>NC_056733.1:1261841033-1262202283 GCF_019279795.1 Protopterus annectens
CCCTTCTCCCAGGAGCAAATAGAGTAGTTCTCAACTGCTTGCCAAGGGCACTCTGCCACAGAGGACGTATCTAACTTCAAATCCATGGTGTCCATAGGGACTACACCACAGAGAGCCAAAGGAAAAAATGAATGGTCTGAGAAACCCAAAATGGCCACAGCAGTGTCATTCATTTGTGGCTGAGGCACTTTAGCAGTGCTGTGTTGGCTAAGGCAGAGTACTCAATTTCTTCTTTTTGCGACTGGAAGAAGAAAGAACCAATGAACTGGTAGGCTGTTCCATAGTTAAGATAAAAAGATCCCATTTCTCAGGGAAGCCTGTAAAACAGGTGTGATGCTGGCAAACTGTAACTGATAAGGTACATTTATTGCTTTCTTAATGGCTCTGTAATTGAAATAAGTGCCCTAACCAAATTACTATGTCCCTCCTAGCATTCATGGTGTAACAGATGTTGAGAAAGACAAACAGAAATACATTCAGACATAAAACAAATGGACTAATTATTAAACAATGCTTTTTCCTCTATATGGCATATTTATTTTTGGATTATAGGGAAAATAAATCACTTTTTGAAAAGAAAAAAAAATGGAGTTCTTCTCTAAGGAATCTATTAGCAAAAGTGACCTATTCCAATGTACGAGTTAATTGTCTAGCAGTTACATAAGCAGCAGCTCCAAAAACTGAATTATGGAACATGAGAAGAAAACATTGTTATAAAAAAGAGACTTGGGGAAGTAACATGCATGGTACAGGGAGACTACAGACATCACTGGGAGAATGTTTAAGAAAGATAAAACATAAAAGAAATGGTAGTTCAACACAACATTAAAAAGATGTTATGTACTTACCATAATGTTCCATTTGAGTTCTTGCTTTTCATTTGTCTTCAACCTATGGGACTCAGATCTGAGAGCGGATCCAACTCGGCCATATACACTAGCATCAGAGCCAAAAATATAGGCTCCTCCCCTACCCAAAATGCCCCACTCTCTCTCTCTTCCCCTCAGATCGAGTATGCTGTAGGACAGCATCACCCAACCCACAGTAGAATACCTTAACCCCTGACCAATGAAGGGGTACACACACACTAGACTCAAAACCAGGACCAAGAAGAAGTCTGCACCTGCATCTGTCCAGTCCACAATACAGTCCAAAGCCAGGGAAGGAGGGAGGGATGGTTGAAGACAAATGAAAAGCAACAACTCCAATAGAACGGTATGGTAATTACATAAATTCTTTACCTGAAGTTGTTGTTTTCATTTGGTCTTCAACCTATGGACAGTGTCCCTAGCTACAATGACCCTGGAAGTCCATTCTGGAAGGATATTCCATAGTACAGCAGAGCTGAAGAAAGCACTGCTCCTGGACAGAATGTCCAATTTGTAATGGGAAATAAAAGTTTGCGAAGCAAACCAAGCAGCAGCAGAACAAATGTCATCAACTGGAACCCTGGACCAAAAGGCCACAGAAGTAGACAATGACCTGTTGGAATGTGCTCGAACAGGGCCAGGTAAAGGCAAACCTTTAGAACAATAAGCTGTATAGATGAAACTGGAAATCCAATGGGCAAGGGTGACCTTAGAAATAGGCTTTCCCAAATGGGTCTTTGAAGAGGATACAAGATGGTGGTGAGACTGTCGTAAAGTTTTGGTTCCATGCAAATAAAAGCGCAACTGTCTATGGATGTCAAGCAAATGCAATTTGTCTTCCCCTTTGTTCAGATAATTTGGAAAGAAAACTGGCAAATTAATCACCTGGTTAATGTTAGCTTCAGACGCCACCTTCAGCATGAAAGAGGGGTTGGTAAGAAGAGTTACTCTGCCCTTATGGAAGACAAGATAAGGAGGCTTAATTGACAGCACCTGCAATTCATAGACCTGCTTGGCAGAAGTGACAGCCACCAAGAACTCTGTCTTCCAAGAGAGAAATTGTAAATCTACAGTGGCACCTGGTTCAAAAGAAGTAGAAACCAGGGCCTAAAGAACCAAAGTAAGATTGCAAGGAGGCGTGGGGTCCTTGAATGGTGGCCTAAGGCAGAAAGTACTCTTTAACAAAGCAGACTTCTCACCCACATGGAGGTTTGAGATGGCTGCCAACTGAACTTTAATCGTAGAAAAACTAGCTCTGTTGTAGAAGGTATGAGCTAGAAAATCCAAAATGGCGGGAACAGGAGCTGTAAAAGGATCAAACGTATGCTGTGACACCCAGAGGGAAAAACATTTCCATTTACTGGAGTAAATTTTTCCAGTAGAGGCCTTATGAGCTGCAACCAAAATCTTATTAACTGGTGAGGATAGCTCAGAAGTTCTCGCCTTCAAAGGAACTGGAGCAGCCATGTGGTGAGCTTCAGGCTAAGTCCTGGTGTGGAACTCCTGACGGGAAGAGGAGATCCAGAACTGGATCCAGAGTCCAGGGTGGACACACCTGATGAGACCAAAGATCAGGGAACCAAACTTGGTGAAGCCAGCAAGAGGCAATGAGGATGAATTTGGTCTTCAACCACTGTGCTTTCTGAAGAAACTTGGGGATCAGAGGAAGAGGAGGGTAAGCATAAAGTAGACTTAAGGGCCAATTATGGACTAGAGTGTCCCTGTGTGACTCCCCGGAGAGAGGATCAGGGTGAAAACTCACTGCACTTGGCGCTGGAAGGAGAGGCAAAAAGATTGCCACAAGGATGACCCCATGTCCGAAAGATCATGTTCACCACCAAAGGATTCAGAGAGCACTCAGAATGGTTCTGCTGAGCCTGTGGCATAGGGGATAAGATCTGGTCTGCCCTTGTTTGTTGATATACCAGACAACAGACATGTTGTCCATCTGGATGGCAATTGTCCTAGTTGTCCTAGTAGGAAAAAAAGCTGGAAGGGCTTGCAATGCCAGAAGCACTGATCTCATCTCGAGGTCACTGATATGCAGATTGGTCTCCAAGGGGGGGCCACATTCCTTGGATTGTCCGTCCCATTCAATGCCACCCCTACGCAAGCTGGGAGGTGTCCATGATTGAGGGGAAAGGAAGAACAAATAGCCAGCCTAAAAGGAAGTCCGGGGAGACTCCCAACAAACCCGGGATAGCCGAACCGGTTATGATAGTAGAGGTTTCTCTATGAAGTGGAGGATGAAGACAAAGGATGGAATAATCTCTGGATATAATTTGAAACACCCAATGATCATTTGTGATGGACTCCCAGGCTGTTGGGTGCAGAGAGAGGTGACCTCCGACTGCATCCAGTGTACAGCAGTCAGGCAATCCCTCAGGACCGCTGAAAGTGTCTGTCCGAGAATACATTTTGAGACCCGTGGTTCCTCGGACCCCCTCTGCCACCTGGAAGGCGTGAGTCATTTCCCCCCTCTGCCCCTGGGGGAAGGTTCACCCTGAGCTTCCTGGAAAGAGCCCTGAGACTTTCAGAACCACAACTTCTTACCCCCATGCTGGTTCCTAGAGTAGACCCATAGGGGTAGAGAAGTGGATCATGATGGCAGACAAGGCATTCCCATCTTTCTTGCTCTGGGTAAGAGTATCATGAACAGTAGGCGCAAATAAGGTGGAGACGTCAAAAGTGGCATTCGAGAAAGCCTTGAAGGGTTCCGAAAAAGCACAAAGTCAAAGCCAGCTGTGCCGCCGAATGGCAACACCCATCTCGGCTGCCTTCGAGGTACCTTCAGTGGCATGAGAATGTAACCCCATGGACGTGTTCAAGATGGCTATCAAAGTGACTATTCGGGAGGAGAAAACCTTCTCCTCCTCCTCTGACAAGGACCCCGGGGCAGACACAGACAGTTTCTTGACCAGGTCTCTCTGCAGTCTGGTGATGTATGCCAAATAGTTCCACGCACACACAGCAAAGGTGGCTGAAGTTGTAAACTCTCTTCCCAAAGCAGTCCACTGCTCTGGACTCTGTCTGGTGGCTGGACCCAGGAGCTCTCCTGAGCAAGCTCCTTCTTGGTGGCCACTACAAACACCATGGCATCAACTGGGGAACCCTTGTACCAATGAGGACTGTCCTATGGGACACTGAGAACCTTGTCCGGATGCTTGGGAATGGGCTGAATCATGTCCGGCTCCTTCTATGCCCTGCGGGAGATGAGATCTACCAATGGATTAGCAGAGGGGACACCCAAGATGTAGACATCCCTGTGCCAAATGCGTACAGGAATACCGTCTCATCAGGGTTGGGTTTATGGGAAGACCAACAACCTCTCTGACATAGGATCTCTATGATGTCTCCAAATGAGACATTATCAGGAGGTAATCTAGGGACCCCTCCCCCTCATTCAAGTCCGTATCCTCCATGAGAGATTCCAGGGGGGAATCTAAGTGCCTCCTCTTGCACATATAATTCCAAAGCACCTCCTCAGGGAGGATACTCTGGAGAGGACTCGGAAACTTTAAGGGGGTTCCGGAAGAGGAACATCCTGGGGAGGTCTGGCAACAGGCTGTCCCTGAGGAGGGAGGATGGATGACTCTGGTCTAGAAACAGAAGCAGCAAGGCCGGGCCCTGAGGAGGGAAGTGATAAGGCCCTAGAGAAAGCAGAGAGGACCCTCTCTTCCATTTTGAAGGCCGAACCAACATCAGAGCTGAACCGCTCAAGGTAATCATCACTGTCGAGTACAAGTGACCGT
This sequence comes from Protopterus annectens, assembly GCF_019279795.1. Classification (NCBI taxonomy): domain Eukaryota; kingdom Metazoa; phylum Chordata; order Ceratodontiformes; family Protopteridae; genus Protopterus; species Protopterus annectens. Next base: position 1,261,845,655 of record NC_056733.1, read on the forward strand.
CGATGCCGACACCTCAACATTGTGAAACCTTGGGTCCAAGAACTCCAAAGCAGAAGGGCGGATCGGAGAAGGAGAGATTAGTGTAAATCTAAGCTGCATGCTCACAGCTCCAGAGGGGGACAGAGCAGGCAAAACCTTAAGCTGTATCTGAGCCCGGAGAAACTTCATTACCATCCTGTCCACCTTAGCTTCAGACATTCTCCAAGTGTACTGGAGAAAAGATGCCACCGACGCTGGCCGAGGAAAGGCAACGATAGGAGACTAGGCACAGGAACTCTCCGGCTCCGGGGAGAAATGGGGCAAACTGAACTAAGAACACTGAACCACCATGGGCCAAGACTTGGTGGGAGGCTCAGCAGAGGAAGCCCAGTCAAGAGTCTGCATTCTATGCCACTGTGTCTGGCCCAGTCCCTTTCCTCAAGCTTCTTGGCACACAAGTGAAGAAGAGACCTGGAGAAGCCTCAGACAGAGAGAGGGCAAAAGGCCCTTCAAAATCAACTTATTCCTCCTGTCAGTAATGGTGCATTGATTAAAACCCACGCAAATTGAACAGTAGGAATCCATGTGGGCCATCCCCATGCACACCAATCACAGAGTGTGGGTATCAGATGAGGGATCTTATGTCCACACTCCATGCACTTTTTAAACCCAGCTGGCTTAGGGAGGTCAGTCATAGGGTAAACGTACACATACACAGACACTTACAACAGAGAGAAAGAGAGAAAAAAGGATAAAGAAAGACAGAACAGTTTTTTTTTTTTTTTTTAAGAACCCGGAATGCGCACCAATGCGGACTAGAAAGGAAGGGTAGGACAAGGATAGAAGAAAACAAGCAAAAAAACCTAATTGACTAGAACAAACTCTCAGAAAAAAAAAACCTGGAGGAGCTCAGAAACGCGGTTGTCCCATGCTGTTCAAATGAGCGACAAACCAGATCTTAGAGGAAGAGGGACAGTGGGGTATTATGGGTACGGGAGGGGTTCGGATTTCGGCTCAGATGCTAGTGTATACGGATCCAAGTCCCATAAGTTGAAGACCAAATGAAAAGAACAATTTTACATGACTTATTAAAAGCAAAGGGAGAGCTTTCTTTGGTCTAAAAGAAAGGGAGTAAAGGTACTTTGTTAGTCTACAATGTAACAAAGAAAATCAGATACTGAGATGCAGACTAAAATAGGATTTGTTGGGAAAGTGCACTTTAAGTACATAACTGAGTGAAAAATAAACACATTTTCAGTGTAGTACAGTGATAGTCCCACTAGTAGGTCAAATGAACCATTCATTCAGACCACCTAAACTTCTTTTCATGTTAAAGCTTACTAGGGAAAAGGGGAGATCACGTCCAAAGGTGAAAGGCAGTAGGCAAAACATGGCTCAATTATGTAATCATAAACAGAACTCATGAAGTTGCAGAAGCATGTGGTTAATCATTCAAGTGGCATGTCATCAGTGGTAACTGAGGAACTTGGTAATATAAAAGCTGAACTAGACACTAAGTTATTTAACTTATTATTATGAAAGGGAACACTACCATCTGGATGGTGGAATGTTACAGGTAACAATAATGCCCAAAAGATGATCCAGAATGGAGATTTAGTTTGACAGCTACCTTGAGGAAGATAAAAGGAAGAAGTAAATGTAAGATAATATATATTTACTTTTGGATAAGACTAAGTGACAGAAGCCAGCACAGAAATTAACATGCTGTAGTTTCCAGTTTTATAAATTGGTGATATTAGAAGCTGGCAAAGACTCTTCAGGGGCTGCTGTGTCTCTGAATTCAGAATTGTGTTTGGTAATGTACCTCATGAAAATTCAATACTCACATCCAACTTAACATCAAGAAAACCCACATAAAACTTGGCCTATTCTACAGAAACAACCACTTCCTCACTCCCTCCACCAGACAAACTTTGGCCACTACCTATCTCCTCTCCTCTCTTTTGTATGGCACTCCTCTGCTTACCAAACTATCTTCCACACTCACCTTCAAAATGGAAGTGTGCTACAACAAAATCTCCAGATTCACTACCAAGGCAAAATCCTCCTCCCATCACTGCACCTTCCTACACTCTTTAAATTGGCTTGAACTCCCTAATAAACTTGACTTCCTCCAAATCGTTACAGCCCACAAATTATTATTCCAACCTACAAGCTGCCCTGCATTATCTAATATCCTACAATCATATACCCCCCCAAGACCCCTTAGATCTACTCACCAAAACCTTATAATTGTCCAAAAACCCAAGCGCCTAGTTGGTCAGCTTCTAGTCTTCTTTTCCCTAGCCAAAAAATGAAATGCCCTGCCCTCTACTCTGAGGTCCTGTGACAATCCACACACCTTCAAAACACAACTTAATTCTTACCTGTTTCTTCACAGGAAATGTAACTGCACTCTTCAACTCATACCTCCCAAGCTCTGCTCCTCTCCTCCTTCTCTCCTGGCTAACCTTCATACCTTCCCAATTTCTCTCATATACTTAGATTATAAATGTAACTAAACAGTAACATCCAGCCATTATGCTGTATGCCTGTCTTTCTCTTGAAAATGTTTTAATAGTTTTGCTGTCTTTACTGAATGAGACCTGTTTTGACTGTAATACTAGCTGTTGATGGTTATACTACCTGTTGATTGCAATGAAATATTTTTCTTGTAATTCTCTATGTAATGTAACTTTGTATTGTGGAGCTTTTCTCCCCAGGCCTCCACTGAAAATAGGCTTTCGAGCCCAGTGGACCTCCAAACTGGAATAAATAATAATATAAATGATATATATAAAGGGGTTTGGAAGTTTGAAAAATGCATCTTGGGTACAGAAGTCTGTAAATTTAAAGAGACAATTTTATTTTTATTTATTTATTTTACATTTGTTGACCGGGCTAGTCTAACTGGAATTAGATCCATTTTCAGTAGAGGCCCGGGGAGAAAAGCTCCAGCACAGTTAATATTATACAGTAAAAAATAATAAGTTCAGAGTAGTAAAATAGCTCTAAGCAGTTACAGCCTTATACAGATAAAAAAATAATAAGTTCAGACTAGTAAAATAGCTCTAAGCAGTTACAGCCATATACAGGCACACTATATGACTGTAATAATTGTCACAAATTCAAAGAATTATAATGATAATTAAAAAAGGGTCTAAACAGATTACAGAGATACAGATAAGGTACAGTTGTCATTACAAGCATACCTAGCCCATGCTGAGGTGATATGGAATGCAAAAGAAAAAGAATAAATTAGTAGTTTTCAAGTGGAAACAGGATAACAAAGAGTATATACTGTTGATAAATTATACAAATGTATCATATGATACAGTGAGATGTAGATATATAGGAAGCAGCAAGAGTATGTAAGTAGGTGGAGTATACACTTGTTATGAGCAGAGAAGACATTTAGTCAGGGTTAGTACAAGGACAAAGCCAGTGAGAATTGAGAAATTGTTTTATTTTTAGTTTAAAGAGCCTAGTGGTGGTCAGAGATAGGAGTTCAGAGGGAAGTCTGTTCCAGTGTTTGCCTATGGAGTTAGAAAACAAAGAATCTCCAGCTGTGTTGTTGGATTTGTTGATAGTAATAAGTGGCTTATTAGAGGAGCGAAGGTTCTTAAGATTGTTGTAGGGGGTAATGAGGGTAGTCAGTATAGGTGTATAGGTGGGGTAGTACAATCTCTTATGGATAATAGTGAGTTGTTGAGATAGTATCTGGTTATGAAACTCTAGCCATCCTAGTTGTTTTAGGTTGTTGCAGTGATGTGTTTTGAAAGGAGATCCTGTGGCAAATCTAGCAATGGAGTGATAGGCAGTAGCAAGTTTGTTTAAGTTGTTTTTTGAGAGATTGGTGTATATAGGTGAGGCATAGAGTAAGGTAGTGATTAAATGAGTTCTAGCTATAGCGATTTTGGTTGAAGGCATAAGGAAGGGTTTGATTCTGTAAAGGGATCCCAGTTTTTTATTTACTGTTTTTATAGTGATGTTAGTATGTGTGTCAAAGTTTAGATTATTATCTATGGTTATACCAAGAAGTTTGGTGGTTGTGTCAGGAGATATGAGAGTCCCATTGTTGGATGTAAGAGTAAAGTGAAGAGGGGCAGACCTGAGTGTAGTAGTAAAGAGTAGGAGTTTGGTTTTTTTAGGGTTAAGTAGAAGGCAACGGTTTAAAAACCATTGTTCCACTGTATTAAATGCATTTTGTGTAAGGGAATGTAGTTTGGTAGCGGTATTAGCTGAGCAAATAATAGTGGAGTCATCTGCATATTGGATGCAGGTAGCATGTGGGATTGCTAGGTGGAGGTCATTAATAAAAATGGAAAATAACAATGGGCCTAAAATGGAGCCCTGGGGGACACCAAGGGAGATAGGGAGGTGAGAAGATAGGTTACCCTCCCATAGTACTGCTTGTTGTCTATTTTCTAAGTAGGATTTGAACCATTGTAAAGTTAGAGTATCAAGAGAAAGAGATTTAAGTATTTCAATAAGGAGCTGGTGATTAACCATATCAAAAGCCTTAGATAAATCAATGAAGACAGAAGAGGAAAGGGTTTTGTTATTACGGTTAGAATTTATACAGTCTGTGAAGGAGAGAAGGGCTGTGGTAGTGCTGTGGTTAGGTCTAAATCCATGTTGACAGTTGGCAAGTAAGTTATTATCAATTAGATGGGTGAGTACTTGCTTATGGACACATTTTTCCATTAATTTTGCCAGTGGAGAGAGTAAGGCTATTGGTCTATAGTTTGAGATGTCAATGGAGTTACCACCTTTATGTAGGGGGATGATGTGTGAGATTTTCCAGATAGATGGGATATTTCCTTTGGTTATAGTTCTGTTTATGAGTATAGAAATTGGGAGGGCTATGGCTTTGGCACCTTTTTGCAGGTATTCAGCAGGTAGATGGTCAGCAGAGGGGTAGTAGGTTTCAGTTTTTCTAGAAGAGAGCAAATGAAGGATGTAGGAACAGTTTTTAGCTGAAATAAAGGAATAGTATAAGATGATGAGGTGGTTAGATTAGGGGAAGTTGGAGATAATTGCTTGGCTAGTGTTTGAATGGTATCTGTAAAGAAAGAATTAAAGGCATTGGCAGTATGCGTTGGGTTATCTTGGTTAGAGCCTTGTATGAGGTGTAATAGTTTGGCCTGGGTGTAGGAGTTTGTTGATGCTGGACCAAAATTTTTGTGGATTTCTTTGGTTAGTTTGTTGTAGTTGGGTATAGAAGTTTTTTTTTGTCTAGTAGGATAGCTTTTTTAGTAGTATTTCTAAGTTGTCTAAAGGTTTGGTGGTCTGTTGAATTCCTGGAAGTGCGCCATTTTGCCCAAGATTTGTTTCTGAGGAGAATATTCTGTCTAGTTGCTTTGGTGAGCCATGGGGCAGGTTTAGTGTTACTTCTAATAGAGCGTACAGGGGCATGTTGGTCAAGGATGGATAAGAATGTGGAATTAAAGTAGTCAACTGCGTTATCTAGGGGGAGTGTTTTTAGTGGTGACCAATCACAGTGTTTAAGTTCTAGCTGGAAAAGTTCAGGGTTGAAGAATTTTTTAGTCCGGATTGTACGATATGTAGTAGGGTTAGGTATGTTAAATTTGTGTCTGATGATATAAGTGAGTAAGTGATCACTTAGGTCGTCAGGGAGGGTTCCTGTTTTGTATGTGAGATGTGGAGAGTTTGTAAGAATCCAATCTAGTATACTTTCTTTGTTGTTGGATTTATTAATTCTTGTAGGGGAGGTAATAACTTGAGAGAAGCCATAAAGATTAATGTGGGTGGTGGGTTGAGGGGTACTGCAGGGCTTCCAATCAATGTTAAAGTCCCCAAGTATTAAGGTTTCTTGTGGAAGATTGATAGATATCCAGTTAAGAATGCTTTCAAGGGTATTAATGTTATTACCAGGGGGAAGGTAAATACAAGCGATGTTAATGGATTTGAATTTGTTGATATGAAGTTTAGTAACAAGGATTTCTGAGTTCTTGAATATAGGTAGATTTATGTTAGAAGTGGTGACTTGTAGATTATTTTTATAGAGGACTGCTACACCTCCTCCCTTTTTGTTAAAACGGTCCATTCTCAGGATACTGTAGGCAGGTGGGGTAAGTTCATTGTCATTGATGGATGGTTTTAGCCATGTTTCTGATAGACATAGGAAATCAAATTGGTAGAATTCTAATAGGGCATGAAGATGGGTAGTCTTGTTTTTAATGCTTCGAATGTTAAGATGTGCTATTGAAAGAGAGTTTGGAGGCTTATTAGGTTTATGTGCAAAAGTAATATTAGATGTGATTTGTACGGTGTCAGGAATATTGTTTGGGCCAGGATTAGGATGAATGTCACCATCTAGAAGGGATAAGTGTAGTATGTTATATGTGGGGTTGCTAACATTAAGGAAATAAAAACAGAGTGTTTTTCTTGCATGGAGAGTACTATATTTTATATGGGTTAGTCTGTGATATTTGGCTTGCAGGTAGCAAGGACAAATTGTGGTGTTAATGTTGTAAAGAGAGGTAGGTAGTAGTGGTGTGGAGGTGAGCCTGGAGGGCAATAGAAGGTTTGGGTGGAGTGGTTGTTCATAAGAGGTTAATGTATAGATGGTTATTAGAGGAGGTAGGAGCAAAACAAATGCTATAAATTTTAGTCGAGGTAGGTAGGAAATATTGGCCATGATGTAGGTATAAGATGGGAAGATAGATAAGGGTATATAGTAATTGCAGTTGGGTATTTGAAACTATAAGGGTGTGGTGGATATGTGATACAGTTAGGAGAGGTAATTGAGTAAGTTTGGAGGGGAGTGGTAGTAAGGAGAACTATTTGATTGGTATAGGTAAAATAGGGGTGTGGTTAAGTGAGAAATATATTGAGGACCCCTGGGGGTGGGTGGGAATTGGGGGTAGGGAGGGGAGCGGAGTGAGCCCGCAGGGCGAACGGAGCGGGTTGAGACAGTTGAGTGAGACAGTCGTGGTGAACAATCAGTGGAATTCTAATTGTAGAGGAGTGACTGCCGGGGTAAGTAGGTTTGAGATCTGTGTGGAAGAGTAGGATGTTGTATAAGTGAAGTTTAAAGGCAGATAGTGGGAAAGTATAACAGAGCAGGTAATAGGTAGGGTCAGTTGTAAGAATGTTTAAAAAGGAGTTTTGGTTAAGGGGTTGTAGTCTTGCACGTTTTTGTTTATTAGTATGGTGTCCCACAGTTACAGTCTACGTCTAATACCATTCTTCATTTTCTTACTGGCTGCAACTCAGGGATTAAAAAATAGATTCAGTCTGTATCAAGATAGGTAACAGACAAGTACTAACTGATGCATGGATTCACATGAAATACAAAGAGGGTTATTTTGGTAGAAAGGATGCAGCATTTAGGTACTGTACAGTAGATTCATTATTAAAAAATACTACTGAAAAGGAGAAGTATCATGATATAATGACTACTCAGCAACAAATCACACAGGTCACTATGACATATATACTGTAAAAGCCAGAGAAGATTTAGAATGCTTTATAACAGTGGATTCTTCACAGGTTAAATGCTGTTTCTGTGTGTTAAATGCCTAAAGACTAGGTTGGGGTGGTTTATCACATGAAGTTAGAATGCTGAAAAAAAGTACAGTTTTGTACCTACCATAAATGTAGATGTTCGAGTGTTCACCCTGCTGCAGTCATCACACTTGGGTTACCCTGTCGTCAGGCGGTCCCACAGTCGGCCGGAATTCCAAAGTCTTGGTCCGACATCGGTTGCTGTCGCCTCATCCCTGAAGTGAGTGTGCCAGGGGTATATATATTGCAACCGACGCCATTTTCTTCAGTTTTTCTTGCCCCAGATGTCAGGTGCCCCCAAAAGGGTGATCAGAATTAGTACCAAATGGTGTGAACACTGCACAAACACAAAATCCCTTCAGCTATAAGCAAATACATCAGTAAGGCATAGCAGAGATTTAGTCAGTAGATCAGAGTGGATGGAGGGAGGGTAACCTGGACTGCAGCAGGGTGAACACTCGAACATCTACATTTATGGTAGGTACAAAACTGTACTATGTTCATCGTGTTACCCTGCTGCAGTCATCACACTTGGGTTGAATCCCAAAGCTAAGGTAGGGGGGGAGGTATCATAGAGGGTTAGTGGAGGCAATAAGGCCCTGCAGAACTGCAGTAGCGAAGCCCACCCTGGACTTAGAGTAAAGAGGTAAGTGATAGTGTTTGGTGAAGGTGTGTACAGAACTCCAAGTTGCAGCTTCTAAAATTTCCTTGGTAGGAACCCCCCTGAGAAAGGCTGTAGAGGTAGCTGTTGCCCTGGTAGAGTGGGAACTAATGGTAGCAGGAACTGGTTTCCCATGATGGGTATAACAGAACCGTATGCAATGACCTATCCATTTTGAAATGGGTTGCTTGGATATAGCCCTCCCTTGAGAAGCTGTAGCATAGGATACAAAGAGCTGGTCAGTTTTTCTGAAAGTCTTAGTTTTATCCAAGTAGTAACGAAGCTGCCTGTGAATGTCCAAGGAATGCAGGAGTCTCTCACCTTTGTTCTGTGGATTGGGGAAGAAGGTGGGTAGGTGGATGGTTTGATTTAAAGCTACACTGGAAACCACCTTAGGCATAAAGGAAGGATTAGTTCGTAGAGAAACTCTGTCTTGATGAAAAATGAGGAAAGGTTCCACTGCCATTAGTGCCTGTAGTTCTGAGACTCTCCTAGCTGAAGTTATTGTCAGGAGCAGGGCAGTCTTCCAGGATAGGAACTGAAGGTCTGCAGAGAAAGCTGGTTCAAAGGGAGGTAGCGTTAGTTATTCCAGTACAAAGTTGAGGTCCCATGTTGGTGTAGGAGCTCTCCTAGGTGGTCTAATGTTTTTTGCCCCTCTGAGAAACTGCCTTAGAAGAGGATTTGAAAATAAAGGTGGATTTGTGTCGTAGTGAGCTGAAATAGCTGAAACATGGATTTTAATTGAGGAAAAGGAAAGTCCTTTGTGCAACATCTCAGCTAAATACTGCAGAATGTGAGGCATGTGAGGCTGAGTTGTGTCTTGGCCTTTAGCTTGGTTCCAGGCACAAAACCTTTTCCATTTGTCCGAGTAAGCCTTCCTAGTGCCTGGCCTCCTGGCTTCCAGAATAACATCCAGAACTGCTTGTGAAAGAGGAGCTGGTTGGATGTTTAGTAGATTTGCCATGCAGCCAGATTTAAAGTTTTGAGCTGGCTGTGTAGAATCTGTTTGTTTTGTTGCGTGAGTGAGTGGGAATGAGAGATATCATTGTGTCCAAGCTGTGGCTGTGTTGAGACCATACGCTTTTTACACTTTTTAGGTACCACTGTAATTTCCTCATATGCAGTTTTGCAAATGGTATTATTAGTATGCAAGATGCCATGAAGCCCAAAGCCTGCAGAATTTTTCTTGCAGTTAACTGGGTCTTTGTTGCCATTGTTTTGAAATATTGAGTCAGTTGTAGTTGCTTGTCTGGTGTAAGATAAGCCTTCTGGGCCATTGTATCTAAGCTGGCACCCAGGAATGTCATTTTTTGTGAGGGTACTAGTTTTGACTTCTTTTTGTTTACTGTGTACCCCAGACAATTTCACAAAGGCCAGATGATGTAAGAGAATGTCTGTTTTCTGCTTGGATGAGGCAGTCGTCCAGGTATGGTTATATTTAAATTCCTCTTTGTATGCAGTATGCAATTACTGGTGCCAGGCATTTTGTGAACACTCTGGGCGCAGTAGATAAGCCAAAGGGAAGTGCAGAGAATTGATAATGGGTTGAACCTGCAATGAAACGGAGGTATCTTCTGCAACTTTGTCTGATAGGGACATGCAGGTATGCCTCCTTGAGGTCCAACGTTACTAGCCATGCTTCCTTGCCCAACATGGGAAGTAGCTGCTGTAGTGTTAGCATCTTGAATTTGGGAACTTGTAAGTAAGTGTTTAGAATTGAAAGGTCCAGAATTGGTCTCCAAGCATTGTCCTTTCTGGGTACTAGAAAGAGCCTTGAGTAAAATCCTTGGCCTTGCTCTCAAGTAGGTACCAGTTGAATGGCTCTCATGTCTATGAGAGCTGTAATTTGCTTTTGTGCCTCTTCCCATTGATATTCTGGCAGGTTTGGCATTCCTCTTTTCATTGGCAAGGTGTGAAAGTGGAATCCGTATCCCCGTAAAATTATGTCTAGGACCCATTTGTCCTTTATGTGCCAGTTGTCTGCAAAAAGTGCGAGTTTTCCCCCCAAGGGAGCTGTCAAGAGAGTACTGCTTGGCCAGATGAGGTGCAAGTCATTGAGTTTGCCTTCTGGTGGGTTGAGGCCTGTCTTCTCCTCCCTTTTGTGTTGTAGTGCCCCATTGGCAAGGTTTATACTGGGCTTGTGGTTGTCCTCTGCCCCTTGGACGCGTCTTCTCCTCCCTTTTGTGTTGTAGTGCCCCATTGGCAAGGTTTATACTGGGCTTGTGGTTGTCCTCTGCCCCTTGGACGCCTGTATTTACCCCTCTGTGGTCTGTCAGTAGCTGGAAAGGACCAATTTTTTGTTGGCCAGTTTCTACTGAAGCGAGGGGGTTGTACTTGTAGGAAATCTTTGACTGTCTGCATTGATTTTGCCTTATCTTCCATTTTCTTTAAAACTTCTTCTGCTTTAACTCCAAAAAGAACATCCTGCTGTAATGGAGCATCTAGTAGTTTTGCTTTAACATGATCAGGCAGAGTTTGTTCCTTTAACCAAGCATGCCTATGTATAACCGATCCAGTGACAGCTGCTCTGCAGGAGGCCTTCAAAGAATCAAACCCACATTGTAAGGTATGTTTGCCCACCTGCTCAGTGGCGTGCAACAAATCCTGTACTTCTTTCAATTCAGATTGTTGGGGGAGGGAGGTTATCTTTTGCTTTAACCGAGAGATTAGAAATTGCTGATACTTAAGCATATGAAATTGACAATTTAGTGCCCTCATAGCTAATGTGGCTGAGGTGTAAACCTTTTTCCCCCATCTGTCTAGTGCTCTGGAATCCCTCTCAGAAGGTACTGGGTTTTTAGCCATAGAAGCCTTAGCCCCCTTGGGACCCTGGGAGATAGTCTCTGGGTCAGCTACTGGGCTTTTGTAAAGAAATTTGTGGGAATCAGGTACTCTGTAGTATCTGTCAGGCTTAGCCGGAGCAGGAGGAAGAGTCTGGGTTGAAACTGGATTCGAAATAGACATCATCCACAATGTCCAACACAGGTGGGATGGCTAGAGGTCTGTGTTAGGGGAGTAAGAGAAACTCTCTGAGCCTTTTCTTGGAATCAGAGTAGTCCTGACCTTCCCAGTGAAAATGTTCCCTCATAGTGTGTAAGGTTTCCCCAAAAGAGTAGTCCTCAGGAGGAGAAGCTGAGGGAATAGAATCCTCAGCATCAGAATCTTCATAAGGAGAAGGAATAATCTTGGTCCTCAGAGGAATCCGAAGAAATGGACAGTTGCTCAGAGGAAGCAGAGTCTTCCTCTTGTCTAGGCCTTTTGTCAGGAGGGGGCTGTGAACCCCTGATAAGAGAAATCAAATCTTCAGTGATTTTGAGCATCTGTTTTTTAGGCATAGGGCCTTGAACAGGAGACTGAAGTGCAGTCTTTTTAGATTTAGAAGGAGTCTTACACTTAGAAAACGTTTTAATGGTGAGAGTCGTCGGTCTGAAAACGCCTTCAGAAACCGATGGCGTTTCTGTAGCACCGACGTCTTTAGAAGCTAAGTCGTCAGAAGGGCCTGAAGTAAAAGGCTGCACTGGCCTGGTACATTTCGTCAAAATATCTGTAGCGGTCTCGGGTTCCATTTCTGCGGTAGTCAGGGGCTGCGTTGGAGCCTCACTGAGAACCGGAGTCCGGATCAACCGAGGCCTCGGAATCTGGCTTAGGCCTGGGCTGTCGGTCTTTATCCCTGCGTTTTTTGTGCACGCCGGTAGTCGATAGCTCCAACGGCATGTTGTAGTTAAATTTTCTACCAAAACAGTGTCGTGCGAAATCAAATCGCCTTTTAATAGTATGCTTATTAAACCTAGCACAAAACCGACAAAAAGTGACGTCGTAATCAGGGCCTAGGCAAGGTATGCAGTAAGAATGAAAATCCTTATGAGGTATTTGCTTCCCACAAGAAATGCAATTGTTAACTTTTTATGACATCGGTCTGAGGCAAGAAAAGTTTCCCCATAGGGGTACTTAGCTTTATAGAAGACTTTGGTCTGAAATTCAAATTCGACAATCTCAGGAGTCGGCCGACCGGCACTTGCGAACTGCTTCTGCTTCGGGCACTGCACGGCAAGAAAGACTGAAGAAAATGGCGTCGGTTGCAATATATATATACCCCTGGCGCACTTACGTCAGGGATGAGGTGACAGCAACCGACGTCGGACCAAGACTTTGGAATTATGGCCGACTGCGGGACCGCCTGACGACAGGATAACCCAAGTGTGATGACTGCAGCAGGGTAACACGATGAACATCACTTAATTTTAATATACTAAAGGTTGAACTGGTGAACATGTAAAAGACCCAAAACTGTAAACATCAGTGCATAAAGGCAAACACTTATGCAACTATATGGGTTGGTAGGATAGGATATGCCAGTTAACTGTAGAGAAGTAGGTGTGGATATGACAATATTAAATAATTATCTACTGAAATTGTGCACACTCTGCCATGTGCTGTGGCTGAGAATAAAACAGGCACATTTAAATATATACGAGATAAAAGAAAGTCAGGTTACTGTTCTGGAAGTGGGAAACATAGCTTTCTAGACTTCCTATAACTGAAGAGCAAGCTAGAAGGAATTAATTTTTCTGTTTTTGTAATTTAGTATTTCTGAATTAATATCTACAAGATCTAATACAGGTCAGTGGGAAAGTCAGCCTACTCTACATCTATTAAGCGAGCTAGATGAAAGTTATCTCTCTCTCTCTTTTGTGGATAGTTACTATTTTATATACTATCTACCCCACATCCAATTATTCTGCCCAATTACTCCACTACCTGTACCCAATTAGTTCCCTTTCTTTCACAGAGGTTGGATCTGTGCATCTTCAAGGTAAGTCCTTGTGGTTCCTTTGTTCCTGTATGGGAAACCTATCAGCCCATCCACTTCCCCAATGTCAAGAGAAGGGTGAAAGGGAGTAATCAGCTAGTCGATCTCTCATCACTACATACCCTAGGCTGCATTCAGACACACAATAGCTGCCTGACTGGGGGGGAAAAAACACACACACACACACACACACACACACACACACACACACACACACACACACACACACACACACACACACACACCTCTTCCAATCCCTGACTCACCAAGCATACTACAGAAGGGTGACACATCAGCCACTACTAGGTGCTGTAATGTATTAGCCTACCAGCCCCCCCCCCCAAGGATGAGAGTACTGGCATTGACAATCCAAATTCATCCACCCCTCTGGTCTCTCAAACACCCGTGCCACTAATTTAACACCAGCTGTCTGGGCTGTCAGAGTTTTATTCCTCTGTGTCACTGGGCTAGGTAGGGTTTATTATTTTTGAATTGTCTGTAATTATTTCATCTACAGGTCAGTGGTGCGAAAGCACTAAGACAGCCACGAGAGACTATCTAAAGTGATACATCTACAGGAGACATTCTGTTTAGAATAAAATGTACCAAGTCTCAAGTACCAGCCTAACCAGTTGCAACCCCAGCCATCCTTAAAATACTTTATCGATTTATTTAATTTGTTAACATGGATAGAACACCGATCCATGAAAAACAATTTTAGGTCTAGCACGGGGGGCAAAAACAGGTATATACTTTTACATACCTTAACTAAAACATACAGGCAAGGTAATCCAAGGCTATATAATGCAAACAACGGCAATTAATAGCTACATATTTATAAGAAAACATGCAAATCCAGTATTACTATGTACAAGCATTGTGGGCAATGGTAGTGTATCATAAGTTTCTTTTTTAAGATTAAGGACTGAAAATTATTTATAAGAGCTTAATGTGCATCATAATACACGAAGAGGAACAGTTCATTTGAGATAAAAGAAAGACAGGTGGTAAGCAGGCAAAAACACCTTACACGCAGACAGTTAGAAGATGAAAATGGCACTACAGATCTGGCATGTCAAAGCATGGGGAGGGCTAAAGATTTACTGTGTCTCGAAATTATACATGTTACTATTTACAGGGGAGAATGATGCTGCCCAGGATAATGGAAGTCCACGGGACCTTTCACATCAGGGTATATCATGATCATTCCATACTTACACTGATCTTTCCTGTTCATCACTCGCTGAACAACATTGAGTGGTACCTCTGTGAAGAAAGAATGCTATGATTAGACTACAACACAAAACAAAAACAGGGATGTGCTTGTTCTGGGTTGGTATCCATTAGTGCATGGTGCTATGTCATACTATCTTTGAAAAAGAAAGGATATTGTTAGCTCATTTCCTCTGACTGATATTTTTTTTTAAACTGGCTTGTCTGATCATTTCTGGGCTATCAGATGCCATTCTGCCCATCTCAGGTACGGAATCTCAGGAAAATCCTCAAGAATCCGCCAGCAGAGACAGGCCAGCTGTCACTGCAGGCAACAGGACTCAGCAGCAAGTTTGGTGTATTAAGCAGGAAAACAGTACTGATGCTGGATTTAGAATGCATGTGGAAACATGTCCACAGTGTGTGCATCGGCCAAGGTGGGGAACGGGATTTGGGGCATTCAGAAAAATCTTCTAAGGTATGATATCACACTACACAAACTGATTTGTAGGTTCCCTGGCAAGGGACAATAATAGTCTGCCCTTAAAAAGGAACAGCCCCAGTCTGGGGAAGGATGAAGTAAGATTTTCAATCTGTAGGGGGCAATGGTAGTTTGGGGGTAAACAGATGGTCTAACCGTGATCTGGAGACAAAAGACAGTGAGAAAAAGAAGGTCTCTACAATTTCTAACTGGCCCTAGGGCAAAAAAAAAAAAAAAACACATTTACTGGAAGAGCATATATAGTACACTTCAATATGAGAGTGGAAGCAGTCTAAGCTGATGAAACTACCTTGCACATCAATCAATAAAAATTAGAGAGATGTAGTTTACTGTGAAGAAATATAGCTACCATACATAAACTGCACTAAAACCATACTTGAGTCTAGGACTGGTATACTGAATACAGGATAAGGGTAACTAGGGGCTGTGGTACTGGTGGCCGAGACATTTATACCAGAGAAATTAAATTCTGGCTGCATGCAACCAGTACAAGATCTAAGACAAAAATGAAATGAGTGAAATATGACTGGCATTCCTAACAGAGCATGAGCAAAATTTGTGCTGTTCCTTTTTGCATATTCACAATTACTGACGTCCTTCTGAATCATTTCTTATCCCAACTCCTCGCCAAAGTGCATGAGTGTATGTGTAAAGTGTGGAGGGGGAAGGGATATCCAAACACAGTGTATCTTCTCAGACTTCCTCCTATCCGCAGTCATTACTTATTTACATGTAGCAGGGCTGAGAAGAACTTGACATACCATACTATGCCATAGACAATAAAATGTGACCTCATGCCCTTTGGCTGAAGCAAAGGAAGAGCTGCAAAGTATACACTGAAGGTCAGACGTCCAGCAGCTAATCTACATCACTTATGCATTCCTCTCAGTGGAAGGGGATACCAGTGCAGCCAATGTTTCTATATAATACCACTTGTGTGATCACATGACGGAACATACTGTTTGGTAGCCCTCTGAAAATGCTGTCTTTAACGTCTAACAAGCTAACATCAATAAATAGGTGCAAATAGTAAAACTGTTACTGCGAATACTTTACTTCAGCATTACTGGAAATCCATTTAGAGTTCTGCAGCTCAGAATGAAAAATCAAATCAATTGCAGATATTTTTGTTAGAAATAGGCACTAGTTGAGTCTGAAGAAACCAGAAGTAAAAGCAGCAGCTATTGTTTTATTTTTGCCCCACCACCACCACCACCAAAGGTCACAATGTTATGTATCTCAGAATAAAAATGCTTTTAAATATCTAGAAAAGGGAAACTGAGTGGAGAATTATAATGTGGAAAAGAGTCAGTATAATGAAGGAGAAGGATTTGAACTCTTTAGTCAGCTGAATAACAAGAAATAAACTGCAGAGACAGAGCTACACATCCACAGTTCCAAAATTATATAAACTACAGAGATTGTACCAGCTGATCTGAAGCAGTGTTTTAATGTTACTAATACTACACAGATTTATAATATTGTCATTACTTGGGACATCACCCCTTAAAAGTCAAGATCCACACCCAGTGGAAACTATCAACAGTTTTTGCAACAGTTCTTGTTGAAGCTTACTGATTTAAAGCCAGCCACTGGAGGGCAAAATCTGCTTGCTTTGGCACGTCATAAAAAAGATCCAGCTGTGTCTACATTTACATAAAAATATCCTGAGGTACTCAGTGCTTACCGAGAAACACAGCCTCCATTTAGAAGCACATAACAAAGTCTCAGGCAAGAATGCTGTTTTCACAGTAACTATTGTGTCAGTAACTTCATAATCCTGTCCAGATTTTTAAACAATACATGTATACTGCATGGTTTTGGGCATCTTTCTATAAAGGACAGCAACAAGTTAACTGGAATATATTTGCAGACTAAGACCTCTTCTGCCATGCCTGATTAATCCACTGCTCACAAAATATACAGAAAATTACCAAACTAACCTTGGAAAGACCACAGCACCAGCAGCATAGAACAAACTGTGGCCTTAAAATGTGAACAGTTTTAATTCTCCTGCAATGTCTATCCTCTAATCAGTTACATTAGAGTTTCTAGAACATCACAACCACTCTGATACACTATGTTCTTGTTTGTGGTCCAGATTCTACATATATTTATATGGAATTTAAAATAGAAGAAGTTACCCCACAAAGACACCAGACACCAGTGAGTTCCCTCAGGGTTCTGTGCTGGGACTTCTGTATGGCATCTACGTCTCTGAAGTAAGAGCAAATACCAAAAGGCTCTGGCTGACTAAGTTTGCAAGTAATTGCGAGCTAGGATCAGTCATTGAATCTGCAAATTTAGTTATCCTGAAGGATCGTTTGCCCCAAATAAAAAACTGGTGCCAAAATCACAGACTGAAACTAAATGCCAAAAAATGCATTACTGTATTTTTGGGAAGTCATCTACCCCAGGGAATTACCACATTAACAATATGGCCCTAAGATTTGACCTAGTTGTTCGATATTTGGGAACATATGTGAGCAGTGACCTAACTTTCAACCAACATGTGTCCATTTTGTAAGAAAGTCCTATATTGCACAGCCTATAAACAAAGGGATTGTCTATTTATTTGGCATTTGTTTACTAGGAAAGTCTGACTGGGCCTGAATCCTGTTTTCAGCAGAGGCCCAGGAAGAAAAGCTCCAGCGTACATAGTTCATGTGATAATACTATGTAGTTTATTAATTGAAGTGCAGTAATAAACAGTAGAATTGACATACAGGATAAAGAAACTCAGATCAGAAATCATACAGTGACTATTAAACAACAATCATAGTAGATTGAACACCTAGTAAAGTAAAATCAACAGTGATAACCAATGGTAAAGATGTTAAGCATTTTAAATATGGGCAAAAAACTAGGAGAAAGGAAAGATATTTTGCAGTTGGGGGAAGATTAGGAAACGGAGTTAAAGTAGGGAGCTACTGGAGAATTAATTGGTGCTTTGACTAATAAGAGAAGGGAGGAAAGGAAAGGGGAAAATGAAAAGCAATGGAAAGAGAATGAAGGAGGGAGAAGGAAGACAGGGAAAAGAGGAAAAGAGAGCGTAAAGGGCAGTGTCAGCCTGGTGTAAGACATGCACAGAGTCAGGAGTTAAGGAGAAATCTCTTTAAGAGATTGTTTGAATATGTGACTATATGGCATTGCTCTAATTTCTGTAGGAATGCTGTTACAGACCTTAGGCAGTGACCACCAGATTTTTTTGGTTTATGGATTTCAAGGAGGTGTTTTTCAGATGAGTGAAAAGGGCAATTAGGATGATAATGGTTAAGAATGCTGCTGGCTGCTGTGCAGGATGAGTATTTTTATACCATTCTATGAGACAAGAGGAGTTGGTTGAACTTAAGGTAGTGACCTAACTCAAGCCAGTTTACATATTGGAGGGCGGAGCAGACCAGTGGTGGGAGTTGTATGACTGGTTGCAAATCTTGCTATTTTATTATAGCAAAGCTCAAGTTTTGATCTTAGGGAAATCTCAATGTTGGTTAAAATGGGTGAGGCATATAGTAGTGAAGAAAGGGAGGTATGTATTGGCTAGAGTAACTCTTGTGGCGTTGGTGAGGAATCTTTTCGATCTATACAGTATGCCTAGTTTTTGTTCTGTTGTTTTTATGCACTTTTGAATATGAATATCAAATTTCAGTTGATCATCTATTATAACATCAAGTAACTTTGTGTGAGGTACAACTTGTTTCAGTATTGTTGAGCGAGGATATTTTGAAGGTGTATTTTATGTGTGTTTGGCATTTGGGAAGAAATAAGAGCAGTTTTATTTTATTTGGATTTAGGAAAAGCTGACTGTCATTGGGTGAGTTTTAAATAGAGTTGAAAGCCTGCTGAATGAAAGATTGTAACTGGGAAGGACTGTTAGATGAGCAAATGACGGTGGAGTCATCTGCATATTGTCTGTGTAGCTTGTTTGGGGGATGTATGTAAATCATTTATAAATATGCTAAAAAGGACAGGGCCAAGTACAAACCATTGTGGGACACCTGCATTAACTGGGAGAAAAGATGAGTAAGTAGAGAGACATTTAACTGATTGTATCTGGTTAGATAGGTAGCTAGAGAACCCAATGAATATTGCACTGGAAAAGCCTAATGCAGACATTTTTGAGAGTAGTTTGGTATGTGAAAGCTTTAGAAAGATCTAAAAAGAAGGAAAAAAAAAAAAACTAAATTGTTGTTACCGCTGGCTTTACTGACGTGGTCCAAAAAGGCTACAAGGGCAGTTGTGCCATGTTGGATAGAGGTAAACAGATTTTCTTGGACTAAGTATTGTATAAGTTATTATGAATACATTTCTTTAAAATCTTGGAGAGAGGACAAGATTGCAATTGGTCTAAAGTTTATTTCTTTAAAAAGTTAACAGTTGTCTCGCCTGTGGAAAGCAAATACCACACTGAGACTTTCATTCTTACTGCATCATCTGTTTAGGCCCAGACCATGACGTCCCTCACTGTCGCTTTTATGAAACGCCAGAACTATACGTGGTTGGGCCCTTAGATAGATATTTTCGCTCTCAGTCCTCTAATTCCGATATGGCTTTGGTAAGCCATCCGACTACCGATCTTCTGAAAAAAAATGTAAGGATAAAGACAGAGACAGAACGCACAGGTCCAAAACTGCTGACGACGCTTCCATTAAGCTAGTCGTCAGTTCTCCGGTCCTCAGTGAAGCGCTTTCGCAGCCCCTGATGCCAGCTTCTGTGGATTTGCAGGCCACTACCAAGACCCTTTTGGAGTCCGGTATTCCACGAGACTCTTCTTCGACTAAGGATCCTGCAGATGTCTCTACCTTGGATGGGTCCGGAGCCACTGAGCAGGCACTGGCTAATTCTTCATACTACCGAAACTCAACACAAACCGACGACTTCTTTTGCGTCTTTGGTTCTTTCTAAAACTACCGAGTTAATAAGGCCCAGAGTACGAACTACACACAAAAAATGACAACCCATGCTCAGGCATCTGCTTCCATGCCTCAATCTCAAATGCTTAAAATGGCGGAAGACCTTAATATGCTTATTAGGGGAAGCCAGGCTACCCCTTCCAAAAGAAAAAGAGACTTGTCCCCAGTAGTTTTATCTGAACAGGAGTCCGATGACTCTGATGCTTCTGAATATGACGACATGCAACCCCTCTCTGCTTATGAGGATTCTGATGCAGAAGAATCCATTCCTTCTGCTTCTCCACCCGAGGAATTTTCATTTGGTGAAACCCTACATACTTTAAGGGAGCATTTCCAGTGGGAATGTCAGGACTATCCTCAGTCAAAAAAGAGACTCAGGGAATTCTTAGATTTACCACAGCACAGACCTTTATCCATTCCTCCTGTCCTGGATGTTGTGGATGATGTTTTTATGGAATCCAGTTTGACTCCTGACATCCTTCCTCCTACTCCTAGGAAACCTGACAGATACTACAGAGTGCTTGACTCTCATAAATTCCTTTTCAAAAATCCTACTGCTGACCCAGCAGTCATCTCCCAAGGACTTAAAGGAATTAAAGCAATCTCAGCTAAGAATCCCACCCCCTCAGACAGGGATTCCCGAGATTTAGACACATGGGGTAAAAAATTATACACCTCTGCAACTCTTGCTATTAGAGCACTAACTTGTCAGTTCTACATGCTCAAATATCAGCAGCATACCATTGAACTCCTCAAACAAATCATATCTTCCTTTCCTGCTTGTACAGAAAATAAAGAATTACAAGAGCCTATGCATTCTGCAAGCCATGTTACTAAGCACACCTTGCAATGTGGCTTTGACACCCTAGAAGCATCTTGCAGGGCAGCAGTCACTGGTTCTGTCCTTACAAGGCATGCTTGGCTTAAGGAACAGACCTTGCCAGACCATGTCAAATCAAAATTATTGGTCGCACCATTGAACAAAGACAATTTGTTTGGCACCAAGGCAGAAGAGGTCTTAAAAAAGATGGAAGAAAAAGCTAAATCTATGCAGACAGTTAAAGACTTTTTACAGGAACCGGCATCCGAGGTTCAGTAGGTATTGCCCCTCCAAGCACGGTCCTTTCCGGACCCCTCCAGGCCAGCTCAGCCCAGACCCAGGGAAAGCAGACCTCCCAGATCTTCCTCCAAACCAGTGGGCAGAAGCCAAAAAGCAAGTCCTTTCCCTGCTCTCCATGAGGGCAACACAGCATGTTCCTGCAGATGAGATAGGCCAAGGTTTCTATTCCAGACTCTTTCTGGTACCCAGAAAAGAGGGCACCTGGTGCCCAATCCTCGATCTATCCATTCTAAACACCTTTCTGGTGATACCAAAATTCAAAATGCTCACCCTCCAGTAGCTTCTTTCTATGCTTTCCAAGGATGCTTGGTTAGCCACCCTAGACCTAAAAGAGGCCTACCTACACATCTCAATCAGAGAATCTTGCAGGAAATATCTACGTTTCAGAGCAGGATCTATGCACTTTCAGTTCTCTGTGCTTCCGTTTGGCTTATCCATTGCTCCCAGAGTTTTCACAAAATGCCTGGCTCCAGCCATTGCTTTTTGCAGACAAAGAAATATTCAAATTTACCCCTACTTAGACGATTGTCTGATTCAGGCAGACAGTCAGGAAAAGCTGTTACAGCACCTGACCCTTGTAAAGGACCTACTGACCTCCTTGGGGTATACTATAAATGAAAAGAAATCAAAACTAGTCTCCACACAAAAAAATTGGCATTCCTTACTCCAGATAAACAAGCCTACCTGACAGGCTACTTTTCTCAACTAGCCACCAGAAGCCAGTTATCCGCAAGGAAAATCCTTCAAGCTGTAGGGTTCATGGCCTCCTGCAGTCTACTCATTCCATATACCAGACTGCATATGAGAAAACTACAATGGTACCTAAAAAGCCTTTTGTGTCAACACTCTCAAAACCTGGAAACTATCATACTAATGATACCCTGTCTAAGTAAAGATTTTCTTTGGTGGGCAGCAGTGTGCAACCACAGCAAGGGACTTCCCTTCTCACAACCCCACGCTGCCCAGACCTTCACCACAGATGCATCAGACTATGCCTGGGGTGCACACCTGGATGGCAGGTGCAGTCAGGGCCACTGGAGCCTAAATCAATTACATCTGCACATCAACCAAAAATAAATGCTAGCTGTTCAGCATGCCCTGACAGCTTTCAGACCCCCACTCTCCCAGGGCCTCTACTGATCAAAACAGACAACACCACAGTGATGTGGTATATCCACAAGCAGGGAGGGACTCACTCTTATCCTCTCTGCAGGCTGGCCATGACCCTTTGGCACACAGCCTCAGCCATGCAACACACACCTGCTAGCACAACTCCTGCTAAGCTCTCTTGCAGACAACTTAAGCAGAAGTCTCCTAGACCCACACGACACAACCTTTACCCTTGTAACTCAGAAATGGGGCACCCTGAAGGTGGACCTCTTTGCCTCCCACTCTAATCATCAGCTCAGCAAATTCTGCACCAAGGAACTCACAGCAAGACCTGGAAAGTGGATACTCTATTATTCCAATGAGTAAACCTCTCAGTCTATGCATTTCCCCCTCTACCAGTCATTTCAAGGGTACTGCTCAAAATAAGGGAGAAAAAACCTGGCCATGCCAACACTGGTACCCACTGCTGCGCAGCCTGTCACACCTGCCACCATGGAACCAACCTCAGTTCCCAACACTCCTGACCGAGAAGAATGCAGAATTCATGCATCCCCAATTGCATACCCTCAAAGTGGCAGCCTGGCTTATTCCCTGACCTCTCCTTAAGCTGCCAGCCTAAGCAAACAAGTCCTAGATGTTATACGTGAGGCCAGATGCCCCAGCACTAGAAAATCCTATGCTGACAAGTGGAAAAGGCTAAGGGAACCGAAACAGCAAGCCCTCCCTACCTCTCATCCTGGATTACCTAGCAGACCTACTACACAGGGGTCTGTCCTTCTCTTATATTAGGATTCATGCCTCTGACATCTCTGCTCATTACAACACAGAACCCACCTCTCTTCTCACACCCTCTCATCAAACAGTTCCTAAAAGGGGCTAACAACTTAAGGCCACCCAGAACAGCTCCTACCCCAGCTTGGGATCTTAACTTTGTGTTGGAAAAGCTCACCATACCCCCCTTTGAACTTGCAACTTCAGTAGAGTTAAAATTCCTCTCCTGGAAAACAGCCTTGCTTCTGGCCATACACTTCAGCTAGAAGAGTTTCACAGCTACAACGCTGTACAGCCTTTCATCATTTTCCATGCTGACAGGGTCTCCCTCAGGACTAACCCATCCTTCATGCCTAAAGTAGTGTCCAATGTAGCTCTCAACCAGTCCATTTATTTCCCCATCTTTTTCCCTAACCCACAAAACAAGGGGGAAAGGATTCTCTACTCTCTACATGTGCACAGACAGCTCAGATTCTATCTGGATAGGACTAAATCTTTTAGAAAAACTGACCAATT
Source organism: Protopterus annectens (assembly GCF_019279795.1). NCBI lineage: Eukaryota > Metazoa > Chordata > Ceratodontiformes > Protopteridae > Protopterus > Protopterus annectens. The sequence goes on from NC_056733.1 coordinate 1,261,868,782, forward strand.
GCTAGTCAGCTTCACAGCAGGGACAAAGGGCAAGGCCATATCCAAACAAACAATCTCCAAATGGATAGCACACTGCATCCATTTCTGCTACAAAGAGCATGGGAAACCGACCCCAAAGGGGGTCAGGATGCATTCCACCAGGGCAACCTCCACCTCTGCAGATTTTCTCGGAGGGGTCCCCGCCAGGGACATCCTGGAGGCTGCAACATAGACTTTTGTTCATACCTTCACCAGGCATTACCACCTGCCTATCTTCTCGAAATCCAGGGCAGGCTTTGCTACTGCAGTCTTGCAGGGCATCCTAGCCATCCCCCAGTCTTCTTGACTGCCTCCACCCTTTTCTTCAGCTTTGGAAATCAACCCAAGTGTAAAAACTGCAACAGTGAAACATGAAGAACATAGTACAGTTGTGTACACTTACCATAAATGTAGATGTTAGAGTGTATTCACTGTTGCAGTCCTGGTTTCCCACCCTCCACCCCCCTCGTCTCTCTCTCTCTCTCTCTCTCTCTTTCTGTCACCTTACAGGGGAATTTTTGGTATTTACTTTCTACTGGTGATGTTCTTCCACCATAACCTAGCTCCCTATTTGGGGGCTCCTGACAGTTAGGGCAAGAATGTCTGAGGAAGTAGAGAGGACTCTGTGAAAGCGCTCACATGTTTTATATATTTTTACTATTTTTTTATTAAATTGTTGTTTTGCCGTGTGTATTCCAATGAGTTGGTGGCTTTTTTGGAACAAAGACTGATGTACTGGCGTCGGCTACCTGATGTTGAACTGCTGACGGCCTGATCTCGGTCCTAGGGCAACAGCAACCGACGCGGAGGTGCTGGACCTCTGGTGTTCAGGCCGACTGAGGGCTACCCCTGGCAGGATGGCCCTGGTGTGATGACTGCAACAGTGAATACACTCGAACATCTACATTTATGGTAAGTGTACACAACTGTACTTTACTGTGCCAAGGAGGGAAGTTGCCGAGGTAATGTGTACGTGTGCGGTTCACTTAAAAACAAATTGTGAAACAGCAGCAAAACAATGATGCTTCATTATTTATTTGTCATGGCAATCTGTAAATGAATAAACCCAGCTGCCCATTGTCTATGTTTGACAGGATTACTGTATTATTTTCAGACCTACAGTCTTATAACTGCAATACAGGGCTAAACAACCTAGATCAATACCTTCTGAACTTTTTTAATTTAAACTTTAAGTTAAATTACAGATTTTAACATTAACCTGTCCTTCTAAAGATGTAAGGTTGGCATTTTGCCTGTTTAAAACTATCTGTACAGTGCATTGCAATGTCCTGCACCATCGACTTGGATTTCACACGGTGATGGTGGTGGGGGGGGGGTGTTCAAGGAATCCATTTTCGTTTAAATACTGAAAGGTATATTTCCAATCCTCTAATTGAACTGTGTTGGTTTCAGTGAATAGGCAAGTCCGAACGTATGTGCATCCTTACCCTGATGAATATTTATGCAGCTGAAAACCACATCATATTGCTTAATCATGAGTATAGTGTGACATCAACTTACTGCTGGGATATGGGTGGCCCTTGTTACTGCGCATCTGGTGAGCCAGTACAGTACAACAAAGCCGCCATGTCATAAAATTGTTGTAGTTGGCCAGGATTTACAATCACCAGAGAATAAAATATGAAAGAAACAAAAAACTCTGTTTACTAACGTTTTAAAAGCCTTGAATTACTGATGTGCTTTGTAGAGTATCAGCAGCAGTCGGGTCATAAAATACCTGAAAGCCTACTTTTCTCAATGGGTAAAATACAGAGATTAAACTAGTGAGTGACTCAGAGGGAGAGCTGTTGTCAGTACAACTGCAATTTGAGATGGAATTTGACTAACACCTTTGAAACTTCCTACAGGCACTCTCCCCCCACTCCCCTCACCCTCAGCCAAAAGTGAACATGCTCAGAAAGGCAAACCTGAAATGTAAACAAAGGCTGAATCAAAACAAAAAATCCCTGGGATTGTCCCTTTAAGTATGTGGTGATATTTGTATATATTTCTGAATATAAACCGTATTCTTCATAGGCTTGAAATGTGAGACTGTAACTTGTATGTTAATATGATATGTTTGTGCATATACTGTAACTTGCTTGTCTTTATCTGTTTGTAAGTTTGGAGCTTTTCTCCCCAGGCCTCTGCTGAAAATGGACATGTATCCAGTCGGATTATCTTGGTCAACAAATGTAAAATAAAATTAAAAAAATTAAAATAAAAATAAATAAATAAATTTCACTGGAGTTTCCCCCTTTATGAAGAGGAATGATGTAAATTTTTTTTCCATAAAGATAGGACATATCATTCTTGAATGGATCGACTGATCCAGACAGACACTGGGTAGACAATAAGATGGGGCAGCAATCTCTAGCTATTCATATGGGAGATTGTCTACAGAAGGTAAACAGGGCTTAAGTTTGTGTAATACATTTTTTATATAAAAAGCAGAGATGGATTTTAATTTGAAAATTACATTGTTAGAGCTATGAAGTTTGCCAGGCGTGATAGGATTCTGTAGGGAGTTTTGGGTGAGGGTGGCTATTAAATCTATAAAATGGGAGCTAAATTTACAAGCAGTTTCTAACGGTGAGATGTCCGGACAAGGGTTATGGGTACTAGGAGTTTCAGGGTGTAATAGTTTGTTGACAGTGGACCAAAATTTTGGGGGTTTTAGTTTTTGGTTATCCTGTGGGTTGAAGTAATAATATTTCTTATCAGCAGTAACTTTTTTTTTTTTTGGCCATTTTTCAAAGTTGTTTGCATGTCTGTAGTTACACTTGAGATTTGAATTTTTGCCAGTTTCTCCAAGCTTTGTCTCTCTTATACAATCATTTTCTGCTAGAAGGGGATAACCAGGGTGATTGGGTGAATTTAACTCTTTTTTTCTCCTTATAGGAGCGAGGCTATTGAGAATGTCAAGAAATATTGCATTAAATTTTAGAACAGCATTATCCAGTTGTAGGGAATAAAGGATGGATCAATTAACATTATTAAGGATGTCGTTAAAGATTTTGGAATTGAAATTTAAGAGGTTATGGCAGTCGTTATAAGGGTGCTGTTTGAGATGGTGAGTTGCTAGTCCCTGAACGTAGGTGGGATGGAGATCACTGAGGGAGTCTGGGAGGGTTTTTGGAGAGTCATAAACGTTTGGGGTTGAGATCCAGTCCAGAGTAGTCCCAGTGCTATTAGCTTTGTTGAAGTGAGTATGTTAAGTCATGAGTTGTTTGAAACCATTGAATATTTTCCAGTTAATATTGACATCACCAATAATTATTAATTCATGAGAAATGGAACAAGATACCTATTGTAGGATGCCTTCCAGAATAGGGATGTTACTTCCTGGAGGAATATACAGGGCAATTATACACATTGTTTTATGCTCAATTACTTTACAGTGAGAGACAAGGATCTCAGCAGAGAGGAATCTAGGTAGAAAAATAGAAGGAGAGACAGAGATATGGTTAGAAAACATGACTGCTACACCACCACCTTTTTTATTTAATCTGTCAGAGTAGATGATAGTATAGCCAGGGGGAAGAATTTCAGAGTCTTTTATATGTGGTTTGAGCCAAGCTTCTGTGAGAATAATAATGTCTGGGGAGTAATTGAATATTCATGGATATGATTTTCAAATTTTTAGTAGATGTTACTACAGTAGAAGAGGGAGGAGGTGGAGAAGAGCAGCAGTTGGGACCTGGGTTTGGCTGGACATCGCTGCATATGATCTTTTTACAGTATGCATACACTAGTGAGGGTTTAGGTATGCAAGTATTAAAATTAAATTTTACCTTACATAGGTTCGGAGAAGGGTTAAGAATTTTGTATCTGAAAATGAGATGGGGGTAAGACAAATAATCTAAAAGTAATAGTAATAGTGAACGGCTGGAAACAGGTGCGATAGGTGTCATATAGCACTTAAGGTACAATAGTAGTAGGAGTAGATGTGTGGATCAAAAGATGAGGACCATATTTGTTGCGTATGAGAAACATGAGTCTTGAAGACAATGATGGAGAATAGATGGTATATGTATATATAATTATGCTATAGAAGGAAATAAAAAGAATAAAAAGAATTAAAAAATAAAAATAATTAAAAATAATTAGGCAGGGATTTGAATAGTTACATAGAATATGGGATGCTAAGAATGTGGAGCAGAGAGAAGGCTGAAAAAAGAAAGAGGACAGCTGTAGATATAACATATATAAAGAAAAAAATGCAAAAGAGAAGGAGAGTAATAGGAGGCAATAGTGGGTGTAAACAATGAGATGGAGGCTGAAGAGTGCTGTGGAAGAGAGGTATAACTAGATAGTTGGAGCCTCATCTCAGGATGTCTTTGTCCCCTTTTACTCAGTCCTCATTAGGCCAATCATATAGTAAAATGCACCCTTTGGCATATATATCTGTCCAGACATATGCAACAACTGGAACACTCACAGAGATATGTTACTAAAAGGATACAAGGTCTCAAAAATATGTCTTACATAGACCCTGTCACTATACTCAGTATCCTACAGACTGCTAGTGGTGACCTGTATCTGGCATTCAAGGAATCCTCTGATACAATACTGATGGATTTATTGCACATCAGCAAGGCAAATAGCATTGGAAATACTCTGTCTAGGGATCTAAACCTCTCCTGCAACATGAAGTCATCCTTGTCCACATTTAAGTGCAAGTTGGATCTATGGATGGGAAACAAGAAAATTTACCCCAGGACTGCCTCCTGTGCTACTACTAGACACAGACAGCTCCTAAATACTTTATAGCATGCATGTGTCTTCCTTCAAATTATCTATGGCATGATCCCAGTTATTCACACTAGGGGTAATATATGATTATCGATCATGACACAGTTAAGGCCATTCTAACACTAAATGGAATAAGTCAAGTCAAGCACAAAAAGGGAAATTAGTTAGGCTTAAAATGGTCTGCAAGGGCATCTAGCCTTGTATTTAACCTATGAATCTATTTGTCTAATTATTCATTAAATACTATCTTGTATAGCTACTGACAAAGGAACATTTGTGGACAAAATGGATCTAATTAGTTAACAGAATTTGAACAGCTATTCCTATGTAGCTATCTTCCTGGGATTCTGTCTGAAGAGTTAAACTCAGCCTAATACTTATAATAATAGGTACAATAACATGGCCTCTTTACTTTCATAGAGATCATGTGGTGGAGAAGAAAATATTTCACAGGAGCAGATTCAAAGATGCCTCTACAACTGATTTACAAATAGGAGACAATGGCTTAGGTGGATATTTATTACATATAAGCCCTTCAGATTAAACACTTCTGAAATATCTTCTGTGTTTATCACATTAAATAGCAAGTCATTAAACAGAAAGACAGAAGTGGAACTGAAAGCATTTACAAAAGCAATTAGACATCATGAGCTATTTTACCTCCCAAAAAAAGTTTATTAGTGATGCAGTGTTCAGACATCACCTCCAATTCAGAAGGCCACTCTACAGGTTCCTTGGACTCATGATCAAATTAGAGAAAAAAAGAGAAAACATCAAATGTTTCATTCAAGGTCAAAAACAACAATTAAAAGTTACACTCATTAGTAAATCTACAATTATACTCATTTCTCTCACCAAACTATACAATACTATCCATGATGTTTGCAAATGAAATAAACATAGGTGATAAGAATAAAAATAATGTTCATTCTTAACACTCTAAAGAGCAACCTTAAAGGATGCATCAGAATTACTGGGTCCCAGTGAAGTACAGAAATACTCAAAGTTGCCTGAGCACTCCTTTTGCATCCTTTTTGTTAATATTTGGAGATCTTCATTTTCCAATACCATCTTTGCTACTCGGGTTCATAGGAAAGAGATAACCTATCCTAGCAACCAAGGGGTTTAAGGCAGAGAACAAATTTTGGACAATAGGCCAATTCAACACAGGATACACACTACATGCACACCAAAAATCAATTTGGAGAGTAAATAATTCATCTACAGCATGTGTGGTATGTGTGAAGAAAATGAAACATCCAGTGAAAACCTACATGGACACAGGGAGGACATATAGACTCAATAAAGAAGGAAAGACATGCAGATTTCACTGAAAAAGACAAACCAACCAAGAAAAGAACCACAGAACTGAACTTAGTGAAGCAACAGCTCTAAATGCAATCCAAGAGAGCCATCCATTATTTTACTTACATTTGCAACACCCCAGTGGCACAAAGGCACAATATTCACCTGTTTGAGAGATGACCAGTGTCTGGTAATGAGAATAAGCCAAAGTAAAAGTTTCAGTCATGTTCAGGGAAAAGTGGCGACTTACCAGCTCTCCTACCTCAGGGGAAGGTGTTTCTTCCATCGCCTCAGCAATCATTGGCAGATGCCACAGTACCATGAGGCAAGGAGCAATCACAATGGGTATTCAGAGTGTACAATGTGTGGGTGGGTGCATATGGATCACAGCAAGCTTGACACCACTGGACATAATTTCCTCCCAGTTAGAGTCAATGATCAGCCTCTCCACAATGATATCTCCTAGTCTCATGTGGCTCACGCAGATAGAATTGCTGCTCCTTGCTCCTTAAATGTAGTAACCTCAGGGTTCTTCCTCCTGAGATTTTGGGAAGTCCACCTAGTTTAAGGCTGCATCCAAGATTATCAGGGAGACGTTATTATGCGTGGGTGTTCTGGGTGTGTGACAGACAGCAAGAAAGACAGTTAAAAGACTGATGTGTCTGGGTGGGTAAACAGGGCACAAAAAATGAATAAGAGGCACTGCATATGAAAGGGCCGGATGATACATGAAAAGTGTTTTTAATTTCTTTTTATTTATGTGCAATTTGTAAACCTATTACAGAATGAAAAATCCAATCAGGTTCTTAGCCAGTTACTTGACACCCTTTTGGTTATTGGCAGTCGGCTACAGGAGAATTTGCCTCTCAGACTCCAACTGATTGAAATCGCATGTAAGAGGCTGACTGATACTTCCCACGGAGTTAGAAGTAAATGCTTGCAGATGATTGACTGCCTTGGCTCTGTGGAGAAACTCAGTACAAAGGAAGCTGAAAGTCTGGCAGCAAAGGATGTGCAGAAAATAATTGGAGAGTATTTTAATGATCAGGACCCTCACGTTAGAACTGCTGCTATTAAAGCTATGCTACCACGCCTTGTGTTAAGACTCAGCTTGTTCCTCTATTGAGTTACCTGACAAGGATATTGAAAACCAACTGAACACAAGAGAAACCTATCCTTGAAGCCCCACAGGAACTACCTAGACTGTCTGTGGTCTGCCTCACAGTGTAGGTCTTATCCAAGAGTATCTTTAGGATTAAAATATAACCAGCACACTCGCGGACCTACCCCCCCCGAGCTTAGTCTTAAATATCTCCCCCCAGCTCCTATCCTAGTGGAGCTGGTGCTCTCCCTTCTTTCACCACTAGAGGGCAGCACACTACTTGCCATGGTAAACTATCTTTTACTTGCAGTAGAAATCCACTAGCACTGTTGTCCAGCCTTTCTCTGTTATCCCTGCGTCTATTTTTTGACTCAAGTAATTACCCCTTACCCAACGCAAAGTTGAATAGGGTCTTATCCTGGTTAGAGGGAGAGCTTCAGAATCTAGACAAGCCCTTATCAAGCATTACCATAGCTACTGGCTCTTCTCCTTCTTTAACTGTCTGCTTAAACTCCCATCCCTGCTCCAGCATCAGTTACAAATTTGCTCCCCACCTTTCAGTTTAGTAGTACTAGAAAAGTTTCTCTTACCTTTCCATTAGCCTGTAGAATTTAGTCTCTCTGTTAAACTGATTGCTTCTCAACCTCTCTCTGCTCCAGTCCGCTCCGTTCGCCCAGCGGGCTCACTCCGCTCCCCTACCCTACCCCCAATTCCCACCCACCCCCAGAGGCCCTAATCATATACTTACCCAACCACACCCACTACTAGTTCACACCCAATCTACTTTATTGCCTAATTATCACTTTTAAGCTTTTCACTCTTATCTAATTGCCTCACCCTGCTCCCTTCCATCACACTACTACTCATTACCAACCTTTCTAAACCTATCACACCCACTATGACCTTCATATTTAAACTACCTCACTTACTGCTACTGCTGATTTTCCTTCCTTTATGCCATACCCTCACTTCCTACGAGCACCTTACCCTTAGCAGAGCACCCAATTTATCTAAACATACTAGCTCTATCCGTCCTATAGCTGAACAAATCCATATTAACCTCCTGTCCTCCTGCCCTTACCTTCCACCTCACTATCACAGAGTAGCCCATAACAGGTATCACATCACCAGAAAGCTCTACCTAATACCCTCCAAAAACTCAACAATATTCCCAACACCACAAACACTCTTACTGTTACATGGGGACATTCACCCTAACCCGGGCCCAGATAACTCCCTACTCCATACCATCCCAGACCCTGCAACTAACAACCTAAATTCACCTTTCTCTCCAAACTCCCTTTCAATAGCGCATCTAAATATTCGTAGCGTGAACAATAAAATAACACAACTCCATGCTTTAATAGACCTCTACTCATTTGATATCCTCTATCTCACGGAAACTTGGCTTAAACCAGGTACCAAAGACAACTTAATATCTCCTCCTGGCTACAGCATTTTAAGACTAGATCGTCTAAACAAAAAGGGAGGGGGAGTTGCTTTATTCTATAAATCAGACCTGCAGGTGACCTCAATTGACTCACTGCCTCCTTCCCTCCCCTGCTAATGCTGAAATACTCTGCAGCAAACTCCAAGTAAATAAAAGCAAAGCCATCTATATAATATGTTCCTACATCCCTCCAGGCAACAACCTAGATTCACTTGAAAACATCCTTAGCTGGCTCTCCTCTACCTTTCCACAAGAAACCATAATTTTAGGAGACTTCAATATTGATTGGAACTCCTGCATATCCCCCAAACACATTACACACCTCAACCTCTTTAACTTTCAACAAACCATAAACACCCCTGCTAGAATTCACAAATCTACCAATAAACAGACCATCTTGGACTGGATATTGGTCAACAGTAATCCCACCTCATATAAAACTGGAATACTCCCTGACAATATCAGCAACCATCTTCTCACCTACATCACTAAACAAAAAAAACAACAACCTCAAACAGGCTACCTATCGTACTATACGTAACAAGAAAAGATTTAACCTTCCAAGTTTCCTTAACAAACTCAAAGAATATAACTGGTCAGCTCTTAAATACCTCCCACTTGATGAGGCCGTTACTCTATTCAACAACACATTCCTCCAAATTCTTGAGCATCACGCCCCCTCACTCTTAGTTAGAATAAGGTCCAAAGCTGCTCCATGGCTCTCTAAGGAAACTAAGCAAACTATGCTATTAAGAAATAAACTCTGGACAAAATGGAGAACTACTAAAAACCCTACAGATCAGCAAAACTTCCGACAACTTAGAAATATTGCAAAAAACTGACCCTCCTTGATAAAAAAAACTTCTACCTTCAATATCAACAAAACCAAAATCATAACCCCAAAAATTTCTGGACAGGAATCAATAAACTGCTCCATCCAGGGAATACCAAAACACCCACTCCTGCTAACCTAGCCCAGACCCCTCCCACTACAATAGCCAACACTTTTAACAACTTCTTCTCTGAAACAGTCACCTCACTAGCAAAAACTATGGTTCCCCCCGCCTCCCTTCAAAAGACCTCTCCTCTTACCAACAGCGCCACTCTAAAACTTGACACAGTCTCCACAACCTATATACATAAGCTACTCTCAAAACTCAAACCATGTACTCCTTCGGCCGACCAACTTTCAGCTGACTATCTCCAACTAGCTGCTGCTGAACTAGCTTACCCGGTCTCCATCTTAATCAACAGAACAATAACCGAATCTACTATTCCTTCCCTCTGGAAAGTTTCCCACATTATTCCACTGCACAAAGGAGGTAACACTAACGAACTAATTTCCGCCCTATAGCCTTACTATCGCCACTATCTAAAATTATGGAACGCTGTATTCACCATCAACTTCTTAACCACCTTCTACTAAATAACCTTCATGCAGACTCCCAACATGGTTTTAGACCTTTTCATAGTACTTCTACTGCTCTCCTCTCCTTCACAGACACTATCAACAAAAATCGCAATAACAACCTTTACTCCTCAGCATTATTTCTTGACCTCTCTAAAGCCTTTGATATGGTGAATCATAAACTTCTGCTAGACACACTACAATCTCTTGCTCTTGACTCTTTAGCTTTGCGCTGGTTTGAGTCATATCTGACAGAAAGAAAACAGGCAGTCCTTTGGGAAAACCACCTATCTTCTCAGCTCCCAGTCCTAATAGGGGTCCCCCAAGGATCCATCTTAGGCCCCCTTCTCGTCTCTAAATTTATAAATAACCTGTCCTCCTCTTTCCCAACATCCACATGTATTCAGTATGCAGATGATTCAACTCTCGTCTGTTCTGCTGCATCTCCAGCTGAACTTTATTCCTCCACCCAAAAAGTCTTCACAGCAGCAGAAAACTGGTTCCAACATATCTGTCTCCTCCTTAATCCCAAAAAAAACAAATTACTCACATTCTCTGCAACCCTTAAGTCAGCCCCTCTCTCCTTTTCTATTACATCTACCAACGGTACTATCATCTCACCTGATTTATCCACTAAACTACTAGGTGTAATAATAGATAATCAACTGAACTTTGACACCCATATTGACCTTACTATCAAAACTGTTAATAAAAAGATAGGAGCCCTCTACAGACTTAAGCCCTTTCTAACAACAACTGCTAAAGTGTCCCTAGCCCAAACTCATCTCATCTCCACATTACTATATGCCTCCCCAACTTTTATCAACCTCTCTAAATCTAACCTTCAGAAACTTGCCACAGCCTACCACAGCATTGCTAGGTTTGCTAGAGGTTCCCCATTTCGCACACATCATTGTGTTAATCTCAAAATGCTTGATTGGCTTGAACTTCAACATCTTATTCTATTACATCAATTAGTCATCACATATAAAATTCTCCATTACCCTACTAATACACCCATACTCAATAACCTTGTGGCCCCCTACAAGAATCTCTCTTCCCTTCGCTCTGCAAACAAACTGCTAGTAGCCACTCTCAAGTCACACAATAAGGCAGGTGACTCCTTGTTCACCAATACTATTGGCCCATACTGGAATAAACTCCCCACAGAATTGACTACTTTGGGCTCATCACAACTTTTTAAGAAACAACTAAGATACTATCTCAAATCCCACTGGCTATGCCCTTGCTTGAATCCAGACTGACCGCCCATCTAACTTTCTTTATACCTCTCTTCATTACTTCTCCTTCTTCTCTCAATACTAACCCTCTGCAGCTCGCCTATCTCTCAAATGGACTTTCTTTTTTCTCTACAAGGTCACTTTCTCCTTTTATAAGATATATTACTGCAACATGTCATCTCACCTTGTTTTTAAACCTATTAATCAACCCTGCTGTGCAATTTCTGTTTCCTAGAACTAGTGCCCAGGCACTAATTGTTTATCATAATTCTTAATATTGTAAATATTTTTGATTCTTATAGTTGTCATGAAAAAATATGGGATCATGGATCCCCTCTGTATTTCTCCTTTGTTTTGTTTACCTATCTTAACGTGCTACTGTAAATGTAACTACACTACATTGAATTTGTTCTTTACATTCTTATAATTTTTGTTTCTTTTGTTTCTTTTATTGTCCTTTTTGAATGTTTTTACTAGTATATAGTGGAGCTTTTCTCCTCGGGCGTCTGCTGAAAATTGACATGTATCCAGCCAGACTAGCCCGGTCAACAAATGTAAAATAAATAAATAAAATAAATACATATTCAGTTGTCTGCTATTTTATGTTTTACTATTACTTTGCATTTCATGTTTTGATGTCAAAACAACTAAATAAAATTGAAGATAAATTGAATCTAATGGTTTGCGAATGACAAACAATCAGCATGGGAACTTTATCAGGGAAGACATTTGTGATGGAAGATTTTAGGCAAGACTTACAAGATTTGCATTTCATGTTTTGATGTCAAAACAACTAAATAAAATTGAAGATAAATTGAATCTAATGGTTTGCGAATGACAAACAATCAGCATGGGAACTTTATCAGGGAAGACATTTGTGATGGAAGATTTTAGGCAAGAGTTACAAAAACTTAGGAAAAACTACAGCCTGATGCAAAGGAACAACTGCAAAAAGTAGTGGAAAAATATGGTGACAGGTGTGGTGTTGGTAGAAGAGAAAAGACGAGTTTAACAGGCAGGAGTTCCTACTAATGAAGGTGATAAGTTTATATTGTGTGGCAGGGAAAAATAAGGCAATAAGTCCTTTTAAAATGTTCAGGCAGATAGGGAGAGGAAGCTGCTACATAGACCAAGAGATGGGTCAGAGTTATGCTTCAAGGATATGGCTTCACCTACATTGTTACACTTCACCTATCTAGGTCCTAACTCACATGCCTACAATGCAACTTATTTCCTGTGCTCACCACTGGCTACACAAAGCAATGGCAAAGGCATGCTTTCCTGGCATGTGTCTCTCCCTCCAAGCAGAGGCAAGAAGGCATTAGCCTCTTCACCCCTATCTTCTCCCAACACCAGCTCCAACAGGTACCTGAGATGCTAACTGAACTTTGGTGACCTAGTTCTCAGTAAGTGCTTTATCCCCTAAACCAGTGGAGTTAACTACAACATAAGGTTGCTTTGTACCTTAAAACTACTTCAGAAGTTAAAATGTAAAACTAAAAATGAAACTGAAATAAGTAAATATTAAGGGGAAACCACATACCATACAAAGGCACAACAAAGTTGCTTCACACTTAAGAATATAAGTCTTCAAAAATTAAAAAAATAACAACTTAAATAGTTAGCCTAAAGTAATATGCCTTAAACATCTTTCCAAGTGTTTATATATACATATTAGAAATTAAACCTGCAAAATCTACAAATCTAAACCACTGCGGAACTATACTACAAGATACTAGAACATAAAGTGAAAACCAGCAATCTAAACTAAAAACTAACACAGTCGTATGTGATTAATTCAAATTACACAACTACAAGCTAAAAATAATAGGCCAAAACAATGTTTTTAACATTTTATGAAATTCTGTGCAACTATTAATAAAAAAAAAAATAATAAAAATAAGCATGTCCTGCAAAAGTTCTACAAGTCCAAATTTATGTATGATCAACTACTTTGAAAGATACATAATATACTCTCCAAAACAACGGTTATAAGCAAATAATTCATCAATTCAATCAGCTTACCATAACATAAAAATAAATAATCTTATCTCATACTGTCAAACTCCAGAGAACCTGCTGTCGCCCACCCACACCAGACCATATACCTGACAACTTCAACAAAACAGAAAAGGCAAGCTACAGAAAGGGGAAGGCAAAATAAAGATGTTAAAGTCAATGAAAGGAAAGTCAAGTAGGAATAAAGACTAAAAGACTGGGTATCAAAATGTGCAGTCAGAAATTATACATGAGGAATGGGGTTTAGCATGAGTGAAAGAAACAAGTAAGAAGGGAAACTGTAAAAGGATGGATTGTTTTTGAGAAGTGTGAGAGAGATTGGATAAGGAAAGAAGAGTAGATGTACAGTACAGAAGAAAAAATAGGAGAAGGGAAAATATAGCAAATGGGAAATAAGAGTCAAAGGGTTCTGGCTGACTCAGATTGTAGATGACTGTAAGTCGGGCACAGTCGTTGAATCAGCAATTGCTTAGCCATTCTGCAGGACGTTTTGTCTCAAATAAATAACTGGTGCCAAAATGATGAACAGAAATTAAATGACAAAAAATGCATTACTGTATCTTTTGGGAGCGCATCTACCCTGGAAAACTACCACAATGACAATACACCCCTAAGAGCTGACCCAGTTATTTGGGATATTTTGTAGACAGTGATCTAACTACTGACCAACATGTCAGCATTGTTTTAAAAAAGTCCTTCTATGCTGCAAAGCTAAAAAACAAAGAGATGATTGTGTTTAGATTAAGGGATGTCATTGCCACCTTTACCCATCCCTCATTAGGCCAATCATTGAGTATAATGCCTCCTTTGGCATGTACCTGTCCAGACAAATGCAACAACTGGAAGACCCACAGATATGCCTTACTAAAAGGGTAAAAGGCTTAAACAACATGTCCTACATGGACTGAATCAAAGTCCTGACACTATATTCGGTATCTTACAGACTGCTAAGAGGTGACCTATGTCTAGCGTACAAGGCATCCTCCAACCCAAACCTTATGGATTTACTGCACATCAGCAAGTCAAATGGCATTAGAAATACTCAGTCTGGGGATTTAAACCTATTCTGCGACATCAACAAAATGGTTTGGAGAGATAGGTATATCTTGCAGATGATGCCACAGTTCTAGAACAGACTCCCCACATAAAACAAAGGTCATCCCTGGCTATATTCAAGCTCAATTTGGATTTATGTATGGGAACCAGAAAATATACTCCAAGACTGCCTTCTGTAGAATTAATGGACACATGCAACTCCTAAATGCTTTATCCTGTGCACGGGTCCCCTAAAATTATCTATGGTAATATTATTAAATAATTTTCGACCATGGGATGGGTAATGTTAATCTAACATCAAATATGATAGGTTAAGTTGAGCACCAAAATAGATATTGGCTAGGCTTATAATAGCCCAAAAGGGCAGCAGGCTAATACTTACTTATGAACCTATAAGTAATTAATACAGAGTAGATTAAGGCAACAAGAGAGCAAAAATATAACTCAAACAAAATAAAAAGAAAAACATAAAACTTAACAGAAATATATGATATTAAATCCAAAAAAAGGACAATAATTCATTAGGCATTTTGAAATACAGCTTAAGTCAATAAAGCAATAACTGTGTAAGGAAGGCTCTTAGTTTGAAGAGCTGAAGCCCAGGTAGAAGTACAGCTGAAGATGTGTGGCACACTACTATACAATGAAAGTACAGTTGTGTAAGTAAACTTTCCATACCAGTAGATGTTCAAATAAGTCACTGTTACAGCAGCCTAAGCTATCCTACCAAGGACAGGACAACTGGCCATCTCTCAAAGGTTTATAGTTTCTTTCAGATGCCCTAACCACTACAAGGCTTAAAGAGAGCCACATTAAATCTGTGGTTAGGGTGCCAAACCTGCATAGCTTTCCTGGCTCAGAGAAAGGAAGGCTAGACCCCTGCTAGCTAAGTATATGCTAGGAGACAGAGAAAGGGAAAAATATACACAACCTGGCATAAAATATAAAAGAAGTTGGAAAACGGAGGATGTTCCTACAGCAACAGTGGTCTATTCAAACCTCTACTGTTATGATAAGTTTACTTTCAGAAAGTACAGTTGTTTACACTTGCCACAAATGTAGATGTTCGAGTGTATTCACTGTTGCAGTCATCACACTTGGGTTATCTGCCTGCAGGTAACCCTCACTCAGCCTGAATACCAGAGTTTTTGGATTTCTGCGTCGGATGCTGTTGCCTCTTCCATGACATCAGGGTGTCAAGGGTATAAAACATGCAGCCAATGCCATTACATCACTTTTTCTTGCCCCAAATGTCATGAGCCCTCAAAATAGGAAGCTATTACATGGTGTGGAACACCTCCAGTAAAAAGTAAATACTCCCTGCCATAAAATATGGCCAAAAAACAGATAGGCAGAAAGTATAGAAAGGACCAGGGAGCTGGAGGGAGGGAAACCAGGACTGCAACAGTGAATGCACTCGAACATCTAAATTTACAGTAAGTGTACACAACTGTACTATGCTCTTTGTGTTTCACACTGTTGCCGTCATCACACATGGGTTGATTCCCAAAGCTGAGGAAGGGTGGAGGCAGTCAAGAAGTTTTAGGGCTGGCTAACAGGCCTTGTAAGACTGCTGTAGCAAACCCAGCTCTGGATTTAGAAAAGATAGGTAAGTTGTAATGTTTGGTGAAGGTGTGCACTGAACTCCAGGTTGCAACTTCCAAGATGTCCCTGGTAGGGACTCCCCTGAGAAATGCTGTACAGGTTGAGGTAGCCCTAGTGGAATGAGTTCTGATCCCCTGTGGGGTAGGCTTTCCATGGTGTTTGTAGCAGAAATGGTTGCAGTGTGCTATCCATTTGGAAATGGTTTGCTTTGAAATGGCCTTGACCTCTGCCCCTATAGCAAAGCTGTCTAGAAGCTGGTCAGCTTTTCTGAAAGGTTTTGTCCTGTCAAGGTAGAACCTAAGATGTCTGTGTATGTCCAAGGAGTGCAGGATCCTTTCCCCTTTATTCTGAGGATTAGATTGACAAATGAATGGATTGGTTTAAAGCTACACTGGATACCACCTTTGGCATAAATGATGGATTAGTCCTGAGGGAAACCCTGTCACCGTTGAAAATAAGGAAGGGTTCCACAGCCATTAGTGCCTGTAACTCAGATACTCTTCTTGCTAAAGTGATGGCTAGAAGTAAGGCTGTTTTCCAAGAGAGGAATTTTAACTCTGCTGCGTGAGCTTCTCCAGTACAAAGTTAAGGTCCCAGGCTGGGGTGGGAGCTCTCCTAGGGGGCCTTAAATTGTTGTCTCCTCTCAGGAACTGTTTGATGAGGGGGTGAGAAAAGAGAGGAGGCTCAGTATTATAATGAGCTGAGATGGCAGAGGCATGAATCTTAATGGATGAAACGGATAGGCCTCTGTGGAGCAGCTCTGCTAGGTAATCCAGGATTTGAGGTAAGGTGGGCACGGCTGTGTCCTTTCCTTGAGCCTGACTCCAGGAACAATATCTTTTCCACTTTTCATAACAGGATTTCCTAGTACTAGGCCTTCTGCCTTCAAGGATGACGCCCAACACCTGAGGGTTGCAGATGGTGTATTCAGGGGATAAGCCGGGCTGAAAGGTTTAGGGTTTGTAGCCGTGGATGCACAATCTGTCCCTCCTGCTGGGAGAGCATGGAGGGAGTCTGATGTAGGTGCCAGGGAGGCACTGCCGTCAGACTACAGAGGAGTGGGTACCAGTGCTGTGTGGCCAGTCTGGGGCAATAAGGATTGTCCTTGGCCTGTCCTGTTTGATCTTGAGTAGTTCTTTTGAGAGAAGGGGCAGAGGAGGAAATGCATAAATTGAGAGGCTATTCCATGAAAAAAATAGGGCATCTGCCTTCCGTGATCTGCTGTGAGGATGTCTGGTGCAAAATCTGCTCAACTGATGGTATTGGGGGGAGGCAAAGAGGTCCACCTCTGGTGTCTCCCACCGTCCCCCACCTCTGGATTAGAAGTTTGAAGGAGCTGGTTTCCAGTTTCCATTCGTGTGGGTCTAGTAGATTCCTGTTTAAGTTGTCTGCCAGTGAATTTTGTTTGCCTGGCAGGAATTGCGCTAGCAGGTGCACTTGGTTGCTCAAAGCTGTCTTCCACAGGGCCATGGCTAACCTGCAGAGTGGCTAGGAATGAGTTCCCCCCTGCTTGTTTATGTACCACATGACTGTGGTGTTATCTGTCTTTATCAGAAACTGTCCTGGAAGGATAAGGTACTTGAAAGCTGTCGAGCATTCTGTACAGCTAGCATCTCTTTTTGACTGATATGCAGGGGGATTCGTCTTGGGCTCCATTTGCCTTGAATGCATTTGCCAACCATGTGAACCCCCCCCCCCTCCATGTATAGTCTGATGAGTACGTTGTCAGGATTTGGGCGCGGGGGATTGATTGAAAGAAAGCCCTTGTTGTGGTTGCATGCCTCTGCCCACCACAGGAACTCTGGCATGATAGGAATCACTGTTTGCAGGTCCTGAGAATGTTGGTGTCAGAAACTTTTTAAGTACCATTGAAGTTTCCTCATATGCAGTCTTGCATATGGAATTAACAGAATGCATGAGGCCATGAACCCTAGGGCTTGCAGTATTTGCCTTGCAGATAGCTGGGTTTTGGTGGCCATTAGTTTGAAGCAGTTTGTCAAACAGACCTGTTTCTCTGGAATGAGGAATGCCATCTGGGAAGTTGTGTTCAAACATGCTCCCAGGAATACAGTCTTTTGACTGGGCACCAGTTGTATCTTCTTTTCACTGATGGTGTACCCCGAGAAGTTAGGAGTCTCTTTACAAATGCCAGGTGCTGAAGTAGCAATTCCTGGCTGTCCGCCTGAATCAGGCAATCGTCCAAATATGGGTAAATTTGAATACTTCTCTGCCTGCAGAATGCAATGGCTGGAGGCAGGCACTTTGTGACTACTCTGGGTGCAGTAGATAAGCCAAAGGGAAGTGCAGAGAACTGATAGTGCATACAGCCTGCCCTGAAAAGTAGATATTTCCTGCAAGACTCCCTTATGGGGATGTGCAGATAAGCTTCTTTTAAGTCTAGGGTGACTAACCAGGCATCCTCAGCTAAAGTAGGAAGGAGCTATTGCAGTGTAAGCATTTTGAATTTTGGGTCCACCAGAAAGGTGTTGAGAATAGAAAGATCCAGGATAGGGCACCAAGAGCCCTCTTTTATGGGCACTAAGAACAGTCTGTAATAAAAACCATGTCCCCTTTGTTCTACTGAAACAGGTTGAATATCTCTGATATTGAGAAGGGAAAGTACTTGTTTTTGAGCATCTGCCCACTGGTTTGGGGGAATGTCTGGCAACCCACTTGGGGTTGGCAGAGAGTGGAAGTAGAATCTGTATCTCTGGGATACAATGTTTAGAACCCATCGGTCCTGAGTAAGGGACATCCAGATTTTTGCATGAAGGGTGAGTTTTCCTCCTAGGGGTGCAAGTACTTGGGTATGGCTGGGAAGGATGATTGAAAAGTAATTGTGAACTTTTTCCATAAGGGGGTGGATTACCACTCCCTGTTTTTGAGGTGGGAGCACTCCATTGTTTAGATCTCTGCATACCCTGAGACTGTAGTCTTGGTGGTCTGTTTCCCCTGGGTTTGGGCTGAGAAGGCCTGGGAGGGGCTGGTAAAGGACCAGTTTTTAGAAGGCCAATGCCTACTGAATCTAGGTGGCTGCACCTGTAAGAAATCTTTAACAGTTTGCATGGATTTAGCTTTGTCCTCCATCTTTTTAAGAACTTCTTCTGCTTTTGTGCCAAACAAACAATCTAGTAATTTTGCTTTGACATCATCTGGCAAGATTTGTTCCTTTCAGCCAAGCGTGCCTTCTCAGTACAGACTCAGTGACAGCAGCCCTGCAAGATGGGTCTAAGGCATCAAACCTACACTGCAAAGTATGTTTACTAATTTGGTTTGCAGAATGCATTAACTTGTAAATCCTTATTTTCTGCACAATCTGAAAGTAACAACATTTTTGTTTAATTAGTTGCATAACATGTTGCTGGTACTTCAACATGTGAAACTGGCAATTCAAAGCCCTGATTGTAAGAGTTGCGGAAGTATACACCTTCTTACCCCATCTGTATAAAGCTCTAGAATCTCTATCCACAGATATGATTTGGACAAAGGGGTAGGGTTTTTGGCTGTAGCAGCCTTAATGCCTTTAGGTCCCTGTGAAATGGTCTCTGGATCTGCAGTAGGATTCTTAAAGAGAAATTTGTGAGAGTCAAGTACTCTGTAGTACCGGTCAGGTTTTCTAGGAGCTGGTGGTAAAGTGTCAGGAGTAAGACTGGATTCCATGAAGACATCATCCACAATATCCAGGACAGGGGGTATAGCTAGAGGCCTGTGCTGGGGCAAGTCTAAAAATTATCTGAGTCTCCTTATGGACTGAGGATAGTCTTGGCATTCCAACTGAAAATGCTCTCTTAAGGTATGCAAGGTTTCACCAAAAGAAAAATCTTCTGGAGGGGAGGCAGAGGGAAGGGAATCCTCTGCATCATAATCCTCATAGGTAGATAAGGGTATGTCTTGGTAATCAGAGGGATCTGAGTCATCGGACACATAGTCTGTAGAATCAGAAGGAAATTCCATTCTTTGTCTTTAACGGGGAAGGCTGGATTCCCCTAATTAGAGTAATAAGGTCTTCAGCCATTTTAAGCATTTGTTTCTGTGGCATGGGAGCTTGAGCATGCACTTTGGTCATCGGTTTTCTAGGCATAGTCCGAACTCTGGGACTGAAAAACTGGTAGTTTTGGTCAAAAACGAAGTTGTCAGTTTAATACGAACATCGGAAGGTTGAAATACACCCTCAGAAGCCGGTGCCTGCACAGCGGCTCTGGACCCATCCAAGGTAGACATCCGCAGGTTCCATAGTTGAAGAAGCATCTCACGGCATACCAGACTCCAAATAAGTCTCAGCAGAGGCCTGCAAATCTGTAGAAGCGGGTAACATAGGCTGCAAAGGTGCCTCACTGAGTACCGGTGGACTGGCGACTAGCTTAACGGAAGTGTCATCAGAAGTTTTGGACCGATGCGGTCTGTCTCTGTCTTTATCCTTATGTTTATTTCAGAAGATCGGTAGTCGGATGGCTTATCAAAGCCATTTCGGAATATGGAGAAAGACAGTGAAAGAAATTAGTGACAAAGATAGCCCGACGACAAACAGTTTGGGCGTTAAGGCACAAAACCGGCAGCAACGGATGTCGTGGTCTGGGCTTAAACAGGTGACGCAGTAAGAATGAAAATATGTGTGAGGTATTTGCTTTCCACAGGCATGACAACTGTTAACTTTTTCTGACATCGGTTAGAGCAAGAAAAAAGGATCCCCAACAGGGTACTTAGCTTTAGAAGACTTCAGGCTTGAAACTCAATTGTTTACTTGTGAATTGCTTAACCTATCTCACTTCCCAGTCCTTTCTAACCTCTTCTGATTGATTCCTATAGTTGTTGTGCAATATTTTATATGCCCTACTAAATATCCTTTTTAACAGCAACTTCTGTTTGACGTTCAATTAAAAACTGTACCAGTTATGGTGTTTCACTTGGGACCCCCCATTCCTTTCTCTTTGGCTATAGTCTGACATCAATCCTGACAGGGAAGGCAGCCTCTAGCCTTCAGCCCAAATGTATTCTTTGCTCTTTCCATTCTATTATCTTTCCCTCTCTAATTATGTACTCCCAATACCTTGCTTCATTTGCCAGTTTTCTCCAGTAAATTCCATTCCCCTCTTGCCTGTTCTCTGTACCCTTACTTGCAGTCATCCATATTAGCAAAATCTCCTTTCTCCATTCCCATGTTGGTTTAGTTCTTAGAATATCTTCTGCTACTTTATGAACATAACATTCTGTATGGGTATTGTTATTCTCCTTAAGGGTCTGCATCCAAAACCCCAGCATATCTTTATTTACTGAGCTTCCCCACTGTTTCATCATCATCATCATCCCTTTCCCCTTTGAATTATAGCTGTTTGTGTTATGTAAAGGAGCCTTAACTGTATAGCTTTGAAACATCCCTTCAAATCAGGTAATTCCCAAAACATCTTGTTCTGTTGGAAATATAACCTTATCCAATTGAGTCTTGCATTCTTCCCCTCCTAGAGCTGAAAGATGAATCTTGGCAAAAGAGTAAGAAAGGCGAGAGGGTAACAATGCACACAAATAATGTACAATCAGAGGCACCAAGACATCTGGGCCTTACAACGAACTGAATTCTTTCCTTGGCACCAACTAGAAGATCTTTTCCACTTAGTCAAATATGATCTTCTAGTACCATATTTCTTAGCATTTCTGTTGCATGCCCTCAAAAATGAAAAAACAGGTGACTAAATGCTATTAAAAATTCTAAAATTCTATCACCCTGACAGTGAGTTGTAGAAATTAATGGTTGGTTTGTATCAAACAATCCCTGTCCTGTGTCAGTAAGTCCATCCTGCGAGAGAGCTTGTGGTAAATGTCCTTGGCCAATTTGCCTGAGTCAAAACAGAGTTACCAGCATAATCCTTGAGAGTCCTTCTGCATCTGCAGAAGAACCCTTGTTATCATACGAAAGGGTGGAAAGGCATAGAGGAACATCCCCTCCTTGGGAATGAAAAGGCATCTGTCTTTCAGGTCTTTGTACAGAGTCCTGCAGCAGAATTGCTTTAACTATTTGTTGTGAAAGGAGGCAAACAAATCTACCTGAGCTGTTCCCCACAGCTGGATCAATTCCTGGAAGACCCCTGGGTGTTACTTCCATTCATGAGGGTCTGTCTGCTCTGGTCCTGCTCAGCTCATCTACTGTAACATTCTGCTCAGATGGAATGTAAATAGCCCGGAAATTCAGACTGTGCTGAGTTGCTAGTTCCCAGGCTACCAAAAATAGTCTGGAAAGGGGGATGGATCTGGCTCCCACCTGTGTGTATATTTACCACATCACCAGCCTAGAATCCAAAGATGGTTCAGAGATTTCACAATATTTATAAGCACTGTCATTTTTTTTTTTTACATTTATGTGTTTTAATTTTTCCCTGTTACAGACAAGTAAACATCTCCCTTGCAGGAAGAGGACAGCCAAACAGCCAGAAAGAATGTGCCAGTCTCTCTGTTCTTAGTGGCTTCCTAAGAAGTAACACCAGAAATAACAAGAGAAAGATATGAGGAGTCTGAGTTGCCCAAAAAAAACTAGAGCAGAGTCAATCATCAGCTTTTGAGGTAAAGAGGAAGAAAACTTCAAGAACAGAGATTCCCATATAAATTTTTTTTCTTATGGATGGAGGAAAGAAGAAGTGAAGAACCGGAAGCCTGGTCCATGCCGCACAAAAAAGTGTCCAACACATGGGTAGAGAAGCCATGGTACGTTTTACCTCCTGACTAAAAATTTTAGTTTTGAGATACAAGTTTTTAGTGACAACCCCCAAAACACTATACCTAGACCATAGCACTAAATTCTGATAGAAAAATTATACTTTTCCTCACAAAACATGGTAAATTGGAATGTATTTCACAATGGAATACTTATGTGTCTAGCCTTGAAGAGGTGCTAGTTATCAACCGATTATTCAAGGCTTGCGGGGAAGAGTGCACTCTGCAGGCAATAAAGTTCTCTAGGTTTGGCACTATAACCACTGACTATACTGCTCTTACCATGCTGTGCATTAGTTAGGTCACATGGCTAGGCCACATGGTTAGGCCATCCTTAGGCTTTGAAAGCTGGACAGCTGTCCTCTCTATGGCAGAATATGAGACATACAGCAATCTGATGATGAACATCTTACATTTTGCAACTAAGTACAAACATTTCTTGGATTCTTGTCTAAATACTGACAGCACACTTGGCAAAAAAGAGTTCACTGTCAGCAACTCAGAAAATTAACAACAATGACAAAAAGTTTTGGTACGTTTAACTCAAGTATTTAGGGAGGTATGCCGCCTGCAGCCCCAACACCACTGTAATTTAATATCTACCCAGCACCGTGATTGCACACCCTTTGGGGTAAAGGGATAAAACTGGAGATTGGGCATCACTGTACCTGGTATACATGCAAAGTGCTGAAGTTGTTAAGATGTTATTTAGATGTCCATCAAAGGAAGTGTCATCAGTGATCTGTCATGAAACCATCTGCCTGCTAATTTAGTTAATATGCACTGTACAATAATTTATTAAGCTACCTGTCTCCTTATTTTGTAATGTTTATTCAAACACCTTTAAATCTAGTGTGTGTGTGCATGTACATAGTGAGAGCTTGCCTTTGGCTGGTATCTTAACTGAAAAGAAATCCCTTAAGCTCTGTCACCTAGACAATACATAAACAAATAATGAGCATTACTAAAACAGTTTCTGGATTTCACAGGATATTTCTAACAGCTTACTGTGAAATTATGTCTGGTACAGCAAACAGCAGCTCATGATGCATGCCAGCCTAAGTAAACATTGAGGTAAAGTTCATACCATTCTTTCTCTGCATTATGCAGTACACTGCTATAGAAAATCACAACTAATCCTTCCAATAATTCTGGAAGACATAATTAATAAAAAGGATAAATGTAAAAAGTATTATACTTTGCACCTCAACAAAAGCTTATTTGATGTCCTGAAGACCAGTTTTGCAGTCTAAATCACTCAGCTGAAACAAGTAGGACTGCTGTACATCACTGCTAACATCACCATTCAGTCACCAAGGTCTGCAACTGACATTTGTTCCTTAGATAATGCACTGATACTGACACACTGCATACACACAGCAGAGATATACTTATTCACTTGTAAAGACAAATGCCAATGCATTCCACCATGATAGTATGACAACCAAAAAGGCTCAGCCCCAAGTACTGTACTGGAAATGTTAATGCCTTGGCAAAATGCTTTTATACTCTTTTTGTGGTGGGTTGGGGGTTCATGCACTTAAATACAGCTTACACAAGAACAGTAAAACTCAAGTGGTTGGCAGTACTGAAGCTTGTACCCGGGACAAATACTTCACCTTATGAACAAGAATATACACGTAATTTAGTAGCTCATTCTGACAACACTACTTGGTAAAGTAATTTTGCACAAAAATGAGAAGAAAAGATAATAAAATTAGTGATTTTGTTCTCTTGACATTTTAAACTACTTTCTGACTAAATCATCTCGTGTTCGTGTTCAAATCAGCTGTAGAAACACAATTCTTATCGAAAAGATAGTTTAAGGGTAGCATAAGGATATTGTAGAGATTTCCTGTGATTAAATGAGTTTGGCGGGTGGAACAGCAAAATGTAAAGTAAAACGAATGAAAACTTGTTCTGAACTAGCACATGCAAAGTCAAGAACTTCCTCGGTACATGCCCTTTGTTAAACCAGCTTTGAATTTTCTACAATGAAGCACAGACCTGGAATATCACAAGTTTTAAACTCTACTTACAGTGAGGTGGGCCTGTTGGCTTTACATTCTGAGGGTAGTTCATCGAAGTTAAAGCTTTTTCGAGGTGTGTTGTTGCAGCTGCTGTTATTTATGTTAGAAAATGCAAGAGACTCAGCACTGGAATTCAGCATACCATCCCGTTCCTCAGCTACGAAAAGAATACAAAACAACTTCAGAAACTGCATTTACGTTATATTTCAACCTTATACAAAACTCTTGTCAATACATGCTGTGCACAAATGTTCACTTTACCATATAAAAAAATGTGCTATAAGTAATGCTGCAGATGGAACAAGGCTATGAAAGTCGGAAATTGCATCAATGCATATATCTGTAAAACATTATAGGTAAACAAAAACAACTAACGTCTTCAGAAAAGAAGTTTTTTGCTTACACTGTGGATTCACTACTACATCACAAAATGTTAATTTTCAAAGTAAGGCACTTCATGTGTAAGAACTAGCTGACAGTTTGTCTATCCAGGTAGAAATAAATTCCTACTGATGCATTTAGCATGGCAATACAGTACTATATGCATTAATTTAGGTAGTAAGGCAACAAGGGTTCAGTCTTTCATAACATTACGGCAGAAGTTTTCAGTTTTCAGAAAAATTTCAGAGGGCGGTCTCTCCCCCCTGCCCCTAATCAAAATGGTTTATTGTAAACAGTGAACAACATGTTCAACATTTCAAGAATAACAAACATTACAATAAAAATACCATCTCAGCCTACACACTTCAAACCACAACTACACAGCATACAGAATTTAGTAGGTACATTATCTATCGGTTCAATCTGCACAATTTAATGTCAATATGAACTGCTAGCAAAAGCAAATGAAAAAATTAACCAGCACTAATATAATAACAAGCATCATCCATTTAATATACTTAAAACTATTTATAAACCACTGACTTCCAAGGAGGAGGAATATATCCTCTGACAGAGAATAAGCATAGTACTCAGCAATGCCACCCATTCAAGAACCAAGGTGAGCAGGTAACATTAACACTCACATTATGCTAAAACTACCATGTATTATCCCCCTCCCTCCAACCACAATCATTTTACTACATGGGACTGAAACAGGTTATTAACCTCCAACATTATATTAGAAAATTGGTTACCCATCCTGGTGCTACTCACCCACTATTCAAAAGGAAAAAAAACTACAAATACCTTCAGCCCTTAACACACTACCTTCCATTTCAAAATGTCATCCTGCTACAAATACTGCTCTCTTGCTCTTTCTCTCATTCACTGTCTGAACAGAGGAAATATCTCCTTTACTCTAGAGTAAGAATTATTTGCTGGTGGCCCTTCTACCAAATCTCTCTATCTCCCTCTTCCACAGAAGCAGACCAATATTGCTTCAGTTTCATTTCAGCCTCCTCATGCATCTGTCCAGACACGTGCAACAACAAGAACACCCAGAGAGATACCTTACTAAAAGGAAAGAAGCCCTAAACAATATGTTATACGTGGACTGACTCAAAGCCCTGTCGCTATACTCTGTATGCTACAGACTGCTAAGAGATTGCCTGTGTCTGTCAAACAAAGTAACCTCCAACCCAGAACTGATGGATTTACTGCATATCAGCAAACTAAGGATCTAAACCTCTTCTGCAATAACAGAATGGTTTGGAGGGACGGGTGTATCTCACAGAGGATAATGCTGCTCTGGAACAGATTCCCTATCCATGTATAATAAAGCTCACCCCTGTCTATATTCAAGGGCAACTTAAATCTCTGCATAGAAAACAAATCACAGGGAGAATCAGAAATCTGGATCTTTCTGTTCTGATTCAGAATCTGAAATCTCTTCAGGAAAAGAGGAATCCCTGGTCCATAGTGGCTGTAGGTGCTATACAAGACGGATGTGGGTTAAACAGGACTAGTTTGTGGTGCAACAAATGGATACAGCACAGTCACCCACCTGCAGCTGAGGAAAATTGCTAGCCTGCTGTGGTGGTAAAGGCTGTTTGCTTATTTTTTTTCTCTTTGTGGCTTGGAGAAGGACCAACTGTGGGTCCAGTAGTCTGTTCCATGGTCAAGCCAAAAATGGTGCCTCTTTCTTGCAGAACAGGAACACTAATTGCCGGTAAACATCAGTCCACAAAAGTTACACTTTGACAGAAAAACACATTAAAAAGCAGTTTAAAACACTATGTCAGCCCCACAAAAGTACAATAACATTTTTTCTGTGGAGAAATTCTGTCTCAGTTACTTTACACCACCTTTAAACAAACAGAAAAAACAAGCTCTCCATTTAAAAGTATGTTACAGTCTCACGACTGTCCATTAAAATACAACATTCCTAGGTTTAAAATAACTTTCCTGAAGAGGAAAATAATAAAACATTAACAAATTTAAGAAAATGGAAGCTTTTTTCTGTTAAAGGATCTGCCCAGCAAAGGAAAGCACAAAGCAAAAAAGGCAAAAGCCTTAGTGGAGAGTAGTCTTCTGTGGCAGTAAAGCTGTAAAGGACTTCACTAGAGCTACCTGACAGTTTGGGTGCATGGAAGGTACCCTGAAGCTTTAGAATCTGGCCATCTCATATCCTTGGCAGGATATAACCCATATACTTAAGGCTACTACAGCAGTGATAAATAGCATGATCATCAAAAAATTTACTGCAGGATTTCCTTTGTACAACTAATGGACAAAGGGAGCTCCTAAATGCTTTATCCCATGTAGGGGTTCCCAAAAAATAGTCCATGGTATGTGATGATCCCAATTATTCTCAAAAGGGATAATATACAATTTTCGACAGTGGGATGGGTAAGACCAATCTAATACCAGTGGGATAGGTTAAATAAAGCAACAAAAGAGAAACTGGCTAGGCTTAAAAATGACTGAAAGGGCAGCTAGCCTAGTACTTATCTATGATCCTATGAACTTATCTATTCAATCTGCACAGATAACACCTTTTCTTTCATCTGAAAGCTGGCATACCTTACTAACAGTCTCAGCAATTCACCTCTCAGGCATTCCAGAATGACCCAGTGTGCACTTTCAATAAAAATATATATTTTTTAATACTAATGCAGTCCACAAGTGGTTGAAGTATAACTGCTTTGCAATTTCTAATTCCTAAAAGCGACATGCTCTTTCACCAGGCTCAGGCTTCAAAGTTCTCCATCTTCTCTTGCAAAAAAAAAAATATTTTATTTTGTGCAGATTCTAATTTATTTCTAAGCTCCGAAAAATCTGCAGGATCTCTTGTAGTGGATCTGATTTGGAAGACACCGCAGCTTACATATACTGTACCTTACTATCAGATAATCAACTGTTCATTTTCTGTGATTAACAAATCAAATCACTTGTCTATTCCTTTCATCACTGAGCCCTGATCAATGTAAGATACCTCTGCAGACACTATTTCAGCTCTAGGATTTGTCCTCCCACTATGTGGAACACTGGCTTTTGAAAATTCACTTACTGCTATTTTTTTACAATCAGGCAGACAAAAGCCACAGGTTCTAGTTTCAGTTAATGTGTGATGGAATATTATTATGAATGTGCTCAGGGAGAATGGGAGGGAAAAAAAGTGAATGATCCTTGGGTGGATGTTTACAATACCACTGGATTTGTGAATGTGTACGAGATCTGACAGAATTTGGTCTGATGTAGGTCAAAATATCAGGCAGAAGTCACCTGTCTGTAGCCTGTATGGTAACTGAGAGAAGAGGGACAAGGCTTTGAGATGGTCTGCCTAGTTTTTTTAAGAGTTAGGCCCTTGATTTCAGTGAGAAAGCATTGAGGCTATCCCACTTGTGAGAAGTGTTAGGACAGGTAGATACTGAAAGGGGCATTATCAGACTAATGATTGCAGAATACAGTGGAATTATTACATTCCTGGATCTGGCAGCAATACCTTTAGAAATAAGCTGTGCAGTGAAAAAGGGCTTCCTTACAACAAAGGATATGTGGTGATCAAAGGAAGGTTCATTGATGACAGAAGTTCCTGTACCACTAAATATTGGATCAGTTTTAATGGGGGTGTTTGTCAATCTGACAGATACAGCGGTGAGTCATGCTTTCTGAACAGTGGGATTATACAGTTCATAGCATTTAGTTTTAGTCCATAGCTTTGACACCAGCTACTTGTTCGGGACAGGCCTTCTTGGAGGACTTGAGTATCCTCTGGGGAATTTATAATAGCACCAAGTTTATTCCTCTCCTACAGGAGGTAAAAGCTACCCATTTAATTTCCTGGGTTATATTTGTAAGTCAATTTGCTATCCAATTGGTTACAAAAGGACTGACAATTAGCTGGGAGTGTTTATATACGATAGCTGAGTGTGGGAAAGTTTTAAACAGCTTTGAGAGGTCTAAATATGCAGTGTGTACTGTTTTGCCTTCATCCATTCCTTCAGTAATGATTTTGAAGAAGCTGCCCAGGTTAAGTCGGTAGGACCTGTCCTTAATGAATCCAAACTGGGCTGGGTCGAGAGTCTGCAGGTTACCTATATCCTTATTAATCAACTCCATAGTTAGCCTTTCATAGTCAAAGATAAAACTGGTCAGGCATATGGGTCTATAATTACCAAGATTAAATTGGCATGATTTGTGATTTTTACTGTTTTCTTTACTGCTGTTTTGTTTAGGCACTTCATAAACATTGGCTTATTAAAAATCTGTCTGTACCTGGTTAAGATGTCTCAATAAAGTAGTTCATTATCTATACATCTATCTATCTATCTATATATATATATATATATATATATATATATATATATATATAGATACATACATACATAGACACACACACACACATTACATACTATCTAGATACTCTGAACACTTCACAAAAATGCTAATACAATGGTTTCCAGTTATCCATATAATAAAAAAAAAGATTAAAATTACTGTCTATTTTAAAACTGTGAAATACAGACATTTGCTAAAAACTCACAGGATTATAAGTGCTACTGATACAGATTTATGGAATTATCTCGGGCAACATGGACTGATGACATCTGTGCGTGTAGGAAAATTGAAGTGCTGCAGTTTCACTTCGTATATACTGATGTTAAATAGTGGAATGGTTGAATTTAGGTTGGGAATATAAGGCTTTTTCAATGGAAAAAAGGAAATTTTTTATTTGTATTCTATGTAAGTCTTTGCCACTGGAGGACTGAGTATCCACCGGTGTGCTTATTTAACAAAGGGGTCCGAATGGAGAGATACGTCAGCAAGCAAAGGAGAGTAGTACTGCTGGAAATTAATCATCCTCAAGTCTTGGTGAGCACCTTCATGAGGCAGGCTCTGTTTTTCACAAATTATCACCAAGATGACACTGACATATAAATTGCATTTTATATAGCATATATTGTGGACAGAGGTAAGCTAAAAAATAAAACAGATAGCTGGGTGCACAAGACCCAGGATAAAAAAGTGCCCAATCCTGGTAGTTGCACTGGTGCCAGGACAGGGAAAAAATGACAGTATAGAATCCTCAAGACACGGAAACATTCCTACAATGGGGCTAAGCCAGGCTGAGGGAGAGGATGACCCCCGCCCCATTGTAGAAGGAAGCAGCATTCCATAAAAATTACAACACCTGATAGGCCAAAAAAGAGCCATAAAGACAATAGAGTGGACTATTGAGGATAAGAAAGAAATTATGTATTGTTACTATTATGCAAGAAGCCCAGAATTTCCAGAAAGAAGATATACAAAAAAATTAAAAGAGCAATTAGAGGAAAGAAAAATACTTCCACAAGAAAAACTGTCAGAAGCTTCAATAAAAATTTGTGTTCATTAATTCAACAGATTTATGAAAAAAAGTACAGTTGTGTACACTTATCATAAATGTAGATGTTCAAGTGTATTCACTGCTGCAGTCATCACAATTGGGTTATCTGCCTGCAGGTAGCCCTCAGTTGGCCCGAATACCAGAGACTTAGTATTTCTGCGTCGGCTGCTGTCACTTCAGGGTTGACGTCAGGTCGCCAGGGGTATAAAAACAGGCAGCCGACGCCATTACATCAGTTTTTCTTGCCAAAATGTCAGGAGGGCCCCCCACATAGGGAACTAAGTTATGGTGGGAAAAACACCACCAATAAAAAGTAAATAACAATAGCCCTGTAAGGGATGAGTAACAGACAAAGAGATGAGAGAGAGAGAGAGAGAGAAAGACAAGGGGGTTGGAGGGTGGGAAACCAGGACTGCAACAGTGAATACACTTGAACATCTACATTTAAGGTAAGTGTACACAACTGTACTATGTTCTTCATGTTTCACTGTTGCAGTCATCACACTTGGGTTGATTCCGAAAGCTGAAGAATGGGTGGAGGCAGTCAAGAAAAGTTGGGGCTGGCTAGTATGCCCTGCAGGACTGCTGTTGCTATACCCGCCCTGGATTTGGAAAAGATAGGCAGGTGGTAATGTTCAGTGAAGGTGTGAACAGAACTCCATGTAGCAGCTTCCAGAATGTCCCTGGTAGGGACTACCCCGAGGAATGCTGTAGAGGTAGAAGTTGCCCTAGTGGAATGTGTTCAAACCCCCTGAGGGGTTGGTTTCCCATGGTGTTTGTAGCAGAAATGGATACAGTGTGCTACCATTTGGAAATTATTTGTTTTGAAATGGCCTTGCCCTCTGCCCCTGGTGCAAAACTGACTAGCAACTGGTCAGATTTCCTGATGGTCTTATTCCTATCAAGGTAGAATCTGAGCTGTCTGTGCACATCTAAGAAGTGCAGGATCCTTTCTCCTTTATTTTGAGGATTAGGGAAAAAGGTTGCCAAATGGATAGATTGGTTGATAGCTATACTGGACACTGCTTTAGGCATAAAGGAAAGGTTAGTCCTGAGGAAGACCCTGTCAGCATGAAAAATAATGAAGGGTTCCACAGCCATAAGTGCTTGTAGCTCAGACACTCTTCTAGCTGAAGTGATGGCAAGAAGCAAGGCTGCTTTCTAAGAGAGGAATTTTAACTCTGCTGATGCTGCAGGCTCAAAGGGAGGTAGCGTGAGCTTTTCAAGTACAAAGTTAAGGTCCCAAGTAGGGGTGGGGGCTCTCCTTGGTGGCCTTAAGTTGCTTGCCCCTCTCAGGAATTGTTTGATGAGAGGGTGAGAGAAGAGAGGTGGCTCAGTGCTGTAATGAGCCTAGATGGCAGAGGCATGGATCTTAATGGAAGAGAAGGATAGGCCTCTGTGGAATAGATCTGCTAGGTAATCCAGCATTAGAGGTAAAGAGGGCAGAGCTGTGTCCCCTCCTTTAGATTGACTCCAGGAACAATACCTTTTCCACTTATCAGCATTAGATTTCCTTGTACTGGGTCTTCTGGCTTCAAGAATGACGTCCAGCACCTGCTTGCTTAGGCTGATCACTGGGGGAGAATTCAAGGAATAATTCAGGCTGCAAGATTCAGGGTTTGCAGTTGCAGATGCAAGATCTGTCCCTCCTGCTGAGTGAGGAGGGTTGGTTTCTGGGGTAGGTGCCAGGGTGGCACCTGTAACAGGCTGAGCAGTAGTGGGCACCAGTGCTGACGTGGCCAGTCCAGGGCAATCGGGATTGCCCTTGGTCTGTTCTGTCTTATCTTGAGTAAAATTCTTGTGAGAAGAGGCAGAGGAGGGAAATGCATAGATTGAGAGGCTTAGCCACTGGAAGGCGAGGGCATCCACTTTCCATCTGTGAGGTGTCCTTGTGCAGAATTTGCTGAGCTGGTGATTGTAGGGGGAGGCAAAAGGATTCACCTCCGGGTTCCCCCATTTCTGGGTTAGAAGGCTGAAAGTGCTGGGGTCCAATTGACACCCGCGTGGGTCTAGGAGATTTCTGCTTAAGTCGTCTGCCAGAGAGTTTTGTTTGCCTGGCAGGAATTGAGCTTGCAGATGAATATGCATGTCCAAAGCCGTGTTCCACAGGGCCATGGCTAGCCTGCTTGTTGATGTACCACATAACTGTGGTGTTGTCTGTCTTTATTAGCAGGGGTCCTGGTGAGAGTAGGGATCTGAAAGCTGTCAGAGCTTGCTGAACAGCTACATCGATGTGCAGATGGATTTGACTTAGGCTCTAGTGACTCTGAATGCACTTATCGTCCAGATGCGTCTCCCACGGCATAGTCTGATGCATCTGTGGTTAGGGTCTGGGCGGTGTGGGGTTGAGTAAAGGGAAGTCCCTTGTTATGGTTGCATGCTGCTACCCACCAAAAAAACTCTGTCCTTAAACAAGGTATGACAGGTATGACGGTTTCCAGGTCCTGAGAATGTTGGCACCAAAGACTTTTTAAGTACCACTGAGCTTCCTCATATGCAGTCTGGCATATGGAATTAGTAGAATGCAAGAGGCCATGAACCCTAGGGCCTGCAGAATTTTCCTTGTAGATAGCTGGGTTCTGGTGGCCATTTGAGTGAAGTAGCCTGTTAGATAGGCTTACTTTTCTGGAGTAAGGAATGCCATCTGGGATGCTGTGTCCAAATTTGATCCCAGGAATACAATCTTTTGACTGGGGACTATTTTTGATTTCTCTTCATTGATAGTGTATACCCCAGGGAAGTTAGAAGGTTCTTTACAAATGTCAGGTGCTGCAACAGCTTTTCCTGACTGCCTGCCAGAATCAGGCAATCGTCCAAGTAAGGGTAAATTTGAACTTTTCGTCTGTCTTCAATAGGCAATGGCTGGAGCCAGACATTTTGTAAAGACTCTGGGAGTAGTGGATAAGCCAAAGGGAAGTGCACAGAACTGATAATGCATAGATTCTGCCTTGAAATGTAGGTATTTTCTGCATGAGTCCCTGATAGGGATGTGCAGATAGGCTTCTTTTAGGTCTAGGGTGGCTAACCAGGCATCTTTGGACAGCATAGGAAGAAGCTGCTGAAGGGTGAGCATTTTGAATTTTGGTACTACTAGGAAGGTGTTTAGAATGGAGAGATCTAGGACTGGGCACCAAGTGCCCTCTTTTCTGGGTACCAGGAAAAGTCTGGAATGAAACCCTTAACCTATCTGTTCTGCAGGAACAGGCTGAATTGCCTTTATGGAGAGTAGGGATTAAACTTGGTTTTGTGCCTCTGTCCACTGGTTTGGAGGAAGGTCTGGGAACCCTTTTGGGGTTGGCAGTCAGTGAAAGTAAAATTTATACCCCTGGGATACAATGTTGAGGATCCATCGGTCTTTGATGATGGAGGGGCAAGTTTTCTTCCTAGGGGCACAAGCACTTGGGCAGAGGTGAGGAGTGGAGTTGAGAAGTCACTGTGAATTCTTTTCGTAAGGGGGTGGCTTAGGACTCCCTGTTTTAGAAGTGGATCTCTGCTTAGATCTCTGCACACCCTGAGACTGTAATCTTGGGAGGGCCTGTTTCCCCTGGGTCTAGTTTGAGATGGCCTTGAGGGGGCTGGAAAGGACCAATGTTTTGAGGAGCAATGCCTACTGAATCTTGGAGGCTGCACTTGCAAAAAATCTTTGACTGTCTGCATAGACTTAGATTTTTCTTCCATCTTTTTTAGAACCTCTTCTGCTTTGGTGCCAAACAAATTGTCCTTGTTCAAAGGAGCGTCTGGTAATTTTGATTTGACATGGTCTGGCAAGGTCTGCTTTTTAAGCTAAGCATGCCTTCTCAGTACAGAACCAGTGACTACTGCCCTGCAAGATGCTTCTAGGGCATCAAAGCCACACTGCAAGATATGCTTGCTGACTTGGCTTGCACAATGCATAATTATTTATTTTCTGCACAGTCTGTAAAAGTATATAATTTTTGTTTAATAAGTTTCATAATATGTTGCTGGTATTTCAGCATGTGAAACTGGCAATTCAATGCCCTGATGGTGAGAGTTGCAGGGTTGTATACTTTTTTTATCCCATCTGTCTACAGCTTGGGAATCCCTGTCCAAAGGGGTGGGATTCTTAGCTGTAGTTGCTTTTATACCTTCATGCCCCTGGGAAATGACCTCTGGGTCAGCAGTAGGATTTTTGAAAATAAATTTGTGAGAGTCAGGGACTCTGTAGTACCTGTCTGGTTTCCTTGGAGCAGGGGGTAAAGTATCATGAGTTAGAATGGATTCCATAAAGACATCATCCACAACATCCAGAACTGGGGGTATTGCTAAAGGTCTATGTTGTGGCAAATCTAAAAATTCTGAGTCTCTTTTTGGTCTGAGGATAATCCTGGCATTCCCAGTGGAAAAGCTCTCTTAAAGTATGTAGGGTTTCACTAAACAAAAAATCCTCTAGAGGGGAAGCAGAGGGAATGGAGTCCTCTGCATCTAAATCCTCATAAGCAGATAAAAGCATATCTTCATATTCAGAAACCTCAGAGTCGTCGGACTCTTGGTCAGTTAAAGCTGCTGGGGACAGGTCTCTTTTTCTCTTAGCAGGAGAAGGCTGGCTTCCCCTAATCAGCATAATCAGGTCTTCTACCATTTTAAGCATTTGATGTGGCAAGGAAGCTGGTGCTTGAGTTTGGGTCGTCATTTTTTTAAGCGTAGCTCATACTCTTGCCCTTAGAAACTCTGTAGTTTTAGACAGAATGGAAGATGTGAAAGAAGTCATCGGTTTGTGTTGAATATCAGTAATGCAAAGAACTTCCTCGGAAGCCAGTGCCTGCACAGCGGCTCCGGACGCATCCAAGGTGGAGACATCCGCAGGTTCTGTACTCAAAGAAGAGTCTCGTGGCATATTGGACTCCGAACAGGTCTTAGTACTGGCCTGTGAATCCACTGAAGTGGGCATGAGGGGCTGCAAAAGCGCCTCACTGAGTACTGGCACACTGGCGACTAGCTTAACAGAGGCATCGTTGGCAGTTTTGGACCTGTGCGGTCTGTCTCTGTCTTTATCCTTATGTTTTTTCGGAAGATCGGCAGTTGGATGGCTTACCAAAGCCATTTCGGAATACGGAGATCGAGAGCAAAG
Source organism: Protopterus annectens (assembly GCF_019279795.1). Classification (NCBI taxonomy): domain Eukaryota; kingdom Metazoa; phylum Chordata; order Ceratodontiformes; family Protopteridae; genus Protopterus; species Protopterus annectens. The sequence continues at coordinate 1,261,904,332 of NC_056733.1, forward strand.
TATTTAGCGACAATAAGGGCCTGAAGACAAATAGTTCAGGCATTGAACAAAGCACAAAACTGACAGCGAGGTACGCCCAAACAGGTGACGCAGTAAGAATGGAAATTTCGGTGTTTTATTTGCTTTCCATAGGCGAGACAATTGTTAACTTTTTCTGACATTGCTTAGAGCAAGGAAAAAGGATCCCCAACGGGGTACTTAGCTTTAGAAGACTTCAGGATGATTCAATTTGGAAACAAAAACTCAGGTGGCGGCTGACCGGCACTCGTGCGAACTGCTTCTGCTACGGGCTTCTCGACAAGAAAGACTGATGTAATGGCGTCGGCTGCCTGTTTTTATAGCCCTGCCGATCTGAGGTCAGTCCTGAAGTGACAGCAACCGATGCAGAAATACTAAGTCTCTGGTATTTGGGCTGACTGAGGGCTACCTACAGGCATATAACCCAAGTGTGATGAATGCAACAGTGAAACATGAAGAACATCATTTCACAGACCAAGAAACCTTGGACTGTTTGGAAAAAAAAAAGTGACGGAGGAAGTGCGAAAATATAAAGAACATAATCTACAGACTTTTGAAAGATATAAAAAATATGGACATAAGAAAGAGAGAGAGATCTGACATGGTGCAACTTTTATGCAAAGGAGAAAGCCAAATTAATCAACACAAAAAAGGCAGCCCCAAAGATATTCAATGAGAAATATAGGCCAAGGTATGCAGATATGGAAGATTTCACAATAAAAAACGTATCACAAAGAGGGAACATAGAACAGAAGATTAGTAAATCAGAAGTAAAAAAAATAGAAGTTGAAGATATGGAATACATGCAAAGTGAAGGATTTAGTGTAGAAAGTCTTACAGTGGTTACATCACAACATGATAGAAAACAAGTCCCCAAAGTAATGAGAAACAGGAGGAGCAAGAGACACCTGAAAAAGAAATATGGACATGGGAAAGAAAAAGAGATTTAATATGGTGCAATATTTAAGCAAAGGAGCAAGCAAAACTGATCAATACAAAAAAGCAGCACAAAGGTATTTGAAGAGAAATACAGGCAAATGATTCTGGACAAGGAAAACTTTACAATACAAAAATAAAAGAAAACAAAGAGGAAATGCAGAAAAGAGGATTAGTAAAGGGGATGTTAAAGAAATAGAAACTGAGGTTATGGATTACCTGTGAAGGGAAGGATTTAGTACAGAAAATCTAACTTGAATAACATCATAGCAGGATAGAACACTGGACCCGCAAATTAAGGAGAAACCAGTGGAGTGGGAAATACCTCATCAATTGTCATATGAAGATACTTTGGAGCCTTCCATAAGAAACCAGTACAAAAGTTCAGTTGGAATTGCACAGCAAGGGAAGGAACAGGAAACTATGGCAACTTTGACGAAGTCAGTGTTGTATAGGGCAATAAATTTTATTTTTTATTTTATTTTACAACTGGATATATGTCCATTTTCAGTGGAGGATTATAAACCTATAACAAGTGAGTACAATTAAATACACTGAATTTGAACAGCCAGACAAGGAGGGCTAAAATAGAGTGTTCACAATAGCTTATTAGTCTGGACTGGAGCAAGGGCATAACCATTTGGATTTCAAGTATGCTCTAAGATGTAATTTAAATTGGTGCTGAGAGGGCATAAGTCTTAGGTTGTTTCATCACCACCAGCATTGTTAGAGTAAGTATTTTAGTTTTACCTGGATGGTTAATAATTTTAAAAGCCTCAGTTAGCTGGTTGAATTTGTGTAAATTGGGCAGTTCCAGCCATTCGACAGACCTTAAATTTAGGCAGTGATGAGTCCTGTTATGAATCTGGCTATGTGATTATAGGTAGTTGTTAGTTTATTAAGTTCTTTCTTGTTTAGGAAGGAGAATGGCAATAGTCAGTTTGTTATTCTATACATCGACCCAAGTTTTCTGTTAACCGATTTAATAGTTAAGTTTACATGTATATCAAATTTAAGTTTATGGTCTATGGTCCCCTAGTAGTTTGGTATTGTAGATAATGGTCCCATTGTTGGAGGACACATGGAAAGAAGGATTGTTGGTGTTGAGGGGTTCTATAGTTTGAGCAGTCACTGAGGTGGGGAAAAGAAAGTAATTTGGTTTTGCAGGTTAAAAAAGAGTTTAAGTTCCGAGAACCATTTTTTTTTTAGTAGAGAAGCAGTTTTGGGTTGTGGCTTGAGTTTGGCGAGATTCATCAGAGACAGATCAGGGTGGAGTCATCTGCATATTGAATACAGGTGGCTTTGGGAATAATTGAGTGTAGGCCATTTATGAAAATGGAGAAAAGAAGGGGACCAAGATAGATCCTTGGGGACACCAATATTAGTTGGGAGTAGGTCTGATAGGCTGTTTTGCCACTGGACTGCCTGTTTTCTACTAGAGAGATAGGCATTAAACCAACTTATGGTTAGTTTACTAAGATGTAATGTTTCCAGTGCCTGAAGCAGTAGTTGGTGGTTGACCATATCGGATATTAGTTTATTATGTGGTTGACTGAGTCTACAAAGGAGAGAAGAGCTGTGGTTGTGCTGTGATGGGGGCGGAAGCCATGTTGGGTATTTGATAGGAGGTTGTTATGTATGAGGTAGGTAATGAGGTAGGTAATGAGTTGTTTATGGACACAGCGTTCCATAATTTTGGCTAAGGGAGACAGTATGGCTATGGGCCTATAGTTGGAGGTTTCTGAGGTTTCATACGAAAGAGCAATGAATGGCATAGGATGAAGCTGAAGAGAATGTGGCATCAAAGATGCTATGGAACTTTCTACAGAATGCCTGCAGGAAATGGAGAACAAAGAACTTGCCCTCAGTTTAGAAGAAAATAATCTAAGAAAAGAGTTGCTTGATTTAATACCGAAGGACAAACATATTAAAATCAAAGAATGAAACAGACTACAGAAAGTCAATAAATCCCAAAAAGTTAAAAAAAGTTTGATAAAACAAATGAGCACAGTAATTAGGACTGTCCATGGAGATTAATGCGATATAACAGAAATAAATAAGATATATTACCGTGGAACTAAATTAATAACACAAAGTCTTACCACAAAAACATATGGTAGTAAGGGAAAGAAAGGGGAGAAATTGAATGCCATCATGGAAGTATCAAATTGAGAAAAATATAAAGCAATTGAGACAAGAAGTGTCATTGTTAGAACAGTATAGAAGAGGGAACAGATCTACAAAAATACTCAGAAAGACGGAAGTGATAAAAGCAATGCGCAGTATCAGACCAGATCAGGATCTATTATGAAGTACTGCAAATAAACTAAAAATATCAGCATAAGCAGAAAACCGAAGAAGATATGCAGATAAATATAAAGGAAAAGTACAAAATAAGCAATTTATTGATAAGCCAAACAGTTTTATAGAGAATTGGGAAATAAGGCAAAAGGAATTGAAACACCACCAAAAAAAGAAGAAATAAATTCTGGAGATTTTGGAGAAATATCTATGAAGATCCTGTGGAACATGGCAAACATGCTAAATGTATAGAAGTAAAAGAAAGAATACATGCACAGAATATGAAAAGGGATGAATAACGGCCAAAGAGATTGAAACTAATTTAAGAAAATCTTAATTGGAAAACCCCAGGAGCAGATGCAGTAACTTCTGGCTAAAAGTATTAACATCTTTACCTGAAGATTTAGCCATGAGTAAGAAGTATTCATTTGCACACCTTGAACAAGACACCAGCTTGGTTAACAAAAGGAAAAACAATACTCCCACTTAAGAGCAAACCTGCAATCTATCCTAAAAACTGGTTTATATCACATAATCAAACTTCCAAAATATCGAACACCATAAGCCCGAACTTGGCAGTTCGAAATGTGATAACATCGAACGGTCAGAACAGCAAATTTTTTCCCAGGGAAAGAATTTTCTGTTTTGAGAAACACAAACACAACACAAGCACAGCAAAAATAAATAATCCACACCTATGCACTTTACAAAACATTACTTCTAACCCTACATTAAACCATACATACAGTACTACCTATCCACTTACCTTAACCCTCTCCCTAACCCTAAGGTCCGTAATTACCGCACCACAGTGAAGGAAATAGTGAAGCCATGGAACAGCCCACCGAAATCTTGCCCTAGGCAAGATTTCGATGTTCCGCAGCTTTGCTATTTTCCGCTTTCGGTGTAGTGGTTTCGATATTGTAGCATTCGAACTTTTGAGACTTCGATGTTACAATATAAACCCCTAAAAACTATAGACCAATAACTTGCCTACCGACAACATATAAACTATATACCTGAACTGATGCCGACAGTGTTTATAGTCATTCAGAAGAAAACTCAATCATGGCACTAGAACAAAAGGGTAATAAAATAAAAGTCATATGGAACAAAGGATCATTTATTGTTAAATTAAGCCATAATGACAAACTCTAAAAATGGGACTTCTCATTTTCTTTTTGTAGATTATCTAAAATTGTATAGTTCATCAGATAACTGGTCAAAACTTTTTCAGATGATATAAGAATGTCATTTGGTCTTGATAAATGTACAAAAGGAAATGTTAAAAGGAGGAAATCTGCAACATCAAGAAAACATCAGTCTGGCAGAGGAATGTGATATAAAAAAACTTGAGCAAGATGGAGTGTGTAAATATTTGGGAATTGATGAAGGATCAACAATAAAACATGAACAAATGCAAATAACACTTAGTAAGGAATATTTTAGAAGACTAAAATTAGTACTGAAAACAGCATTGATGTCTAGGAACAAAGTCCAGGCTATAAACCAATTTGCTCTTCCTGTCCTAATTTACTGCTTTGGAGTGACTGACTGACCCCAAAAGATGTTGGATAGGTTGGACATGAAAACAAGAAGTATGCTTCATGCTCATCAAATGACTTATAAAAACAATGCATAGCAAAACTGTATATTCCCTGTTCTGAAGGAAGTATAAAGGAAAAGTACAAAATAAGCACTAGACCCTCCTGTACTGTACAGAAGGACAAGGCTCTCTATTCAACCTTACCAGCCATCCAGTTCACTGTACTTATCTAGGCATGTCCAAACGGCAGTTTCAGGTGTACTCTCCAGTCCAACTGGTAAATCTGGGTATTTTGAGGCAATGTTACAACTGCCTCATGTACACAGATAACCCTCTCCTCCTACCACCAAACACTAATACATGCGAGAGATGCAATTATACAGCCAATCTGGATGCTAAGCTCTCTCAACCCAAGACTGGATCAGACAGTCAAGAGGAGAAGGGAAATACTTGCATCATACCACCAGTCTCACATAGACCCATTAAACCAGCACCGGCAAAAAACACACATAAATACATGAAAACATATTCGGAGGTTCTAAATAAAAATCTGCAAAAGCAACAGAGACCTCCAAAGTAAACTTCCACCCACCAACACAAACCATAAAACACAAACTTTACAAAACCAGTGTGCCATGCAATCACAGCCCTTAAGGCAAAATAACATACCCAACATACTAGTAATAGGTGACTCTACAGTCAGGCACACTGAAGTACCGCTCACTAGGCTGAATAAGGAGAAGGTTACAGTTAGCTGCTTGTCAGGTGCCAAGATCTGCCACATAACACAAGCACTCAAGTTACTTCAGAACAAGTACAAATATGATTCTGTCATTGTCCATGTTGGTGTGAATGACCTGAGCTGTACCTCTCTAGACTACATGAAAAGAGGCATGGAAGACCACTCTGATCGCGCAGCCCAGGCCCATATGACCCTGATCCTGAGTAGCATCCTGCCCTCACCAAGAATGATACCATGGTCTTGTGTCTTTCGGCTTTTTCCCAGTTAGGGGTTGCCACAGCGGAACTCCGGTCCGCTAATGACTGGCAGTTGATTTTTATGTGCCCTGCTTGCCAGGCCTGACGCACAACCTTCAATGAAGGTACGCCCATTCACGCATGTCTCCACGCAGAAGACGCTCTAGCTGAGAATCGAACTAGACAGCGTCTTACTGTGAGGCGACAATGCTACCGCAGCACCAAATTCTCAATTTCAACAACTGGCTACGTTTTTGGTGTCATTCAAAGGGGATCCAGTGTCTGTCCACCTGGGATGACATGCTCGACAAGCCACGCTGCTTCGCTAGAGATGGCTTGCACCTGTCACCCTTAGGCTTTCGAATACTGGCCAAGGATCTTGCCACCCCCATAGTGCCTTTTTTAGGCAAGGCTCAAAAGACAAACCCAACACTGTAAATTGCACAAGTAACAAAAAACTGAGGGTAATGCTACTCAATGCCAGAAGTCTAAACCTCCAAACGCATGCACTCGAGGCACTCCTCAGTATGGAGAAAATCGAAATATGTGCAGTAACAGAAACCTGGTTTAAGGCTCCAGAGAGCATCCCAGCACTACCAGGCTACAACTCTTACCATTCATTTTGGCCACAGAACCTGAACCTAAATACAAAAGGTGAGGGCGTATCCATATTTATCAAGGATACCCACACCTCCAGGTTAGTGGCACAGCACGATGCTTCAGAGATCATCCATGTGCAACTAACAACGGGCAAAACTGCAATTCAAATTGTAGCTTGCTACAGTTCACGCACCGTGTCCCAGGATCCCCATTCTGCATTTATGGAAACAATGGGAAACATAAAGGTCCTACCAAACACCCTAATATTGGGCGATTTCAATTACCCAAACATTAACTGGGAGAACTACTCAAGTACTAACTCCCTTGCACAACATTTCCTAGAATTTATAAACTCAAACGCCCTGGTTCAACTGGTCAGCACTCCCACCAGAGGTGACAACATATTGGACCTGGTCATCACCAACATGGGCGACCGGTGTTCCACACCGGAGGTCAACCCCTCATTGGTTAGCTCTGACCATAAACAAATCACTTTGGATATCCACATTCTGCCCCCACCCCCGGACAAGGAAACCACCGTGAAAAACTTTTTAAAAGCAAACTTCACGTCACTTAAGAACGAGGTGGAAAGTTTCCAAGCCCACGTGCTAAAGGATAACACTGTCCACGCTGCAAATTCCTATACTAATGCATTCTACTAGCACCTACAAGAATGCATGGATCGTGCTATCCCAAGCAAAATTAAGACTCACTCCTCCAAGAAAAGGAAACCAGTCTGGTGCACCCCTGCCATAAACAAGCTATACAATAGAAGGAGGAAACTAGTACAGAAGAGAGTAAAATCCTAAGAAGGGAAGACATCCCTGATCAGTATCAGCAAGAAACTACAATCCCTCATAAAATCATCCAAGGCAAGCTTCGAAAGAAAAACTGCCAAGGACTCCAAAGATAACCACAAGGCATTCTTTAGCTATGTCAAGAAGTGGCAATGCTGAGATCTGCTCATAGTTGGTGCAGAATGTCACAAAATACACTGAACCGACTGATATCTCCAACATCCTGGCAGACAGGTTCAGCGCAAACTTCACCCCCTCTCACCCCCAAAAGGGCTCATAACCATACCAGAAGAATGTACAGTCCCCGAAATCACAGACACTCATGTTAAAACAGCCCTCTCCAAAGCCTAAAACACAGCATCAACGGGACCGGACGGTGTCCCAGGCTGCGTCCTACACGAGCTCAAAGAGGAACTAACCCCTCACCTAAACACACTCTTGAAACTCAGCCTCTCCACAGACTACGTACCCATAGAGTGGCACGCAGCAATGGTTTTTCCACTCCACAAAGGTGGAACCACAACAGATGTCAGGAACTATCGCTCTATAAACCTGACTAGCTTGGTCTGCAAGGCTATGGAGTGCATCATCATGGAACTCATTAACAGAGACATTGGGAACCTCCAAACACTGGACCCTACCCAGTTCGGCTTTGTTAAGGGCAGATCATGCCTCCTAAACCTGGTGGACTTCTTTGAGACAGTAATCAATGCTATAGACGAGGGAAAGGTGGTACACACAGCCTACCTAGACCTCGCAAAGGCATTCAACACCATTCCCCATTCTGGTATTATAGACAAGCTCACCTGAACATAAACCCCTAAGTCACAAGATGGGATACCAACTGGCTCACAGACAGAACCCACATGGTGAGAGTTGTGGCATCTAGGTTCGACTCTAAACTGGTTACAAGTGGCATTTCCCAGGACTCAGTCCTAGGAAACCTCCTGTTCGGCATATACTTCTCAGAGGTACAGGCAAGCACAGGAGTACTATGGCTGATCAAGTTCGCAGACAACTGCAAACTAGGGGCTATAACTGACTCTCCGGCTGACGCAGACATCCTGCAAAAGGGTCTCACTGAGATGGATACCTGGTGCCAAAATCATGGCCTCAAGCTAAATGCCAAAAAGTGCATAGTCATCCCCTTTGGAAAAAAACAAAGTACCCACAAACTACGACAAAGATGGTAGTCCCCTAAATACAGAAAACGTAATAAGGGATCTGGGGACCCAAGTAGATAGTAATCTCACCTTTGATAATCACATTGCCAAAGTGGTTAGAAAATCCTTCTTCGTGGCCTACCTAATCACAAAAGGGTTCGCATCCAGATCAAAAGAGGTCATTGTGCCCCTCTACTCATCACTAATCAGACCCATCATAGAGTACAATGCCCCATTTGGGATGTACCTTACAAGACACCTGCAATAGTTGGAAAGACCACAGAAGTACCTCACCAAGAGGTTCACTGGCCTCAAACAGATGCCCTATGCAGCTCGACTGAAGAAACTCCAGCTGTACTCGGTTGCATACCACCTACTCAGAGGTGATCTCTGCCTGACATACAAGGCCATGTCCAACCCAGAATTGATGGACATACTCCACCTAAAGAAAACCTTATCCCCTTGAGCCACACGCTCTATGGATCTAAACCTCACCACAACAATAAACAGGACGTGCTGGAGGGATAGATTCCTGTCCCAGAGACTTCCCATGCTTTGGAACAAGATTCAAATCTACATTAGGCAGAACTCCTCGCTAACACTCTTCAAAAGAAACCTTGACGAGTGGATGGGAAACAGAATGTTTACCCCAGGTATCATTTCAGTGGCTCTGCTGGACAGAGGCACAGGGAACTAATCTAAGGGGGGAGGCGAAAGCCAGCACATTCTGGCTAGGCTTATAAATGCCTTCGGGCAGATAGCCTAGTACCTACCTATGAACCAAAGTATGTTCCTCCTCGAAACTGATTACATGTATAGATCTGCAGTCACGAAACTGCATACATATCTGCCGACCTCATAAGACCCAAATGTAGTGAAAGTTTTGAAACGTGAGCAGAGTAAGTCTAAGATGACTTCCCTGCTTAGTTTAGCAGACATTTATCTGCATCAAGTTTGACTGGAAATCAAACCAGAAGTAGACAAAAATCATGCAGAAACTGAATGTGCACCAAAAAAAAAAAAACGAAACATATAAGGTGAAGGGGCAGATGAGAAGGCAAGAAATGTGGAAAATGCATAAATATAGTTTCAAGTACAGAAAACTCTTGGAACAACCTCATGTTGATCAGGATCGAAAGCAGGAATGGTTAAGGAGAGGTGAATTTAAACCAAAAGATGACTACGTACACGTTGGTTTAAATCCACTGTGGGAGAAAAAGACAAATGGAGGTTTTGTAAAACAGAACTGGAAACAGGCACACATCCTGTTGCTGGTTGTAATATAATGGCAGAAGGATTGTACGCTGACAGGCATAATAATGTGGCAAGACTGTTGCATTGGGGATTGTGCAAACCCCATTATAATACTGAAGTAGCTGAAAAACATTGTAACATGAGCCACAAAGCATTACAGAAAATTAAGCATATATCACATGGGATCGCCTATTACCACCAGTTCAAAAAATACATGCAAGAAAACCAGATATGGTAGTCCATGAAAAGAAGACAAAAGTAGCATTGATCACTGAAATTACTACACCCAGTGACTATAGTGTCTTACAATCATAGGAAGTTACTAGGCTAATGGCCCTAGGGCCCTTACAAACCTAGCTAAGTTCAACCCTTATTTCCCAATCAGCACCTATTGCCCCTGTCCAAGAGGGACACAGGAGGACCCCCCCCAGGTGAATTTATGGTTACCCATCCAATCGTTCTGGTTGCATTTGAAGAAAGTCAATGAGGTGCTCATTTTGACATGAAGTGGGAGTCTGTTCCAAAGGTGTGGTAACCTCTGGGAGACAAATCCATCCCTCCAGTAGGTTCTATTAATGTCACATACCAGGTTAAGGTCTTTAGAGGGAGTAACCCATTTACCATTTGACTTGCAGATATAGGTTCATAGGTTCATACTAGGCTATCTGCCCTAGGGCATTTATAAGCCTAGCCAGAATGTGTTTGGCTTTCGCCACCCATTTTAATCCAGTATATCCAGTTGCTGAAGGTGCTTGGAAAGGTATACACCAAAAGGGACATTGTACTCAATTATCTGCAAGATGAAGAAGAGTGCAGGAAGGTTATAACTTCTTTTTTTCTGAAGGCAATGCCCTTACTTATACAATGAGCAACATAAAATGACCTTCTTACCACTATGGAGCCATGGTGATCAAAGGTAAGATTGCTGTCAACCTGTGTGCCCACATCTCTCACCACTGAGTCAACACTTAGGGTGTTGCTACTGATGTAGTAGTTGCATGATCACCACTCTTACAGAAAGAGATGATAATATATTTTTTGTACTGAGTTGGTACTGGTAAGGGCGGCCACGGTGGTGCAGTGGTTAGCGTTGCCACCTCACAGCAAGAGGTTCTCTGGTTCGATCCTCAGCTGGGGTGCCTTCTGTGCGGAGTCTGCATGTCCTCCCTGTGGTCGCGTGGGTTTCCTCTGGCTGCTCCGGTTTCCTCCCACATCCCAAAGACATGCTGTAGGTAGATTGGACACTCTAAATTGGCCCTAGGTGTTGACTGTGTGTGTGTGCCTTCTGTGGAAGGTTGGGTGCCGGGCTGGCAACTTGACACCGTAAAACTCCACTCCCCTAACCGGGAAAAGCTGAAAGAAGAAGACTGAGTTGGTACTGATGGTTATATATAAATGCCAGAAAGGTTTTCACTCCTAATGTATGTTTTATTTTTAAGGAAACCCCCTCGAAATATCTCAATAAAAAGAATTTCCTGCCTGAAAGAAGCTATCCTGAAACACATGACCCACAACTAATCTATCTGAAGTCCGTCCTACACTTGCCAAAGGTTAATACCTTAAACCGCACTGTAATACTATGTACTGTAAACCGCTGCCCTGGGTCTAAAGCTACCTTTAGTTTGTCCAAACAGTAATTCGGCTACCTCTATGATTTTAATTAAACTACCTTGCCCCTAACATTATTTCTTAGCTTAAAAATAATCCCTGAATATTGTAGTTTTACCCTGCTCTCCCACACATAGTCCTAAAGATTATACTCTGTGCCCATAACCTACAGTTTAAAAGAAAATATAGCTAAAATTCAGTTCAAATTTTAGCCAGTTAACACTACATACTTACCAAAGCCTAAGGAAACTGTTAATGTATTCTGGCCTTACCTGCATTTACTGGTAGTTTTCCACATACCCACCCCCTACTACCTGTACTTTTATCTATCCCTAACTCCTCCCACCACTAACCCTACCCATTAATCTTTTATCTCGCCCTAATTACACCACACCCCCCACACACATACTAAACTACAATATGACACACCCCACCCAACACCTGCAATGCCTAGCATTACTAACTTTCCTAACCACCCTCTCATACCTAATGCAACTCCCCCATCCCTCCTATAATCCACCCTTACATTGTACATCAATAACCCAACAACTCCCCCTACCCTCTTTGTCTTCAATACCTCCCGAACTCTATCCCATCTTCATCCCCTTATTCTTTAAACTAAAAATCCTCTCTACCCTTGCCACACCTACTTATCACCACCACTCACAAAATAACAAATACATCTTCCACCCATACCTTAAACCTCATTCTATGACTACACATATAAAAAATCTACTAGGCCTAATCTTCCTCTCTCTGGTGATATTCATCCCAAAACCGGCCCCATCAACTCCACACCTAACCATACACCCACACATATCCTCACTCCTCATTCCATCCACTTCACCACACTAAATGCATAAAGTGTATGCAACAAAATACCCAGTTCCATGCTTGGCTTTCACATAATCACCCCGATATCATAGCCATCTCAGAAACCTGGCTTAAGACTAACATAAAAGACTCAGAAATACTGCCCCCTGGCTATCAAATTATACGCAATGATAGACCCAACAAAAAAGGAGGTGGTGTAGCCATCATCTACTGCACCTCTTACACAGTCACACCTTTTATCAACCCCATTCCAAATTTCACCACATCAGAAATAACAATAGCCCACCTAAAGATCAATAACCATAAATTCATATGGATAGCAGCCATATATACCCCCCCCCCCAGCAATAACAATATTCCAATACTAGAAGATATTATTTCTTGGTTCTCTTCCAATATTAAAAATGAAACCTTTATTCTTGGCAATGTAAATATCAACTGGGCAAATATAATTTCTCAAACCCCTTCCCAAGCAATCAACCTCTTTAATTTCTGCCAAATCATTCAATCTCCCACTAGGCCTAACAAAAACAAAAATGGAGACTCAGGTACCATCCTAGACTGGATTTTAGTATCTCACCCTAATAACATCTCTTCAGGTATCCTTCCTGACCCTATTAATGACCACATGCCCGCCTTCGTCATCTGCCACCCAACTTATACCCATAAACACCACCACTACATTCAAACTCGTAACCTCTCTAATTTCAACCCATACATTTTCACTAACTGTCTAGACCAAATAGACTGGTCTCTCCTAAGAACCCTACCCCTTGACAACGCTATTACCCATTTTAACGAAACCTTCTTGAACTTACTAAAAAGCCTTGCTCCACTCAGAACCAAAAGGGTCAAGTCACATATTTGTCCCTGGTTATCAAAGGAGACCAAACAAACCATGCTCCAACGAGACAAAAAATGGAAACAATACTATAAATGTAAACTACCTAATATTCTAATAGAATTTAAACAGCTCCGGGTAAAAAAACTAATCACCAAAGATCAGAAATCATACTATACCAAGCTTCAATCTCAGCACCCCAACAACCCAAAAAAGATCTGGAATACAGTCTCCTCTCTCCTTAACCCTGGAGACAAAGCTAACCCTTGCCCCAACCCCAACCTCTCTGACCCTGACATTGCTTCCTCCTTCAACACCTTCTTTTCAAACTGTACAGCTAAACTTACCACATCCTTTGCTCACCCACCACCTAACTCTCCTGCACAGTCACCCCCTCCTTTCCACCAATATTGAACTTCCCACCCTAAACCTCCACCCCATTCCTATAAGCACCATAAAAAAACTATTACTCCAGCTAAAACCCTGTAGTACTGCCCCTGATAATCTACCACCTCTATACCTCAAACTAGCAGCTAACAGCATAGCTGTGCCAGTTTCCATACTTAACAGATGTATCCAAGAGTCCCATGTCCCTTCTATATGGAAACACGCATTCATCATTCCTCTCCACAAAGGTGGCAAGAACAGTGACGCCACTAATTTCAGGCCCATCGCCATCCTCTCCCCATTATCAAAAATCCTGGAAAAATGCATCCACTTACAACTGATGACACATCTGACACACAATAACCTCCTTACCCCAACTCAACACGGCTTCAGTCCTGGCCATAACACAACCACTGCCCTTCTATCCTTCCTGGAATGCATTTACCAGGCTTGTGACTCTGACAAGCTAGTATCTACCCTATTCCTGGATCTAGCCAAAGCTTTTGAGACCATATCCCACCCTGTCCTCCTATCTCAATTATACTCTCTCAACCTATCCCCCTCCTATGTAGCCTGGTTCTCTAGCTACCTCTCCAATAGACATCAAGCTGTAAAATGGAAATCTTTCATTTCCACCTTCCTTACTACCCCCACAGGCATCCCCCAAGGCCCCGTACTCTTTAACATATTTATCAACAACTATCACCATTCCATCCCTGATACTTCTCTAATTCAGTATGCAGACAATTCCACAATCATCTGCACCGCTGACTCCCCGTCAGACTTACAGTTAGAGACACAATCAGCTTTTACCAAAACAGAAACCTGGGTGCAAAGCCATCACCTAGCCCTAAATGCTACCAAAACTAAGCTAATGATTTCTGCTCCCTCCAGAGCTACCACATTCAATAAAGCCTCTTTTTCAATACTAAGTCAAGATAATACCCCTATTGAAATTGTTTCATATACTAAGTTACTAGGTGTCATCGATGAACACATTAAAATTTGACATCCATATTAATCCTGCCATCAAAAAGACCCATCAAAAACTAGGTCTCCTATACAGACGCCACCATTTCCTCACCCACCCACCAAAAAAGCCCTTACCTCCTCCCCTCCCTGCAATACTGTGCCCCTCTGTTCAATAAAATTCAGCTTGGATTACAGTTCAAATTAGAAGCCTGCTACAATAAAATATGCAAATTCACCACACACTCCAAAACCTCATCTCATCACTGCCTCTGTCTTCAACCCCTAAATTGGCTAGAACTGCCTAACTACCTAAAATTCATACAGCTAACTACCGCCCACAAACTCATCTTCAAGCCTTCTAGCTACCTTTCCCTCTCCACCTCCTTAACCCCTTATATCCCAAATCGTCCACTAAGATCAAAAAGCCAAAACCTCCTTCAAGTACATAAACCATTACGACCTCCCGGCCAGTTCCTGCTTTCTTACTCCCTATCCAAACTTTGGAACTCACTTCCATCCCATCTTCGAAATGTCTCACATCTCCCTAACTTTAAACCCCTCTTACACTACTACCTGTCCTCTAAATAGATGTGTCCCTGCTCCTTCCCTACTTGAACCACAATCTCTTCCTCGATTCTCCCTACTATTCCTTACAACTTCCATCTGAGTTTTCTTTCTACTCTCACACAAATTCTACTAACACTACCTGACTGTTCTCTACCCTACTTACTGTACTATATTTTTCTCTTTCTGAACTCCAGCCTTTGACACACATCGTTCGCAACTGTACACTTTACTAAAGCTTTTCTCCATAGCCTAACAAATATTTTACCCATTTCTGCTGCACTTGATGTAAATACCACATGTACTTTTGCTTTGCCTCTAGTTAACTTCACCTTTTTGTCTTATTATCTCACTTTAAACAAAAGTAATCTCCGTGGTATCCCCGAAGTCTCAAAACAACCCACTAAAGTGTAGTGGGTCCAAAAACAAAACAGTGTAAGAAACGTCTCTGTGTGGAAGATTTTCCGTGCATGTATTTCTAGTTAATCACTGTATATTAATCAGATAAGACAACAGCAGTAGAAGAAGCAAACTTAAACTCATCTTAAGTCAAAACAAAACAAAACAAAAAATAATAACAGAAGTAGGATTTTCGACTGGAGACAGACTGCCTGCCTTGCTTGTATTACTTTCGAATACTTAGTAATGCTGTACAATTATATATTTTCTATTATTATTTTTTGTTTTGTTTTGACTTGACGAGTTTAAGTTCGCTACTTCTACTACTATTGTCTGATTTGATTAATATATTGTGATTAACTAGAAATATATGGACTGAAAATCTTCCACACAGAGAAGTTTCTTACACTGTTTTATTATCTCACTTTAACATGTATGTGCTATCTATTATTGTCTATACTGTAATTTTTATATTGTAATTTACTTGTTTCATATTGTACTGTTTTATATTGTAATTTGCTTAGTTATGGAGCTTTTCTCCCCGGGTCTCCACTGAAAATGGGTTCTTCTGGCCCAGTGGACTTCCCTGGTTATCAAACTGAAATAAATAAATAAATAATAAGAATTTAAGACCATGACTTTGGCACCAATACTTTGTTTGTGTAAGACCCTCTTGTAGGATGTTGAAATCATTTGCAGATTCTATGACCACCCCAGTTTGCAGTCATCAGTAAATTTTGTAAGCCACAGAACTTTAGTTTTTGCTTGTACTTCGGAGAAATAGATTCTAAACAGTAGAGGTCCCAGGACTGATCCCTGTGGAACACCACTGGTTGCAGGTCTGCTGCTGGAGGTGGATTCCCCATTTTGACTATATGTGTTCTATCAGGGAGCCAGTAAGCAGCCTAGCTAAGGATATAACGGCTGATACCTAGCTGGGTGAGTTTGGCAATGATGCCTGAGTAGGGGATAGTGTCAAAAGCCTTGGCTAGGTCTAGGTAGGCTGTAAGCACAGATTTCCCCTCATCCATGGCCTTCGTGACTGTCTCAAAGAAGTCCACCAGGTTTCTACAGGCATGATCTCCCCTTGAGAAATCCAAACTGAGTAGGGTCAAGTGTTTGGAGATTACCTATATCTTTAAGTTCCAAGATGATTTGCACCATGCTCTTGGAGATAAGGCTAGTCAGGCAAATAGGTCTATAGTTCCTGGGGTCAGTGGAAAGGAATAACGGTGGCCATTTTCCATTCAGCTGGGACAAAGTCGGCGCTTAGACTATGACTGAAAAGAGTACCCAATGGTGTTGCTAATTATTGTCGGAGCCCATGTACGATGCAGCCTGGAATGTTATCTGGTCCCACAGATGCTGTGTTTCTGGCTTTAGAGAAGGAGTTTACGACCTGCTCTTTACAGATAAGGTAAGGGACAGGTGGTGGGGATGTCATAGGGCACATGTGGCGTTGACATGGGAGTGAAGTTTTCACAGAACCCAATAGCTATGTCCACAGGCTCTATATACGTGGTATCATTAACTACCAGTTCAGCACAAATCTGAGTCTTTCCTTTTAGGTTATGGATGTAGCTAAAGAATGCCTTATGGTTGTCCTTAGTTCAGGAAGCAAATTTGGTTTGGAAGACTTCACAAGAAGTCTTATTTCTTGTTTAAGCTGAGAATAGAGTGTTTCCAGTTTAGGGCTTGTTCTCTCTTCCTCTTAGACAGCAATTTCTTCCTCTTATTGTAAAGCCTGTTAATGGCAGTTATCCACCAAGCAGGTTTGCTTTTCCTTGCAAAGCTTGTTTTGGTCCTATCATGTATGGTCAAGTCAATGCAGCTATACAGTGGTTTGTAGAAATTCTTATGTATAGAGAAACACAAAGTCATAAATACCAGGATTTGCAGGCAGAAATGACGGCAATGTGGAAGAAGGATACCCAAGCAGTTCCAATAGTAGTAGGAGCAACAGATCTTAGAATTTACAATCGTACTCAGATATGTTACCAATACATGTAACTTCATACAAACTGCTGAAGGAGTCATTACTGGGCACATTGCAGGTGCTGCAAAGAGCACTTCCTGCTAACTTCAAAGACTGAAACAATACTAATTTCATGAACTTTCATCATACTTTGACCTAGGAATGGGGTCTATTCCTGCCATGATATTAGAAACCCAAAAGATTTGTAGAAATTAGAAAAAAAAAAAAAAAAATGGTGATGGAGGACTGGTCTTCGCTTTAACAAGCAATCAGGTGGCAATGTTTGCTGCCGGAAATCACAACATTCAAACTCTAAGTATACAAAGTCCATAAAGAGATTAGACTAGAGCATCCTTTACATCTGGTAGATGTACACAGCTGACTGCCAGATGCCTTTTTGTGGTAGAGTATGTACATTATGTGCAGTTTTAGAGTGCTGATAAGTGCATTTCAAAGGTAAAAGGTCTATGAGTCTAGCAAGGGACTGAACGGACTACAATGACTGCAATAGCAAACGTTAACAGCAGCATCTCTAAAAACATAGCACTTTATAAACAACATATCCAAAGTAGTAGTTTTTTCAGTTCCCTGTTACTAAAAAAAAAAAGACAGTCCCTCTTCCCACTGATAATCCATACCTTACCATGGAAAGAACATTCACTACCACCAGTGCACTTATAGTAATGAGTCACTTGTTGCAATCACTTAATGACAACTCACTTTAGACAGTCTAAATCTGTTACATATTCAACAGTCACACTTTCAGTTTGGGAGTTTGTTTACATACTACATTAATTTCCTGCAAACAACATTAACAACTGCATTGTTAAGAAAAGATAATCCAAATTAAACCTGGATGTTGGAGAGGTACCTAATCAGTTTATTGCAGGACAGACCTGTCTAGCCCTGCTTGGGGCTGGAGGGGTATACATCGTGAGGGTGGGTTTTGGCAAGGGTGGTCTTATGATGTAATTGCCTTGTACTTTCTATAATCCTATGAATTTAAGGACATCTGAAAAAAGAATAACAAATTACTGCAAGCTTTACTATGTCTGTGCAAAATGAATACCCACAGCTAAAAGAATGGACTAACCAGTCTGACATCTCAGCAGTGATTATAGAGAATGTCTGATAATTGTTTAAGGAGAAAAAAATTTAGCTATTTTACAAAATCCTGCTACTCAGCTACCATGTATTTATATTTTTTATAAGCCAAGGGCACACTAGCAAACTACAACTCCGAGCCACAAAAAGTGGAAGTACTACCTGATTTACACAGTCAAATCACATGTTTTGCACACATTTCTCATTTACATCTTATTATGTACTCATTTGCCAATAAAGGTCTTTACAACTTTCCTAACATTACACAATAAGCATAGCCTATGTCTCTGAATGACATCTCTGTACTTGTGTGCAACAAGTGCAGCTGCTCACTGAGGACATGCATAGTGACTGAATAGTGCACTGTGTCTTACAGAGATTA
Source organism: Protopterus annectens (assembly GCF_019279795.1). Taxonomy (NCBI): domain Eukaryota; kingdom Metazoa; phylum Chordata; order Ceratodontiformes; family Protopteridae; genus Protopterus; species Protopterus annectens. The sequence continues at coordinate 1,261,922,991 of NC_056733.1, forward strand.
GCAGAGAAAGGTTGACTAAGAATTTCTTTCTATTTAATGGAGGCATTTCCATTCAAATAAAAATGAATGAGATAATGAATTATTCACTCTCAATTGCACTAAAATCTTTGAAATGTACCTTGAACTACATTTTTTAACAAATGCTCTGCATAACAGGTGTTATTTTGAAGTAATTATGCTGTGAATGTAATCTTTATAAGGAAGGAAAATAATTTCTTAGAGCTTCTTGCAAGAATCAACTGAAATGACAGGGATTTGTCCATTTCAGCAAATATGAATAAAACCACTGTTGAGTTCTGTGATATCAATTTAATTGTAGTGTAGGGAAAACAGTGGCAGTAGTGTTAGACTTTATGTGAAGCAAAAATATGTTCTTATGTGCATATAATTTCATCCCCATTCAGTTATCAGAGTATTACCTTCTGGCAATGATATAACTGAAACTGTACCGTCAGAGGATTTTCTAATTATGAATCAGGTTCTTACTCTTGGGCTACAGACTAGCAGTTACTAGATGTCATTTCTAAACAGAGTTTTGTTGAAAAGCCAAGAAATGTTCTATTTATCTTATTGCCCCAGTACATGAACTGGTCCACTGGAGTCTCTTTTCAGCCACAAACCAGTTACAGGAATGACAAAAAAGTACACCACATAAAAAGAGTACAAACTATCTACAAATAATACTAATAATACTTACTGCTGTCCATAACAACATATACTCCAAGGAATCCAGTTCTATATTAAGGAATTATATGGAATGGTTGGCACTTGAGGTAAAAGAACAGGCAAAGAACACTGAAAGATCTACATTTAGCAATGTAACATAATACAAGGAGCTTTGAGGTGGTCAATGTTTTGTTTGTCTTTCGGCTTTTCCCGGTAAGAGGTCGCCACAGCGGAACTCCGGTCCGCTAATGATTGGCAGTAGATTTTTACGAAACGCCGAGGTGCCAGCTCGACACTCAACCTTCAATGAAGGCACGCCCATTTACGCATGCATGTCTTTTGAACACTACCCAACCGCGGGGAAGACATGCAGACTCCACACAGAAGGCACTCCCAAGCCCAGCTGAAAATTGAACAGGAGAACATCTTGCTGTGAGGTAACAATGCTACCACCGCAGCATCTTTATACTTCAAATATACTAGAATACACTGGAAGCTGATCAGATCTTAAACAAATGCATTCCATACTGGCTGAAATTAATAGTCATTCCATGTTTAGAGTCATTTTTCATTTATCACCAAGCCAGCTAAAACAAAGCAGCATGTCAGCATTACCCTCTGACATTTAAGCAGACTTCTGCATCATGTCAAATGTGAAATTGATTCGGTATTGTGTTCCTGTAGTTTGTTCCTTACAGGAAATACTGTTACGGCTTTTAAAGCTCGTATTTACAAATACATCAATGACACATACAATGAGAATCAACACAAGTTTGTAGGAAACCACTTTTTGGAGACGCATTCTAATGGAACACTAGGTTTAAAATATTGAGATATGCATGTTTTGAAAAGTTCACTAAGATGGAAATGAATACAAATAAATATATAAAAAAATTAGAATCAAAGTACAACTTAAAATATAATACAATACTCCTTCAAAGTTCAAAATACTATTTTACTTTTGAAAGTTATGTTGTAACGATTAAGGGCTGAGAATATGTTCTTATAGGTAAACTATCAGTAGTTTTTGTATCAACATGTTCTACTTCATTGATTCAAACTCTCATTTCCCCTGTAAAGAATTTCAATATACATGTTTTTATCATTTAATTTCACATGTAATACAGAACTGATAACAGTTTAATTAGTAATATTAGAAAAAAGGAAGCATTTGTGTACTTGTCCAATTTTTATTTGGTGGTGTGTGTATATGTATGTATATATATATATATATATATATATATATATATATATATATGTATATACACACACACACACACACACACACACACACACACACACACACATATGTAAATATGGGTACCTATTACTTCACCGACAAGTCAAAACAGCGACACTCACATGTTCGACTCCACATCATCGACACTTCATAACATCGACGTTTCAGGTAAGCGATCTTCCCCCTCACAGGACCCATGGTAGCACTCGTTTCACTATTAAGAAGGTAAGGACAATGCTGTCAGGGTACATTTTGAAGAATGACGTAAACCTTACGCGTTAAAAGACAGAAACGAGTGCTACCATGGGTCCTGTGAGGGGGAAGATCGCTTACCTGAAACGTCGATGTTATGAAGTGTCGATGATGTGGAGTCGAACATGTGAGTGTCACTGTTTTGACTTGTCGGTGAAGTAATAGGTACCCGTAAATACATATAGATAGATAGACATACATCTATATGGGTCCCACAAGTTGGAAAGATTTTCCATTTGGGCGACAGCTGATCAATAGAACAGCTGACTGATAAGCATACGCAAGATTTCTGTTAGAGAAGAAAAGGGAAAATGCCCTATTCCTGCTATCCTGTGATCCCAGAGTTGGTATATACAATTAGGAAGATGTGTGGAGTACATGGGGAATTGCTCCTATAGAATTTTTTTCTTTGCATGCTCCAAGGTTGTGTCTTACATATGGCAAAGTTTTGAGTTTGATGTTTTTGTGCTGAAAAATGGTGCTGCAATGTTTTGTGGCATCAGTTATCTAACATATACCCTCATACATACTATAGAGACACAAACACATGTTTATGTACCATAGACAAGCACACTTAGAACACCAATAACTAAGATTTTCCAGAACTTGAAAACTACTTACTAACCCTCTTAACAGAAACAGGACAATATACAACCAAACTAGATGGGGGCTGTGCCCCCCACACTCCTCTAATTATATATACTAACTCCAGGATGGAACTACAGTGGGGAAAAGGGCATATACCTTTAACTTGCCTTACAGTACTCTACACAATGCCATTACTGCTGGGAACGCAGAAAACATTTGCCAAATTACTTTAGATACTTCCCATAAAAATGTAAATAGAAAAGCCCACATTTAGAAACACTACAACACTACTTTCTATATGACGATCGGAATTCTAACAGTCAGCACTATGTTACACTAATTATTTTTATCACAAGCAAGTCACAGGTTAAGGAAACCCACAAGTCTATGTCTTAAATGTCGGTGAAATTACAGTCAGTCGAATGAATTTTAGGTCAAATGAAATTTAGGTCAATTGGGTGTCAGTCAAATGAGATTTAGGTCAACTGAAGTAGACCCACATATATATATATTTATTATTTATTTATTTGCAGTTGGTTTACCAGGATAGTCCATTGGGCCAAGATGAACCATTTTCAACGGAGTCCTGGGGAGAAAAGCACCAAACAAGTTACAATAGGTTTTACATCCTTTTTACAATATTTTACAAGAATTATACAATTAGAGCATACAATTTGTGGTAGACAGACTAGCGTTAAATGTTACAGTTAGAGCAAACAATTTTTGGAAGAACAAACTGGTGGTACACATTACAGAAGATGCAGGCTACAAAAGGTAAACATTTCAATGTAGATAAGTAAGAAGCAACTGTATCATTTGTAAGCTTGACAGACCAGACAATGTAATTTTTTTTTTTTTTATTTGCGCAGAGATAAGAAATGTCCTAGTGGAGGAGGAGAGATAGTATAGACCATGATGGATGTGAGCATGAGCATTCCCACTGGGAAAATAGATGAGAGCGAAGAGATTTTTTGAATGTAAGATGGTTGAAGGTGGTACAAATGGCAGGAGGTAGGGGGTTCCAGAGTCGTGCTAGGCTAAAGGATAGGAGATTTTTACCAGGGGGACGATTTGGTTTATGCAATTCGATTAGATTTTGGTTGTTAGATCTAAGTACTCTACTGGGAAGGTGAAATTTAAATGCTGAGGATAGAGATGGACAGAGGTCAGGTTTGAAAATGAGCTTGTGAGCAAGAGTAAGTTGAGAATAGATGAGTTGGTTGGGAAGTTCAAGCCATTTTAATTTATGCAGTGAAGAGCAGTGGTGGGTAGAAGACTTATGACTGGTAGTGAATTTAGCAATTTTGTTGTAACAGGTGAAAGTTGTGTTTTAAGGGAAGACTGGATGTTAGTTAGAAGTGGGGCTCCATAGAGAAGAGAAGGGATGAGGAATGAGGTAGAGAGAGTGATTTCAGTGGAGGGTTTAAGGTAGCGATTGTGCCAGTATAGCATGCCTAGTTTTTGATGTTTTTTTTTATATTGTGTTGAATGTGGGAGTTGAATTTGCGATGGTTGTCGATTTGAACACCCAGTAACTTAGCATTGGATACCAATTCCAGGGATGTGTTATTGTGGCTGGTAATTGATAGAGAGTTAGTACTGATAGAGGTGTGTTTAGAGGGGGTAAATACCATTAGTTTGGTTTTAGAGGCATTGAGAGCAAGGTGGTTATCTTTCATCCATAGTTCAGTGATAGAGAAGGCATCTTGTGTAAGCTTTTGTAGCACTGGGAAGGATGTGGCAGAACAAATGATAGCTGAATCATCAGCATACTGGATAATGCTGGAGAATGGGATAGAGTTGTGGAAATCGTTTATGAATATATTAAATAACAGAGGACCCAGTATGGAGCCCTGGGGAACTCCAGTTGGGGTGATTAGAAAAGAGGATGTGGCCTTTTTCCATTTAACTGCTTGATATCTATTTGATAAGTAGCTAGAGAACCAGGACAATGAGGAAGGAGATAAGTTGAGTTGAGAGAGTTTGGTTAGAAGGAGCTTGTGAGAGATAGTGTCAAAGGCCTTTGAAAGATCAAGTAAGAGGGTAGAGACAATATGACCAGAGTCACGAGCTGTATTTACCGTTTCTAGGAAGGAGAGGAGGGCTGACATAGTGCTATGACCGGGTCGAAAGCCGTGCTGAGTTGGAGTTAGTAGATTATTGTCTAAGAGGTAAGGTAGGAGATGTTGATGGATGCACTTTTCTAGGAGTTTAGAGATAGGGGATAAGATAGCTATGGGGCGGAAGTTTGTAATATTGTTGTTATTGCCACCTTTATGTAGAGGTATGATGAAAGCCTTTTTCCAAATCTGGGGTACCATGCTTTCTTTGATAGAGCGGTTGATTAGTATACTGATGGGGTAGGCAACGGCTTCAGCAGCTATGCTAAGGAAGTATGAAGGAACATTGTCAGGGGCATTGGAGCATGGTTTAAGTTTCTGTAGAAGGTTTTTTATCGTAGATGTTGGAATTGGTTTTAGTGACAGAGGTGTGGGAAGAGGGGACGATGGAAATGGAGAGGAAGTGGTAGCAGAGATGGAAGTGAAGGGAAGGGTGTTAGTTGAAGGGAGAGTGGGAGAAGTGGAGGATGCAGTGATATTGGAGAATGAAGATGTTAGTTTGGAGATGGAATCTATGAAAAAGGAGTTGAATTGTGTAGCTAAGTCGTTGTCAGGAGCATTGGGGTCAGGGCTGGGGTTGAGTATTTTGCCAGGATTGATAAGGGTAGAAATTCCTTTCCAGAACTTCTGAGGGTTTGTTTTATTACTGTTTTGGAGTTTGGAGAAATAGTTTTGTCGATCAGCAGTAATGAGCTTTTTTACTTTGTTTCTGAGTGTTTTGAATTCGGTATGGGAGAGGGGAGATTTATTTTTATGGTAAAGAGCCCAGACTTTGTCTCTGTATCTCATAGCTGTTATGGTATTTTTGGTTAGCCAGGGGGTGGTTTTTAGTTTTATTCTTTTAGAGCTTAGTGGAGCATGGTTATCTAGGAGATTTAAGAAGGTTGAGTTGAAGTGAGCTACAGCATCATCTAGGGCTAGATTTTTTAGAACATTCCAGTTAATTGCTTTTAGAGAGTCAGTGAAAGCTGTAGGATTAAAGTTTTTTTGGTTGCGGATGGTTATGTAGTTGTGTGTTCTGAGTAAAGGTGTTGGGAGTCGATGTGCAAAGGTGGGCAGGTGATCACTAAGGGAGTCTGGAAGTGTGCCACTGTCAGAGAAGTAATGAGGGTGAGAGACTAAAATCCAGTCTAGAATGCTGCCAGTAGATAGAGTTTTTGAGGGGTGGGATGTGGAGTTAATTATCTGTGAGAAGTTGTAAAGGTTAATATTAAGTGTACTTGTGGCAGACTGAATGGAGGATCAGTTGATGTTTGTATCACCTAAGATTATTATTTCATTATTAATATTAGTGGAGGGCCAGAAAAGGATATTTTCGAGTGTAGTAATACTGTCTCCGGGGGGGGGGGGTGTAGAGGGAGGCTATTAATATGTGTTTGTGTTTATTAATTTGAAATTTTGTCAGGAGTAATTCTGCTTTACTGAAGGTGGGAATAGGTTTGTTTGTCAGGGAGGATGAATATAAGAGAGCTACACCACCACCTTTTTTATGGGATCTATCTTTCCTGATGATTGAGTAGTTTGGTGGTGTTATTTCATGGTCTTTTATGTGGGACTTTAGCCATGTTTCAGAGATAGATAAAAATGTCGGGTTTATTGTGTGAGAGCCAGGCATGGAGGCTTGGGACTTTGTTTACTATGCTTTGGGAGTTTAGGGAGGTGAAAAGTGTAGACTTGTCTATGGTGGAATAGTTTGAGGGGCCAGGGTTGGGATGTATGTCTCCTGATAATAGAGTAGTAATTAGATGTAGAATAATATTGGTAAGGTATTTGGATTGCTTAGAGTATGGGTTGTACTTTGATGCATTAGTGAAGTATTTGTTTGCTACTACTGTAGATGAGTGTTTGTGAGGGGTAATGAGTTTATAAGAAAAGAATAGTTGGCTTTCTATAGGATAAAGATGGGGAAATATTATGATGTGAGATTTCAAAGGAGGCATGTTAAAGTGAGTAGTTATGTGGAAGGCTCGTGTGTGGCTAGTATGTGTGGGTTGAGTGAGGTAGTAAACGTAGGATAGGTTTGGCTGCTGAGGTATCCTGGCAAGGGAGCATACAGAACCTAGCTGGGCTTTTAATACAATATTAAATACAGAGATTTAGCAGTGGTTGTACATACTTTCTTAATTCCTTCTGTGACAATTTTATATCTGTTCACATACAAGGGATGTGGCAGTAGAACCTTTTCTATATTAGCATGGGTCTAGGCATCCAGGCCAGGCGTAGTTGCAAGAAGGTATTTCAGGGAAAAAAGGCTGGAGAAGAAGAGAGAAATTAGAGAGAGAGATTGTACTTTAATAGGCAGTAAAGAAACACATTGACTCACAATAGCATATATTTGTCTGTGTAAAGAGGTATCATTAATATATCAATTAGCATGTGCAACACAGTTTTAGAGAACTGAGAAAAAGAAGCATTAATACCAAATCACATTTATCCACACTATAACATACCCTAGAACAACTATAGGTTAACACTAACTAATGATTCGGAGCATTAAGCTATGCAGAAAATATTCAAATGAAAAACAGTCAATTCACTAAAAAGGCAGTACAATATGTTCTAAGTATCTTAACAGAGAACTGTTCTTCTTGAACAACATTAGATAGTCCAGTTGAACGGTTAAAAGGTAGAATAATCTCTTCTGAGCATATGCTGAGGATGATGTATATAGTTAGAGTTGCCCAGCACACTCAGCTAGCTACAGTTAAATAGCTTTAGCTATGTTCCACTAGACCAGCTCAGCCTTAAGAATTTGTATTAATTCCTATGATCGTAATTAGGAATACTGTTCATAATTAATTGTCGTCCTATTATATAAAATATACTTTTGCAAGCTTAATGATTGTGTTTATGGTAAGCGCTTAATTCTAAGCCGGCACACGATACAGGGGTTGGCGCCAAAATTATTCAACGACCAGCACATCAACAAGAACAAATTTTGTTCCTTAACATTAATTATCAGATAAGCAGGCTAAATGGTATCGTATGTGATAAGCGCTAGTCGCTCAGCAGGACACAATATATGGATTTGCACCAAAAGATATACTAGACTAGCACGCAAATAATTCACATACTTCTTCCAATTGTATTAAATATAAGTTGTGCGGATTTAATGGAAGTTTATTTGATTAGCTTTAAACTTCTAGTCAGCACTCGAGCAGGGATTAGCACCAATAGGCATCGCCGATCAGTATGCTGTTTGTATAGTAAAAAAGACGGTCTATGGAAAGATATTCAGTAGACAACTTGTTTAGCACGCCAATAGTGCATAAGTACTTTCTATTGTATAAATATATGTTGTGCGGGCTAGTGGAAGTGTGTATGGTTAGAATGTAAACGCTTAGCCAGCACTCGTACAGGGATTGGCACCAATAATGTTCAGCATGCTAGTTGGTACAGTAAAAAAGCCGGTTTATGGAAAGATAGCGTTTCAATGCCTACAAGTCGGCGTTAGTGCTGAGATCGTCAACACTTCACAAAAATACAGGCAAGACTAGTAAATGGTAAAATGGCATTAGCGATTGCCTTCTAAACCAATAATTCATGACCATCACACTAAAAATTCATTAATTATCGGTCTATGGTAGATAGCGTTACAGCGCCTAATCATGGGTGTAATTGCTGAAATTACCAGCACTCAAAAGGAAATGCAAGCAGTACTGATAGGAGTTTGTTAGCATTAGCGAACGTCCGCTTGGCCAGAATAGGGCTAATTTATCAGATCCATTCAGCATTAACACAAGTTTAGTATTCTCACTTTATCCACCTTCTACTAACGTTTTAGTTAGATAGGCAAACCAGTATATACAGGCAAACAGGAATATCCTAACAGTAGCAACATTAATTTAATATATATATATATATATATATATATATATATATATATATATATATATATATATATATATATATATATATATATATTCCCCCCCCCTTTACTTAAGGGAAAAAAATGCCAGAAGGCCAGAAAGTACTATATTACATGGGAACATACTCACAACATACAACTTAATTCATGAATTACAAATATGTGCAGCTGTTGGCTTGGCTTCCTCAATGCATATTATTACATGTGAAGGGTTAATTCATCATAGGTTGGTACTAGGCTAAAGGCCCTAGGGCCTATACAAGCCTAGCCATAAAATTTCCCTGGCTATTTCTTCCTACAGTAAAAGTTTCACAGGGTGCTACCGTTATCTGACTACATATATATATATATATATATATATATATATATATATATATATATATATATATATAAATAGGCATGCAGATGCGTGCACTGCACGAAGGGAGGAGGCTGACATATACAAACAGGTGTTCATCTGAAAAACTGTTCAACTTCAGAATATATTGAACACAAACATTTTTCCCCTCACTATAAGACATGACTTATGAATTGCTAACACTACTGACATGCATGTATGCTAGAGTTAGAAATAATGGAAAACAGAAATGGTGTTTCTAATTTGTGTCACTCCATCAGATAAGAAATTTAGATTTCATCTGTGTGAGCTGGTCAACGCTGAGGTGGATATTACGATGCAGTGACACTTGGCAGAAGAAGAAAGGGCATTTCATGATTTTAAATTATTTATAGCACATACATTTTAATAAAAAAAAATTGAATAAGGAAAAAACGATGTAAAAAAAACTTTATAATCATATTCACTCTACCGATTTTTCTTATAAAGGTAGAGTGAATTATAAAGGTTTTATAATATTTATTAAAAAGACCCATACAAACATGTCTCCATCTCCACAAAGTTTCTTCACATTTTGGTAACTTATTGTACTTCTCATTTGCTACCACAGCTTCACATTTTTCCAAGCATAGTGAGATACCACATTATCCATATTACTTTCCATTCTATTCTGACCATCTTTGTATGCTTCTGATGTAATAGTTCTTAACGTCATGAGACTTGCACATGGAACCTTAAAATAATTATCCATCTCACAGAATTCATCCATCCTTATGTATTCTATAAAGGAATGTAGCACTTGTGTGCGCTTGTGTGTGTGTGTGTGTGTGTGTGTGTGTGTGTGTGTGTGTGTGTGTGTGTGTGTGCATGTGCATGTGTGCGTGTGTGCCAGAAAAAAGAAGAATGGCAACAAAACTAAGCTGCATTAAATAGTGAGACAGGAATGGGGAAATGAGGCCTAGTGGGAACTGGCAATCATTCTGCATATTGAAGCTATGCATTTATAACAAAAAAAAAATGGTTGTAACAGTACAAGTAGAGTACACTATGAAAGGGCACACAACCGAGGTCCATCAACACGTGTGTTGGATGCTCGCCCTGATGCACTACTTTCACAAAGCCCACACAAGAGCTACACTGCTAAGTGCCGAATGTGTTTATTTTTTAAATAGAAAGGAAATGTGGTGAGAGGACAGTCAGACAGAGGGAAGAGCAAGCAAAGTAATAAACAGAAGGACAAATGTACAGGAAAAATGACATAGATGGGGAAAGAGGGCAGCCATAAATAATTAATTCAGAGAATCAGCATCAGGTAAAGCAGAAGAAAGAAAAACATGGGTTACTTGTAGCAGAGATCTATCACAAGGAAATAAGAAGGGGGATTAAAAAGACCACAAAGCAGGTTTTGTAACTATGCAGTACTGTACCATAGACAATTTAGATGGAAGAGATAAGGGCACAATGTGAGCATAACACTTTACAATTTTAAAGTGGTGACAAATTGCCAAGCTTGTTACACACACACACACACACACACACACACACACACACACACACACACACACACACAAATGCACATATCAAAGTGAGTGCATCACATGGTTATCAGTCTCTTGTGATATTTGTAATTCTGCTCCTGCCATGCTACATACTGTAATTCATTATTTCTGGTTTCCGAACCTCATGACTACATTTCATGATTTACTTGCATGTCATGAGACCTAAAAGCAGAAACTTAAATGACAGGAGGAAAGCATGAACACTTCAAAAAGGAATAATTTCTTCAATGTGATCACTACAATTTAACAAAAGTTTACTTCTTGTTGATGCCTCCTGAAACTGTAATGTTGTTTATATATTTAATATGAGGTTTATAACAAACTGCTTAACACGGATAATTCTCCTGAACATTACTGAGCTGTGAATTGTTTTTTGGATTGTGGATTACCAACGCTGATATCTCAACTGTTCTGCTGCTGGGATCGTGCACTGTTTTGCTCAACTATAGAGCGACCTATGTGGTTGAAACCTTTACCCTGTAATAGCTAAGCAGAGTTAGCGTATCAGCCTTTTACTATATGTCTAATAGTACACGCAGCATTTTTGCTGTATCCCTAGCTGAGTTATATGCTCAGAAGCACTCTGCCTATCCACTGCAGTTATCCTGTAGGTATTGTTGTGTGACTTGGTGAGGCTATTGCACTGTGTTTGTGGGAAATGCATAGCGCTCTGTTCAGCGTCTATTGCTAGGCTACTTAGCGCCTCCATGACCCCTTACACATGCTTCTGGGGACTACACGCAGACCAAGGCCTTGTCCATTTTACTTATATTTTTGAGTAGTCTTTCAGCGACTACTGCTAGGCTAATCAGTGACCCCATACAGATATTCCTGGGGACTACACTTAGTCCAAGGCCTACTACTTTTACTGATAATTGTGAGTGGTCTTTAGCGATCTTTGCTAGACCAATCAGTGCCTCCTGGACCCCACTCAGATTCCTCTGAAGATCAATTGGGTGGTTTACAACACTATTTTTTTTTTCTCCTTTTTGGTATAACATCATGAATTGAGTTACTATTGTGTAGCTCTTCAGTACTCTGCCCAGCCTCTCTTTATTTGGGACCTGCGTGTTGTATAGGAAGTGGCCGTACACGTGCAGACTGGCCTTGGATCATACTTGCATCTGGGCCTCCCTACACTCGACACTTTTCTCTACACTACACTACGGAGTAAAGTGCTTGCCCATGTTTTCTCTTTACCTTTAGTTGGAATACCTTGTGCTTCAATTACACTGTATAAAATATATAAAGACTGTAACTCTACCTTGGTGTTTTTAACCAAACTGCTGCAATACGCATATGTTTTTAACTGATGCAATCCTCAACTGAGTATGCTAAATAATGTGCATTGCCTAAATGCTTATTTTCTTGCCTGACTTACACTGTTATAATGTGTTATTTGATGGAAGAGTGGATTTGATCACTGTATCTGTGTAGTTGGTTACAGCTTCATTTTGAATGTACTGCATTTTTACTTACTTTTATTTTATTATCTCCCTCTTTTCTCTCCTGTTCCAGCTAATTCTCCTGCCTTACCCAGTGACTGTTTGCCTGGGCGAAACTCTTCCCTACTCTACGACGGTACTTTCTGCCCACTACTTTTGAAATCTCTGGACCCCTGCACTCTTCTACACACTTACTACCTCAGGTTTTAAGAGAGTATGTTTACTTAATTTGGTTGTGGTCTTTGCCCATTTATATCTGTGTGGTTTCTGTATTGCTCCCAGCTAAGCTTGCCAGCAGCAGCCCCCTCACCCCTTACTCTGTTTTTTTTCTTCCTCTACCTTATTCCTACTGTTTTACTTAGCCTGTACTCCCCCTCCCAATAGTACATGTTGTTTTTCTTTCCTGCCCCAGAACCTTGTGACTCTCCACTGCACCTTGCCTCTCTGTCCACTAGGTGTCACTCCGTACACATCTAGACCTACAGTACTGATTATTCCTTTCCATAATTTCCCTTCCTTTACCTTCTCACTCCATTCCTTTTCATCTCTGTAGTGCTCTGTGACCTACTCCCCCTTACATTTACCATTTCAAGCCTTCTACTTACTTCCTCTGTTACTTTTTCCTTCCTCTCTGGATTCTGTGTATCCCGCTCCATTCGCCCTGCAGGCTCACTCCGCTCCCCACCCTACCCCCAATTCCCACCCACCCCCAGGGGTCCTAACCTTATACTTCCCTAACCACACCCCCTTACTCTTACAACCTATCCTGTTCATTCCCGCCAAAAACTCTAACCCTCCATTCAACACACACTCTTCCTCCCCTCAGCTTCCTCCACTGCTAGACCAACCTACTCCCCTATTACTAGCTTCTCTCCTCTACCTCAATTAACCTTCTTCTCATAAGCTTCTACTCTCAATCACCTACACCTATACTTTGCATTCTCCTTTCAAGCCCCCACATATCCAACTATAACTACTTTCCTTCTCTCCTGTTCTGCCTTATACCTATAACTCTACCTCTCTTATCCTCTCTTCCTCTATTTACTTTATAACTTCCCTTACCTCACCTCTTCTACATATGGCTCCATACTTACCCACCATGGTGATATTATTAGTACTACTTTCCACCTCCCTTTATTCTTCTTACCTTCTTACCTTCTTTGAAAACCCACTTAAAAACCAACCAGACTTTATAAATAAACATACATCTATCTTCCATACTTCTCTTTCCTCTTTCTTAAATTCAACCTCCACCCCAAACTATCACCTTCCCAAATTCCATAGGCACTACCATCTAACCTATGCCTTATCCCCTGATAAAAAAATGAAACAAATAACCCTTCTTAAAAGCAGCCTGACACATAGACATAATACTCCTACCCTACAAGACGGTGATATTCACCCCAACCCAGGACCATCAAATCCCTCCCCTCAAGTATCTAACCCCAACTTCAATAACACCCTACTCATAGGTCATCTAAATATACGAAGTGTAAATAACAAAGTACCCTACTTACATGCCCTGTTAGACATTCACCACTTTGATATTATGTGCCTCTCAGAGACATGGCTAAAGCCAGCCACCAAAGACACTGAGATTATACCCCAAGGCTATAATTTATATAGGCTTGATCGTACTAAACGTAAAGGTGGTGGCGTGGCAATTTTATTTAAGAACCATCTTAGCATCTCCACCCTCCCAGCATGCCCAACCTTGGATCCCAGTGCTAAAGCCATCATAGTTAAACTTCAGTTAAATACTCAAAAAGCTCTGTACATCATCTGTATGTACATACCACCTGGCATAAACATACCAATCTTAGAAGACTTCCTTAGCTGGGTTCCCACTAACTACCCCCAAGAAACTATTATTCTGGGTGACTTTAATATAGATTGGAATACCATTAATAGTGATAATCCCTCCAGTCATATAAACTTACATGGTTTTACTCAATCCATTACCACTACAACTAGGCTAAATAAACCAAATAAGAAACAGAGTATCTTAGATTGGATACTTATAAACAAAGTTAATGTCTCATACAAAGTAGGAACTATGCCTGATGACCTCAGTGACCACTGCCTAACCTATATCTCTAGAGAAAAGATTGACTATCAAAACCTCCCTAACATTAGAATAATACGCTCAACCAAAAACTTTAATAGTGACTTATTTCAAAATGATCTCAAAACATGCAACTGGAACCTCTTGAAATCTCTTCCTCTTAATGAAGCAGTATCATTCTTTAACTCAACCTTCCTTTCAATTTTAGATAAACATGCCCCTACACGATCCATTAGAATGAAATCTAATATAGCCCCTTGGCTCACAAAGGAAACAAAGAAATTAATTCATACCAAAAATAAAATTTGGGCCAAATGGAGACACCATAGAACCACCTCTGATTTTCTTCACTTTTGCCAACTTAGAAACCTTACAAAGAAAGCTATAATCTCTGACAAAAAGAACTACTACTGTGAACTTCAGGAAACCCACTTATATAAACCCAAACAATTCTGGTCTTCAATCAACAAACTCCTTTCACCTGGTACAGCTAAAACTCCCTCCCCAATAAACGCAGACCCAGGAACTCCTAGCCATACTGCAAACACTTTTAACACCTTTTTTATTGATACCATCCAATCACTTGCTAAACAGATGAACACTATTAACTTTTACCCTCCAGATAATCATGCAGATTCCCCCCATAACTTCACTCTTCATCCTATCTCTACCTCCTTCATCTACAAGCTTATTCTTAAACTGAAACCCTGTACCCCCTCTGCTGACAAACTCCCCTCTCTCTTTCTTCAAAAGGCTGCTAAGCAGATTGCATACCCTATATCTATACTCATTAATAGGACTATCCAAGAGGGAACCATACCAGATATATGGAAAATATCTCATATCATCCCACTACACAAAGGTGGTAACTCTATTGAGTACACTAATTTTAGACCTATTGCCCTTCTCTCTCCACTAGCTAAGATCATGGAGAAATGCATCCATCAGCAACTCATTCAATATCTCTCTTCACACAACATAATAGCAAACTGCCAACATGGCTTTAGACCCCACCATAGCACCTCCACTGCCCTCCTTTCCTTCGTTGATACTATCAACAACTATCGCAACTCTAATCTTCTCTCCTCTGCTTTATTCATTGACCTCTCTAAAGCTTTTGATATGGTCAACCACTCTTCCCTTATTAACATCCTTAAATCCCTCTCATTTGATAACCTGGCTATTAAATGGTTTACGTCTTATCTAAGCAACAGGCATCAAGCCGTTCTTTGGGACAATCACATCTCTTCTCTACTGCCTGTTTCTATTGGAGTCCCACAGGGCTCTATTCTCAGTCCACTGCTCTTCTCCCTTTACATAAATGATCTCAACACTATAATCCCACAAGCTACCTGCATCCAATATGCTGACGACTCCACGATTATTTGCTCAGCAACTACCTCCGCAGAGCTACTCACTCTAACTCAAACCACTTTCAACACTGTAGAAACTTGGTTCACTAGACGGCACCTCCTCCTCAATGCTAAAAAAACAAAACTTCTCCTTTTCACTCCTACCACTCGAGGCTCCCCATTAAACTTCAACATTTCATCTAATGACACCACTGTTATCTCTCCTGACACATCAACTAAACTGCTAGGAATAACCATCGATAACAATCTCACTTTCGATCAACACATCAATAACATCATCAAAACTGTTAATAAAAAAATTGGATCATTATACCGTATCAAACCATTTCTCACACCGTCTACCAGAGCTACTATTGCCCACTCCCATCTTATTTCTACCCTCTTTTATGCCTCACCTATCTTCACTAACCTTAAGAAGGCCAACCTAAATAAACTAGCAACTTGTTACAATAGCATTGCTCGCTTTGCCACCAGTAACCCTTTCAGAACACATCACTGTCAAAACCTAAAACTCCTAGGCTGGCTGGAGCTACAAAACTGTCTTTTGATCTCCCAACTTACCATTGCTCACAAGATACTGTACCAACCTTATAATACCCCTATACTTTCTCAACTTTTAATCCCTTACAATAATCTTACCTCCCTTCGATCTTCATCGAAACTCATGACCCAATCTGTAAAGTCCCATAACTTAGCTGGTGACTCTCTGTTCACTAATACTGTAGGAAGGATATGGAATCAACTACCCACTGATATCACTCTAATCCCCTCCTTACCACTCTTCAAACAAAAAATCAAACTGTACTTCCAAAATCACTGGCTCTGCTCCTGCAGGACACCTGACTAATCTTCTTCTTTCCCCCTCCTACTAGTATTTTTACACTATACTTATTTACTTTACTTATTCCTTCTTCCTATTGCCCTGTTACTCTCCTCCTATGCTACTACCCTCTCCTCCTTTTCTCTCCCCTCTCCTCTTTTCCATCACATTACCCTTTTCCTCACTACACTATTGCCTCTATCTCTCTTCTTCCTTTGTATTTCTTCTGTAATTCCCTTCTTATCTCCCATTCTACTTTTTTCTCTCTAACGGATTATCAAATATATGGTCCTAATCTTCATGTTTTGTAATTGTTTCTACTGAATAATTCCTTAGGAATTTTGTTTTTTGTGTTACTAAACGTATATTCTTTTTATACTGAATTTATTTTAAAAATTTGTCTCCTTGTAATTTTGTATCTGTGGAGCTTTTCTCCCCGGGCCTCTACTGAAAATGAACATATATCCAGCTAGACTAGCCCGGTTAACAAATGTAAAATAAAATAAATAAAAAATAAAATAAAAGTATTTT
This sequence comes from Protopterus annectens, assembly GCF_019279795.1. NCBI lineage: Eukaryota > Metazoa > Chordata > Ceratodontiformes > Protopteridae > Protopterus > Protopterus annectens. Next base: position 1,261,939,855 of record NC_056733.1, read on the forward strand.
GTTCCTTTTGCAAAAAACACATTTCTGTTCTTCTACTTCTATAATACTAAACAAACATGCATCTTCTTGATACCTGTAAAGTAATGCATAAGCAAAAAAAGAAAAAAAAGGCTTAAGTACTGCTTTATACATGAAAACATGTAGTTAATTCCAAAGCAGTTATTCACTTAGTTCTAGCTTCCTGAATGAATTGACCAATGCAGTAAAGCAACAAAGCATCCAATCTACACAACTCGGCTTTAAATTTACTTATGTTTAGCAGGTCACAGTCAAACTGCATCTCTTAAAGATTGTTTTACTAGCTGTTTCAGTAACACTCTTAAAATATGGATGTATCATTTTTTTTTTAATAAACGCATCAACATTTTCCTGTAACTTATAATACCGTAACATTCATCCCTTCAATGAAACACAGATTCCAAACTGCATACAATTTATTACACATCTTAGAGGCAATGAATGACATTATTCTATGTCAGAAAAATATGTATTAATGTGTGTATTAGTGCTTTTAAAGGCCCAAAAGGGTTAAACACATTTATTCTATTTCATGCTGCATAAATCCATATAAACTGCAAATGCTTTCTGACCTTGTATTTTGTCAGCACAGCTAAAATCTTGTTTATGTCTTAGGAAATTAACTGAGAAGCAGATGATTTTCTGCTAGGTTAGGAAAATAATGACTAGAACAATACTGCTTTCTATAATGTTATTACGCTTAGACAATTAACCCTGTCTGTACCATGAGAACATACACAGCTGCAGGAAGAATAGATAAGTAGAACAAAGACTGCTTGAAGAATATGAACTATAATCAGTGTTTGCTTTGTGCTTGAATAGGCAGAGTACCTTGAAATGTAACACAGCACTGTAGGAATAATTGCAACTAGCTAGAGGTCTCCAAGGCCATGTTATTTTCTGAAAAGTTTCTCACAAATCTAGAAATATAATGTCATGTCAGCAGAAAATATTGAACAACATCTGCTGTGAAAAACAATATAGTAGGCTTGTATTTAATTACGTCAGCTTTAGAAGGCAATGCTTTGTAAAACAGTATAATAATGGTTTCACTTCCTGTTACTAATCAGACAAAATCTGTATTTGCATGTTTTTGTCTCCTTGCCGCAAGAATTAATGTGCCTTAACCTGAACCTTACGTGTAATAGTCTTTTAAGTTTTTTCCTTTGACAGATTGGTCCTTCGGACCGGAAACCTTCACTTCGCCCCGGATCAGACAGGCCAGGTGGCTTGAAACCGTACGCGGAAGAAACACATTGGTTCTTCTTACTTAAAAAGACCTCCGACTGAATTGTCCTACAAAAGAGGCCAGCCACTTTCTGATCTGTGACTGAAGGATGGGTTTACCTCGAACCAGGCGATCAATCACAAAGGCTCAGGTAAGGTGAGATTTACCTTTTTCTGTTTTAGATCAGGGACTTGATTAGCATTGTTTTGTCAGAAAAATTTGTCTTGTACAGATCAGGGACAAAAAGATTGCTGTCTTGTCATAGATCAGGGAAACAGAATAGGTAGGTAGGTAGTCATTCTGGAGAGACTATAAAAAACCCTGTGGTACCACGTAAAAGATAAGAAGAGTTATGTAAAATTTTAAAGGTTAGAACGAAATGGGAAATAATTGCACAAAAAGATCCCAAACTTCTCCGTTAACCGAAGACGTGAAATTTATGCAATCACAATGTGCCGATAATGTTAAATACTATTCAAAATGGGTTAATAAGTATGAATTTGATGGCAAATTAGAGAAATCCTCGCTTGTTAAACTTGTCAAACAGCTTAAAACCAATTCCAGAGGTCGGGTAAAAAAGCAACGTCAATTAGAAATTCCTCAGGCACACAGGTGGATTGAGGAAGCAAACCATAGGGAACAAAAGAGCAATAATTCAAAAACAATGTTTTTAGATAAAGAGGATAATAACTTAGCAATAGCATCGGCCCCTCCGCTTCCCTTACCAGAATATGAAGCGAGTGGACAAGCTGGTCCACCCCAGCGATATCCTGCTATTCCTGCAAAACCAAAACCGTTTGTCAGAGATCCTGTCGAGACTAGGTCTCGAACACGTAACTCAAGAGGGGGATATTGAGTTGTATCAAATAAATAGAAATTCGTGGTCTATGAGTGAAGAAGAGATATGCCCACTCATAGAAGTACCTAATCCTCAGGCAGGACAAGAAGGACAGGACCCAACTCTCTTAGTGTACAGACCGTGGACACCGGAAGATATCCGGAAAGTCACTGAGGGAATTCCCCATCCAAAAGTTAATTTTAGAAAATTTTTAGAAGACTTGCAAGGCATGAGGTTAAGTTATAACTTAAATGGAGAAGGAGTAGAAAAAGTAGTCAGACAAATCGTGGGACCAGATTGGCACATGATCAGTGGCAACTGGAATCCCCGTGACGCAGAACACAAACCCCTCCCACATAGCAGCGCAGAGTTAGACAACAGAGTGAAAGGTCTTATAGACCGAATCTCTGAGAAATGGAAGCCTAGGGCAGACTGGACTTGCATTAATCAATGTATCCAACAAGAAGGTGAAACTGTTGACAGATATTATGCCAGACTATTAGAGTGTTTTAATAACCACTGTGGAATGATCAAACACATGATTCCCCATATGAGCCGCAGTTAAAGAATGCATTTTTAAAAGGCAGTATTTCACCCATAAGCAGCTTTATTATAAAGCACATGGTAGATCATCGTACAAGTAGACTACAGTCGCTACTTGAATATGCTAGACATGCCGAGAGGCATTTTAATAGCAAAAAGAAAAAGAAAGCTCAAGTATTTTCTGTAGAAGATGGAGCAGAAGTATATGTAGTACAGTCCGGGAAAAAAGGCAAGAAAAATGCCCAACGATCAGAGGACTTTGAAGGGCGAAAGAAAAGGGGGGAGTACTTTAAATGCGGTAAAAAGGGACACTTGGCAAGGGATTGCAAGAAAAACAAGAAGGCAACCACGGAAGATAAAGAGGGTGAGAACTGACTATATGATAGCCAGGAATCACTAGAAGAGAAAAGATAAATGCAAATGTGATAGAGGGAGTAGAGGATGTGACAGAAGAAACAGAGGAAGTGCAAAAAGTCACGGATATTGAGGAAAATGAAATTTTAGATTTGGCTTTATTGAGCTTAGAGCTCTATTTAGCAGACACGAAACTCCTGGTAGAAGGGAGGGAAGTCACATTTTTGTGTGACTCAGGGGCCTCACGGACCCTGATACATCCCTCCAAACTGCCAGAGAACTCAGAGTCACCTGATTGCATATTAGTGAAAGCAGCTAATGGACAGCTGTATCAGGAGCCCCTCTCCCATAACATTATAATGACTGATCCTGTTTCAGGATTAACCCAGAAATGCAAAAGCAAAATTGTTGTTTCTGCAAAATGCCCAGTAAACCTCTTGGGCAGAGACCTTATGCAGCTATTTGGCATAGAAGTAGTTCCAACTATGCAGGGTATGGAAGCACAGCGACAAATTTATACTTTTGCAGTGCGATCAGAGGGTGAAACATTTTATTGGTACAGCCAGGACTTAGTTACGACTGGTCCAGGGACAGTAACCGAAGAGCTGATGAATGTAGCCATCAGCAAGTTCCCCTCCCTTGACATTGATAAACAACATTTGTTGCACTGTACTCTGTATTATTGTAGCACACCAGGACCTGACAAAGAATATGAGCAAGAATTGTTTAAAAAACGTGCAAACAGATTAGTATTACGTAATCTGTACTGGGATATGGAAGGGAACAGTGTAGTTAGCTGTTCATTACCCCAGGAGTTCTTTGCACTTTATAAACCTAATCAATTACCACATGTTAAGTTTAACTAAGGACAAATATGTAAAATGGGCAGACTTAGGAGAAAAAGTCACGAGATGGGAAAAACAGGCAGAGTTAGAACTGTCAGAACAGGGAGTACAAAAGCAGAAGTTAAATTGGATAACACAGACACACCCAGCTGTACATTTGCAGTCTAGTGAGGACAGCTGATTAGCACTCTTATCAGAAGAGGAAGAAGATGCCTTACAAAGCATACTAGAAACTCTCTGGTCAACAGGCAAATCAGATGTAGGACTTATTCGTACAGCAGGACCAGTTACTATCACGCCAAAGTCAGCATTCAGACCACAAAAGAGACAGTATCCCTTGAGAAAAGATGCAGAGGTAGGAATCAAACCTATTATAGCAGCTTTACTTAAGGAAGGAGTACTGGTGGAATCACCTGATTCACCATGTAATACACCCTTATTTCCTGTTAGGAAAGCAAATGGAGAATGGCGTATGGTCCAAGATTTGCAAGCTGTAAATGACGCAGTAATACCAAGGGCACCTACAGTGCCAGATCCACACACCCTGTTGAATGATATGAAACCTCAACAGAAATATTTTTCTGTGGTAGATATCAGCAATGCGTTCTTTTCGATACCGATACACCCTGACAGCCAACATTGGTTTGCATTCACATTTCAAGGGAAAAGGTACACATACACATGACTACCACAGGGATATTGTGAAAGTCCAACAATATTCTCACAAGAAATGGCAAGCAACTTGGCAGGATTTATCCCACCAAGAGGCAGTCAGATTTTACTTTATGTTGATGACATCCTGCTGGCAGCCCCCACCCAGCAAGATTGTAAAGAAGATACCGTAGCATTGTTACAATTTTTAGCCACTCAGGGACATAAAGTAAATAAAAACAAATTGCAGCTTTGGAGAAAGCAACTAGATACCTAGGATATGTAATATCCAAAGAGGGCAGAACATTAGATGAGGACAGTAAAACAGCAATTTTACAAGCACCGAAACCCACTACTAAGAAGGAAATGATGTCCTTCCTGGGTATGACCAACTTTTGTCGAAGCTGGATTCCAAACTATGCCTTGAAATCTGCACCTCTGACTAACTTGATATACAAGAAGCCTATGGCAGCACAAGATTTATTACAATGGTTACCAGAAGCAGAATCTGCTTTCTGCAAATTAAAACAGTTGATAGCATCCTCATTAGTTTTAGGATTATCAAACCATCATAAACAATTTTTCCGAACTGTAGATTGTAAGCAAGGTTATATGACATCAGTACTGACACAACAGCATGGGGACAAGCAACGCCCCATTGCTTACTATTCATCACAACTGGACCCAGTGGCTCGGTCTTTACCCCACTGTGTACAAGCAGTAGTCGCAGCTGCAATGGCAGTGCAGGCTTCGGCATCAGTAGTGTTGTTCCACCCTCTCACATTGAGAGTGCTTCATGCAGTTGCGATTATTTTACTGCAAGAAAAAGTAGTAGCATATCTTTCTCCTGCTAGGCATCTTTCCTGTATGACTATATTGTTGAGCCAACCTCATATGACAATTGAACGATGCACAGCCTTAAATCCGTCTACCTTGCTTCCAACTCCTGCAGATGGCACACCGCACAGCTGCCTGCAGGAGATTGAGCAAAAGACACTGCCTAGAAAAGATCTTACGGATGTTCCCTTGGATGATGCAGAGGTGACATACTACGTGGACGGCTCATGCAAAAGGGGTCCCACAGGACAGAACCTAGTAGGATATGCAGTAGTTTCTGATACTGAGATTGTAGAAGCAAAATCTTTACCACACAACTTATCTGCACAAGCAGCAGAGCTGATTGCCTTGACACGGGCATGTACCTTAGCAAAGGGTAAATGTGTGAACATTTTGACTGATAGCCAGTACGCTTTTTCTACTGTACATGTTTTTGTGCAACAGTGGAAAAATCGAGGAATGATAACATCTACTGGCAAACCAATCAGTCATGCACAGTTTATTTTAGATCTTTTAGAATCTATTCAGTTACCTCAGAAAGTAGCTATTTGTAAATGCATAGCTCATACCAAGCAACAGGATAGAATTTCAAAAGGTAATGCAAGGGAGATACAGCTGCAAAACAGGCAGCTTCAGAAGCATTTCTTTTGAATGAGGAATTACAACCTTCTGAGATTTTAGACTTAGAAATGTTAAAAACAATACAGACACTTACTACGCAGGTTGAGAAACAAAGATGGATAAAACGAGGAGCAATTCTCAAGGAAGGGCTGTACATCTCCAAAGAGGGAAAACCGATATTGCCATCTAACTTGTTTAGATATGTAACTTTGTTGAGCCATGGGCAATGCCATGTTTCAACAGGGGGGATGGTACAGTTAGTGAACCGAGTGTTCACAACATATGGATTTATAAACTACACAAAAAAATTTTTGTTTGTCATGTCACATTTGTAATAAACATCATGCACAAGGGGCATTGAACCCAAGCAAGGGAGTTTCCCTACACCACCGTATCCGTTCCATACTATCTATATGAATTTCATAGAACTGAACAAATGCGAAAATAAGAAGTATTGTCTTCTCATTGTAGATATGTTTTCCAAATGGGTGGAAGCTTTTCCAACCAAAAGTCCAGACGCAGCCACTGTTGCGAAAACCCTTGTTAAAGAAATTATTCCTATATTTGGCATACCGGAAAAGATCTACAGTGACAATGGCACACATTTTGTAAACCAAACCATACAATTGAGGAAGTATTTTGGGATTTCTTTAAAAAATCATTGCGCGTATCACCCTCAATCTGCAGGATTGGTAGAGAGGCACAATGGGACATTGAAGAACAAGTTAAGGAAACTTATCGAAGAGACACATACAAATTGGGTGTACTGTCTGCCCCTGGCACTGTTGAGCATGAGAACTGTTCCGAATGCAAAGAGACTGACTCCTTTTGAGAAGTTATTTGGATGAGCATATTATATACCTCAGTGGAAACCTCTCATATCCGCAGACCAGGAAGCCGACTGTACACTTGCTGAGTATATGAGGAGATTGTTGAATTCTAAACACCTTCTGCAGTTTAATTCTGTTTCAGATAAAGAACAAACCAGACCATCAGAAGCAGCAGTAGTCCCAGGCATGTGGGTCTGGGTGAAAGTCATCAAAAAGAAAAACTGGATGACGCCGAAGTGGGAAGGGTCATACCATGTGCTACTGTCAACACCCACTACAGTCAAGATCGTGGAGCATGCATCCTGGATTCACCTGACACACTGTAAACTGGTTAAAAACTTTGAACTAGATAAAAATCTTGTTACTGCTACACCACAAGAGTAAAAATGACAAAATCCAGAGCAAACAGGAATGCAGAACAACCAGAGAAGTATTGCATGATCATCCTGTTGACTATACTGGTGACATTAACCTTTTTGTTGTGGCCTTTCCTTTTTCCAGCCACACAAGCCGAACTGAATAAATGTGATGCGTTACTTATAGGCTGGCACCCGAACTTTAACACTTACTAAGCAATTAAATATGTGTATGCTGAGACTTTTAATGTTTCGAATTGCTGGATTTGTACAGCCTTACCGACAGCATACGGGGGAATATTAATGACTGCAGTTCCCCTAGGGGTCAATGAGACCTGGGAAAACTTAATTTATGACACCATAACTGTTAAATCACAAGATAAAATAGCATTGCACTTGTCTGTTCCACAGAAGGGAAATGTGTGTTTTTACAAAAATGATACTGTTCAGGTGGGTTGGAGCAATTGCAATGTGACAGTTCCTTACAAATGTTACACTAAAGCAAATAATGCAGGTTCTTATTGTAATACAAACTATGATTCATTTCTTGAATTGATGCATAAAACAAGTAATGAAGTACAACATAATGATGTTCTTTTTAAGCAATTGTCTATAATTGATAGGAAAATGTTTCATGCAGGGCAAGTATATGTTAATAGTAAAGTTAATACTAAGGTAGAGGATTGTTATTTTGTGTGTGGCAAAAAGGCATACCAATGGTTACCTGAGAATTGGTCCGGCATTTGTTTTTCGGGTTACCTGGTTCCGGCCATACGACACACTGCAGTTTTGCCTCGAGGTAAAATTCGAAATGCACGAGAGGTCACCAAGAAACCTGTCAGGAAACTTGAAAATCCAGTGGGACAGATTGGGGCGGGCTGGAGAAACCATCATTCTATGGGCGATAAACTGACACATATGGAATTGAGTGATTCTGTTATAAAGTGGGCAGGCATATCACCAGGATATGGAGTGGTGAAATCGATTTGGGAGCTGAGAAAACTGTCTAAACTCCTCGAAGTAATGATCAATGCAACTTTTTCTTCTCTCAAATTAATAACTGATGAACTGAATGCCATGAAAATTGTGGTGCTTCAAAACCGCATGGCTCTTGACTTCACCCTAGCGGCGAGAGGTGGTACGTGCGCTTTAATCCAAGAAGAGTGCTGTTCATATATTCCTGACAACCAGCACGAGATAGATGATCACCTTGAGGTAATTCAGCAAGTGTCAGCCATGACCAAACCAGGCCCAAACCCACTGATGGACTTTTTCCAGAAATGGTTTGGGGGGTGGGGTACCATCCTAATGAACGTCTTGATTGCCATTTGTGTAGGCATGCTCCTGTTGGGAGTATGTGTTTTTTGTGGCATCCCCTGCATGAAAAGATTGATCAAAGATTTTATAATCATGTCGGTTTCTGAAACCTTATATCAAAGTACTGAGTTTGAAGAGCTGTTAAAGACTGAAATGCTTTCATAAGTTAAACTGAATGACTCTCTTAACTGCAAATCCTGAATGGAAGAGGTTAGGAGAAGAAACAAACTGTTTATGCTTTTTGAAAGTAAAATAAAAGTATTAATTGGGGGAAATGTTACAAAAATATGTATTAATGTGTGTATTAGTGCTTTTAAAGGCCCAAAAGGGTTAACATGTTTATTCTATTTCATGCTGCATAAATCCATATAAACTGAGAATGCTTTCTGACCTTGTATTTTGTCAGCACAGCTAAAATCGTGTTTATGTCTTAGGAAATTAACTGAGAAGCAGATGATTTTCTGCTAGGTTAGGAAAATAACGAATAGAACAATACTGCTTTCTATAATGTTATTAAACTTAGACAATTAGCCCTGTCTGTGCTATGAGAACATACACAGCTGCAGGAAGAATAGATAAGTAGAACAAAGACTGCTTGAAGAATATGAACCATAATCAGTGTTTGCTTTGTGCTTGAATAGGCAGAGTACCTTGAAATGTAACACAGCACTGTAGGAATAATTGCAACTAGCTAGTGGTCTCCAAGGCCATGTTATTTTCTGAAAAGTTTCTCACAAATCTAGAAATATAATGTCATGTCAGCAGAAAATATTGAACAACATCTGCTGTGAAAAACAATATAGTAGGCTTGTATTTAATTATGTCAGCTTTAGAAGGCAATGCTTTGTAAAACAGTATAATGGTTTCACTTCCTGTTACTAATCAGACAAACTCTGTATTTGCAAGTTTTTGTCTCCTTGCCGCAAGAATTAAAGTGCCTTAACCTGAACCTTACGTGTATTGGTCTTTGACGTTTTTTTCCTTTGGCATTCTCTAGCATGTGTAATTCCTGCTGTCTTCCTGTGACTTCATGAACTGTATCTCAGAAAAACACCCATATCGCCTAGTGTACTTACACAGCTAATAGAAGTACATCAGATACTGTTATGCAGACTACATAGCACAACAAACTGTCCAGGAACATGAATATGTTGAAACAACAATATGTGTACAAGTCTTACTAACAGATCTTTTGAGTACCTGTGATAGAAAATTGCTGTCCTGTAAGCATTTTAGTACACCAGTGATCACACAACATTCAAAGTTAATAAACAAGTGATTCTCCCAAATTCCTTATGATCAGAGATGCCAAAAACAGATTTCTAATAAACACCAGTGGGGAGGGCCAAACATACAAGGTAAACAATTAGGAATACCTCCCAGTATCCTAAGAACCTAGAAATGAAAAATATCCAAAAGGTGGAAGGCAACGGAAAAAGCAAACCTACTTTTAGAAATCACGGATCTGGTATTTTGGAATTAATGATATATAATTTCTAATCATTTTGATGCTTTTTAGAAAGCTTTACAGAAAAGAAAGTATCTTTGTTGGGTGAAACAGCTATTCTTTAGCAATAACCCACAAATGAGTGTGTGTACCATAGGATTCACCCACAGTTGGTGTGGTTTGATCACAAAGGTAAAGTCCAATTAAGCAAAGCCAACCATGGGAAAATCCTGTGATACCCACATGCATGAGTAGTGGGTTACTGCTATTATACAATGACATTATTTAGGAAAGAAATTGCTTACCTTTCTAAAATATTGTCATTGTTGTATGGCAGCACTTTAGTGTTCCTCTACTTCGTCAACTTGATTGTGATGCACTGCATTGCAGAGAAAGAGAAGTGACAAGAGAGCAGATCCATGGCAGCTTGTTTCTCTGTCTCTCTCTCTCTGCCATATTTCTTCCCCACGTCTGAAGCATGAAACTTTCAAGTTGGATATAGGTTCATACATTCATACTAGGCTATCTGCCCTAGGGCATTTATAAGCCTAGCCAGAGTGTGTTTGGCTTTCGCCACCCATTTTAAATTAATTTTGCTATGCCCTTTTTTCGAGGTTAGTATACTGTGCCTCTGTCTAACAGTGATACAGAAGTGATACCCGGGGTAAACCTACGATCTCCCATCCACTCATCAAGATTCCTCTTGAAGAGAGTCAATGAGGGACTCTGCCTAACCTGGACTGGGATTTTATTCCGGATTGAAGGGAGCCTCTCGGTTATGAATCTGTCCCTCCAGCATGTCCTATTTATTTCAGTGCTGAGATTCAAGTCTCTCGAGCGCATAGCTCGATGGGATTTGGATTTTCTGAGGTGCAGCATGTCCATTAATTCCGGGTTGGACATGGCTTTATACGTCAGGCACAGATCGCCTCTGAGCAGGCGGTATGCCACTGAGTAGAGCTGGAGTTTCTTTAACCGGGCAGCATATGGCATCTGTTTGAGCCACTTGATCCTCTTGGTGAGGTACTTTTGGGGTCTTTCCAGTTGCTGCACGTGTCTGGTATGGTACATCCCAAAAGGGGCATTGTACTCAATTATGGGCCTGATGAGGGATGACTAAAGAGGCACGATGACCTCCCCTGATCTGGATGTGAATCCCTTCATGATTAGGTGGGCTATATAAAATGTTTTTCTAACCACTTTGGCCACGTGGTTGTCAAATGAGAGATTGCTATCAACTTGGCTCCCCAGGTCTCTAATTACTTCTTCTGTACTTAATGGAGTACCATCTATGTGGTAATTTGTGGGCACTTTGTTTTTGCCAAAGGGGATGACTATACACTTTTTGGCATTTAACTTGAGGCCATGGCTCTGGCACCAGTTGTCTGTTTCTACGAGGCCCTTTTGGAGGATGCTTGTGTCGGCTGGAGAGTTGATTATGGCACCCAGTTTGCAGTCATCTGCGAACTTGGTCTGCCACAGTCCTTCCATGTTGGCCTGTACTCCGAGAAATATATACCGAACAAGAGAGGTCCCAGGACTGAGCCTTGTGGGACGCCACTTGTAACTGGTTTGGAGTCTGACATGGCTCCAGCAATTCTAACCATGTGGGTTCTGTCCTTGAGCCAGTTTGCAACCCATCTGGTGACATAGGGGTTTATATTTAAGCTGGTGAGCTTATCTATAATGCCCGAGTGGGGTATTGTATCGAAGGCTTTTGCGAGGTCCAGGTAGGCTGTGTGGACCACCTTCCCCTTGTCAATGGTCTTGGTGACTGTTTCAAAGAAATCAACCGGTTTAAGAGGCAGGATCTGCCCTTAACAAAGCCGAACTGGGTAGGATCCAGTGTCTGTAGGTCCCCAATATCTTTATTTATGAGGTCCATGATGATCCTTTCCATAGCTTTGCAGACCAAGCTAGTCAGGCTTATGGGGCGATAGTTTCCAGGATCCATTGAGGCATCACCTTTGTGGAGAGGGACCACTGTTGCTGTATGCCACTCTTTGGGTACATGTCCTGTAGTAAGGCTGAGATTGAACAGTAGTTTTATGTTTGGGTTTAGCTCTTCTTGGAGTTCATGTAGGATGCAGCCCGGGACACCGTCTGGTCCCATTGATGCTGTATTTTTTGCTTTGGAGAGGGCAGCTCTTACCTGGGCATCTGAGATGTCAGGGGGGCAGCACTCTGCTGGGATAGATATTTGCCCTTTTGGAGGGGGGGGGGAGAATTTTGCACTGAACTTGTCAGCTAGGATGTTGGCAATGTCTGTGGGTTCGGTGTATTTTTTGTCGTTTTGGACAAATTCTGAGCATATCTGGGAATTCCCACCCAGGTTCCTAACATAACTAAAGAAAGCCTTGTGATTATCCTTAGTGTCCTGTGCAATTTTTCTCTCGAAGCTGGCCTTAGACGATTTTATGAGTGCCCATAGTTTTTTGCTAATACTGATCAGAGATGCCTTCCCTTTTTGGGATTTTGCTCTATCATGTAGTAGCTTCCTCCTTCTATTGTATAGTTTTGTTTATGGCTGGGGTCCACCAGACAGGACGTCTGCCTTTGGAGGATTGGGTCTTGGTTTTATTTGGGCTTGTATGATCCATGCATTCCTGAAGGTGTTCATAGAATGCATTTATAAAGGATTCTGCGGTCTGGGCCGTATTTTCCACAAGCCCGGGGGCTTTGAAGGATTCCACCTCGGTTTTGAGGAGTGTGAAATTTGCTTTAGAGAAGTTTTTCACTGTGGTTTTCAGGGCAGGGGGTGGAGTCGGGATGTGAATATCCAGTGATATTAGTTTATGGTCTGATCTTACCAATGAGGGATACACTTCTGGTCTGGAGCATAGAGTCCCCATGTTGGTGATGATCAGGTCCAGTATGTTTTACCCTCTTGTGGGAGTGGTAACAAGTTGTTCCATAGCATTTGAGTTTACAAATTCTAGGAACCTTTGGGCTAGGGTGTTGGAGCTAGAGTAATGCTCCCAGTCTATGTTTGGGTAGTTGAAGTCGCCCAATATAATGGTGTTTGGAGAGACCTTCATATTTTCCAGTGTTCTCAGGAAGGCCGAGTGGTGTTCCTGGGTTTGGGAGGATGGTCTGTAGCAGGCTATAAACTGGAAGGCAGTTTTACCCACTGTTAGTTGCACATGGATAGTCTCTGATGCTTCGTGCTGTGCCACCAACCTGGAGGTGTGGGTATCTTTGACGAATATTGATACACCCCCTCCTTTTGTGGTTCGGTCCAAGTTTTGTGGCCGAAAAGCATGGTATGAGGTATAACCTGGTAGTGCTGGGGTGCTCGGGAGCCTTGAACCAGGTTTCTGTTACTGCACAGATATTGATGTTCTCCATGCTAAGGAGAGTTTTGAGTGAGTGCATCCTGAGGTTTAGACTTCTGGCGTTGAGTAGCATTACTCTTAGTTTCTTATCTCTTGTGATACCTATGGAGGTGGGTTTGTCTTTTGAGCCTTGCCTAAAAAAGGCACTATGGGGGTAGCAAGAGCCTTTGCCAATATCCGAAAGCCCAGGGGTGACAGGTGCAAGCCGTCCCTAGCGAAGCATCGCGGCTTGTAGAGCATGTCATCCCAGGCTGACAGGCATTGGATCCCCTTTGAATGACACCAATACTTAAGCCATTTGTTGAAATTGATCATCTTGTCTTCATATTGTGGCATCATTATTGGTGAGGGTAAGATGCTACTCAAGGTCAGGGTCATACCGGCCTAGGCTACATGCTCAGAGAGCTCCTCTATGTCTCTTTTCATGTAGTTCAGGGAGGTACGTCTCAGGTCATTCACACCAGCATGGACAATGACTGAGTCATATTTGTACTTGCCTTGGAGTGACCTCAGTGCTTGTGTTATGTGGCAGATCCTAGCGCCCGACAGGCAGCTCACCGTGACCTTCTCCTTGTTCAGCCTGGTAAGCGGGACGTCAGTGTGCCTGATGATAGAGTCACCTATTACAAGTGTATCAGGTGTGTTGTTTAGCCTTAAGGGCTGTGACTGTTCGCCACACTGGCTTTGTGAGCTGTGTGTTGCACGTGTTTTGTTTTGGGGTAGTGGTTGCTTGGGTGTCTGCTTTGGAGGTCTCTGCTGCTTAGGCAGATTTTTATTCAGAGTCTCCGAGTATGTTTTTGTGTGTTTATGTGTTTGGTTTGATGTCGTGGTAGGTCTATGTGAGACTGGAATTGTAGTGAGTGTGGTTTCCTTCTCCTCCTGATTGGTTTCGTCAGTACTGAATTGAGAGAGCTTAGCCTCCAGTATGGCTATATGGCTGCATCTCTCACATGTGTTGGAATTTGTTGGGAGGAGGAGAGGGTTGTCTGTGTACATGAGGCAGTTGTAACATTGCCTCAAGATTCCCAGATTCACCAGCTGGACTGGAGAGGAGATTGACAAATGACCTTTGGACATGCTAGAATAGTATTGGGAATTACTTTATAATTGAAAAAAAAGGGCTAATGGGGAACAAGGTACTCAAGGGGAGTTTGTGAGGGTGTAGTGCTTTTAATTTTTTAGTGCTGACTTATATAATTGCTTTAGTGAGCAAGTGCCAGGTAACTTAAATGCAATGTGTTACAGGTAACTTAAATGCAAAAACGACAAACAGTTTGTGTAGCAGAAATTCTCACTAGTTTACCCGGAAAACAAGCATTTTGATGATGGCAGGGCAAAAAGGAAAGGAAAATGAGGAAGCTTCTGCAAAACTCTGGATAGTTGAGAGGTAAGGTTAGCGGCAGTACGACTGATCATAGCATCAGTAACCACACCTTTCATTTGTGGAATTTTGCAGAATACTTTAGTGGCCAGACTTCTTTCTATTGGTTTATGCCGGATTTACAATGGGCACACTGATTGGGCAGTCCAATCAGCATGCACATTTTCATAGGTAGGTACTAGGCTATTGACCTAACGGCCTAAGTAAGCCTAGCCAACAAGGTTCCCTGGCTTACGCCACCCAAGTAAGTTATTTTCCTGTGCCCCTGTCGAGCAGATCCACCGAAGTGATCCCCAGGGTTTACTTCCTATTTCCCATCCACTTATCAAGACTTTTCTTGAAAAGTGCTAATGAGGAACTTTGCTTGACATAGATGGGTAGCTTGTTTCAGAGTATGGGAAGTCTCTGGGATAGGAATCTATCCCTCCAGCATATCCTGTTTATTGTGGTGACAAGGTTTAGGTCCCTAGAGTGTGTAGCTCGGAGGGATTGGGATTTCTTTAGGTGTAGCATGTCCAACAGCTCTGGGTTTGACATGGCTTCATATGTTAGCCAGAGATCACTTCGGAGTAGACAATATGCTACAGAGTAAAGCTGGAGTTTTTTGAGAGGGTCAGTGTAGGGCATCCGTTTGAGGTCAGTAATCCTCTTTGTGAGGTACTTCTGTGGCCTTTCCAGTTGCTGCAGATGTTTTGTGAGGTACATTCCAAAAGGGGCACTGTACTCTATAATGGGTCTAATGAGTGTCGAGTAGAGGGGAACAATAACCTCTTTCTTCCTAGATGAGAACCCTTTTGTGATGAGGTGTGCCACATAGAAGGATTTCCTGACTACTGTGGCGATATGATTATCAATAGAGAGACTACTACCCACCTGGGTCCCCAGGTCTCTTATCACACATTTGGCATTAAGTAGACTGCTGCCTATGTGGTAGTTCATAGGTACAGAGTTTTTACCAAAGGGCATGACAATGCACTTTCTGGCATTGAGCTTGAGGTCATGGCTATGACACCGGGTATATGTCTCAGTGAGGCCCTTCTGTAGGATGTCCACATCATTTGGGGACTCAACTATGGCTCCTAGTTTGCAGTCATCTATGAACTTCGTTAGCCAAAGACCTTCTGTGTTAGTCTGTACTTCAGAGAAGTAGATACCAAACAGGAGACGTCCCAGGACTGAATACTGTGGTACTCCACTTGTCACTGGTTTGAAGTCAGATTTGGAGTCTGCAACTTTTACAGTGTGGGTTCTGTCAGTGAGCCAATTGACAACCCACCTTGTGATGTAGGTATTTATAACTAGTTTAGTAAGTTTAGCTATAATTCCAGAATGGGGGATGGTGTCGAAAGCCTTGGCGAAGTCAAGATAGGCTGTGTGAACCACCTTACGCTCATCTACAGCTTTGGTGACTGCCTCAAAGAAGTCGATCAGGTACAGAAGGCATGATCTGCCTTTCACAAACCCGAACTGGGTGGGGTCCAGAGTTTGGAGGTTACCAATGTCTTTGTTTATGAGTTTCATGATGATACATTCCAAGGCCTTACAGACCAGGCTCATCAGGCTAATAGGGCGTTAGTTCCCGGGATAAGTGGTGGCTCCCCCTTTGTGGTGTGGGATAACTGTTGCTGTGCGCCATTCAGTGGGCACAAAGCGTGATGTGAGACTATGACTGAACATGGTGCTTAGGTGGGGAGCCAGTTCATTCTGAAGTTTGTATAAAACGCAACCTGGGATGTTGTCCGGTCACATGGATGCTGTGTTTTTGGCTTTAGAGAATGCAGCTTTTACCTGTGTAGTTGTGATTAAAGGGACTCTGTATTCTTCCTGTATAGATATGGGCCCTTTAGGGGGTGAGAGGGGGGTAAAGTTAGCACTGAACCTATCTGCCAAGACGCTGGCAATATCAGTTGGTTCTGTAATTTACATGCCGTTGTGCTGTAACTCAGAGCAGATCTGGGTGTTGCCATTAAGATTCTTGAAACAGCTATAGAATGCTTTGTGGTTGTCCCTAGAATCAGTGGCGATTTTGTTTTCATAGCTAGTTTTGGAGGATATTATAAGAGATCTCAGCTTCTTACTGAGGCTGACCAGGGAACTCCTCTACTCATGGGATTTTACTCTCTTTTGCAAGTTTCTTTCTTCTGTTGTAGAGTTTGTTTATGGCAGGGGACTAGCAGATTGGCTTCCTTTTTTTGGAGGATAGCGTCTTGGTTCAGTTTGGGTTAGCACGATCCATGCACTCGTGTAAGTGCTTATAGAGTGGATCTGTGTAGGATTCGGCAATCGTAACTGCACTGCCCATCTCCATGGGTGTCTTGAAGTTCGCCACTTCTGTCTTAAGAAGTATGAAGTTGGCTTTGGGAAATTTTTTTACCGTGATTTCCTTAATGGGGGTGGGGGCGGGATGTGGATATCTAGGGTGATTAGCTTATGGTCAGATCTGACCAACGAGGAGTTGACTTCAGGTGTGCAACACTGGCCACTCATGTCGGTAATGACTAGGTCTAAGATACTGTTGCCCCTGGTGGGGGTGTGGATAAGTTGATCCAGGGCATTGGAATTTATGAATTCCAGAAAGCGTTGAGCAAAGGTGCTGGTACATGAGTAGTTTTCCCAGTTAACGGTGTGGTAGTTGAAATCACCCATTATTAGGGTGTTTGGTTGAACCCTAATATTTTCCAGTATATCAAGAAAAGAGGAGTGAGAATCCTGGAGCATGGTGGGGGATCTGTAGCAAGCAGCAATTTGGATTGCAATTTTGCCCAGAGTTAGTTGCACTTGGATAACCTCGGATGCATTATGCTGAGCAACTAGCCTGGAGGTATGGATATCCTTAATGAATATGGACACACCTCCCCTTTGGTGTTCCAGTCCAGGTTAGGTGGCCGAAAAGTGTGACATGAGTTATAGCCTGGTAATGCAGGGGTGCTCTCTGGAGCCTTGAACCAGGTCTCAGTCACTGCACAGATATTGATGTTCTCCATTTTAAGGAGTGCCTCGAGGGAGTGCATTTTGAGTTTTAGACTTCTAGCACTGAATGGCATTATCCTCAGTTTTTGCTTGCCTGTTCCTGTTACGGTGGTGAATTTGTCATTTGAACCTTGCCTAAAAAGGCACTATAGGGCAGCAAGAGCCTTAGCCAGTATCCGGAATCCCAGCGCTGACAGGTGCAGGCCATCTCTGGCAAAGCATCGTGGTCTGTCGACCATGTCATCCCAGGTAGGCAGACACCAGAAGCTTAGCCAATTGTTGAAGTCAATCATTTTGTCCTTGCACTGCAGTATCATTCTGGGCGATGGCAAGATGCTACTCAGGGCTAGGGTCATACCTGCCTGGGCTTCAAGATCAGAGAGCTCTTTCATGTCTCTTTTCATGTAGTCCAGGGTTATTGTATAGTAATGCCCCTTGATTGTATAAAGATAGTTATACACACAGCTAACATATCTTCTTCCAAGGTCTTTGTAGTCAGAAGACTGTGATCCATGAAGGGGTACTAAACACTGAAATGTAAGGGCGAGAAGGAACAAAATGCAACACAGTTAAGACTTGGGTTACTAGGCCTTGCAGTAAAGCTCAGCTGAAGCATCCTCCTTACCTGGTTGGTGTAAGAAGGGTGTATTATTTGGTGAAGAAACAGACATTGGACTACATCATAACATATAGGTAAGTAAATAATGTTCAAATTATACCACTGTTGCAGTAGCCTAAGCTGTAGGAGTTAAATCGTGCCATATTATCCTGTTAAGGATATAACAATTGGCCAGTCTTCCAATGCATTGGGCTTCTTACAGAAACTCTCAGGCTGCTGGATGGATGAGTGCCTAAGTGGAGAAAACCAGAAAACCGGGCACCAAAAGCTTCAGGACTTTCTTTCCAAATGAAATTGGAGGCTACGGTCCTTACAAGAAAGGTAACGTTAGATACAGATATAAAAGGGAGTGAATGGTGGTAGCAGCTACTGCAGCAGTGATACATTCAAACATCTACTATCAAGGGAAGTATCCTTACAACTATACTATGTTCATCATAATCATTGCTGCAATAGTCTTAGTTGTATAGGTAGAATACCAAATCTTATACATTTTGGAAGAAGGGCGAGGGGTGTCCAGGAGCCTTTGCAGAACAGACCACGCAAAGCTTGTTCTCGACTTGGATAAAGAATACAGTCCGTAATGCTTTGTTAAAAAAAATGTACACTGAATTAAGTAGGTGCCTCTAGAATGCATTCAGTCTAACCTTTCCAAAAAAAAAAAAAAACAAAAAAAGGAGGAAGCCAAGGCTCTCACTGAATGAGCCTTGTCCATGCCTGGTAGTCTTACTATGATGGGGATAATAAAAAGAAATAGCAGCGTGCAGTTCTCTGGACAGAGTCCGCTTTGACAGAGGTTGCCATTTCTTCTTTCCCTCATAGGAAATAAACAGTTAGCCAGCTTTTCTGAAAGCTTTAGTTCAATCAAAATAATACCTGAGCTGTCTGTGCACTTTCAGTGTATGAAGAACCCTTTCTCATTATTTTTCAGGTTCTGGAAAGATGACGAGAGATGGATGGTTTGGTTTAATTTAAACTTTGAAACCACTTTAGGCATAGATGAAGGATTTATTTTCAAATAATCACTATAAGAGCTTGCAAATCCAGTACTCTTTTTGCAGATAACAGAGCAACCAGCAAAAAGTACAGTTTTGTACCTACCATAAATGTAGATGTCTGATAGACATGCAACTGCAGTCATAACATGTGGGTTTGTCCTGCCTCAGGCAGCCCTCGGTCGGCCGGATTCCAAAGTCTGGGTCCGACGTCGGCTGATGTCACATTTCTCTCCGACGTCAGAGCGGCTGGAGTATATAAGCATCAGCCGATGCCATTTTCTTCAGTGTTTCTTGCCCCAGATGCCAGGTGCCCTCCAAGGAAGGCTGTAATCAAATTGTAAGACAAAAACAGGATTCCAAACAAATAAATGAGCAATAAAACAAATACACCATAACAGATATCCCCAGCTAAGAATAACAGGGATAGGAGTGGACCCTAGGCATAGAGGGGTATGGAGGGAGGGAAAATCCGACTGCAGTTGCATGTCTATCGGACATCTACATTTATGGTAGGTACAAAACTGTACTATGTCCTTCAAGAATGCAACTGCAGTCATAACATGTGGGTAGAATACCATAGCTTAGCTGGGGGAGGAGGTATGCTCTAGGAAAGGGATGGTGTGGCAATCAAACCCTGCAGGACTGCCGAAGCAAAGCCTGCTCTGGATCTGGAATATAGAGGGAGATTGTAGTGTTTGGAGAATGTATGCACGGAGCTCCATGTAGCAGCTTCTAGAATGTCCTTGGTAGGCACCCCTCTTAAGAATGCTGTAGAGGTGGCTGTAGCTCTGGTGGAATGTGGTCTGACATTGGCTGGAACAGTCTTTCCATGAAAGGAATAACAGAATCTGATGCAATGTCCAATCCATTTAGAAATAGTCTGTTTTGAAATTGCTTTTCCTTGGACTGCAGGGGCGTAAGCTACAAAAAGTTGTTCAGACTTCCTACTGGCCTTGGTTCTGTCCAGGTAGTATCGAAGTTGTCTGTGAATGTCCAAGGTATGCAAAAGTCTTTCCCCCTTATTCTCAGGATTGGGGAAGAAAGCAGGCAGATGAATGGCTTGATTTAGAGAAACCCTAGATACCACCTTTGGCATAAAGGTAGGGTTGGTCCTTAATGAAACCCTGTCTCTGTGGAAAATAATAAAGGGTGGTATTGCCATTAGGGCCTGTAGCTCCGAAACCCTTCTTGCTGAGGTGATTGCCAACAGGAAAGCTGTCTTCCATGAGAGGAATTGCAAGTCAACTGAAGCTGCTGGCTCAAAGGGAGGTAGAGTCAGTTTTTCTAAGACAAAATTGAGGTCCCAGGCTGGCACTGGAGCCTTTCTTGGTGGTTTAATGTTCTTGATTCCCCTGAGGAATTGTCTTAGTAAGGGGTGAGAGAAAACAGGAGGATCAGTGTTGTATCTAGCTGAAATAGCAGATGCATGTATCTTTATGGAAGAATATGAGAGGCCGTTCTTTAACATATCTGCCAAATATTCCAAGATGAGTGGGATGTTCAACAATGATGCATCATGTCCCTTGCTGGTATTCCAATTGCTGAATCTTTTCCACTTTGCTAAGTAAACCTTTCTGGTGGATGGTCTTCGAGCCTCTGCTAGTATCCGCTGAACTTCCTTGGAGAGAGATAAGCTGAAGTTATTTATGGGATCTCCCAGGCTGTTAGCTGCAGTGTCTGAAGATTTGGATGCAGTGTTTCGAAATTGTGTTGAGTCAATAGTAGAGGCCACTGAGGGAGGGCCTGTCTCCTGGTGTGACATATGCTCCGTAGTAGAGGGTACCAGTGTTGTCTTGGCCAATCCGGAGCTATTATGATTCCCTTGGGCTTCTCTGTTTTGATCTTTAGTAATACTGAGGTCATCAGTGGCAGAGGTGGGAATGCATAGATTGCTAGGCAGTTCCAGTTGAATGAGAGGGCATCTATTTTCCAAGCTTTTGGATGGTATGTCCTTGTGCAAAATTTTGGTAGAAGATGGTTGAGGTGAGAGGCAAATAGGTCCACTTCTGGCTTGCCCCACGTCGAAGTAAGTTGTCTGAAGGCCTTCGGATGTAACCTCCACTCGTGTGGATCTGTGAAATTCCTGCTTAGGCTGTCCGCCAACACATTGTCTTTTCCTGGAACAAACTGGGACTGTAACTGGATGTTTAGGCTCAGTGATTTCTCCCAAAGCTGCATTGTCAGTCTGCAAAGGGGATAAGAGTGGGTGCCCCCCTGCTTGTTTATGTACCACATTACAGTGGTGTTGTCTGTCCGTATCATTAAATGGCCTTGCTGGAGTTGGTGTTGAAAAGCCTCGATGGCATGCATCACTGCCAGCATTTCCTTTTGGTTTATATGCAGATGTGTTTCCTTTTGAGACCACTGTCCTTGTATACACCTCCCTTCCATGTGCACCCCCCATCCAAGGTCTGAGGCGTCTGTAGTCATGGTCTGTGTTATCTGTGGTTTTTTGAATGACATACCTGTGTTTTCCTGGCTCACCGAGGCCCACCATAAGAATTCCTTTTGTAGGCATGGAATGAGTGGTATGATTGTCTCCAAGTTGTTGCTGTGTTGAGACCAAATGCTTTTTAGGTACCATTGAAGCTTTCTCATGTGTAGTTTTGCTAATGGAACCAGTAGAATGCAGGATGCCATGTAACCCAGGGCCTGTAGGAATCTCCTTGCAGTCATCTGGGTGAGTTTTGCTAAACCTTTGAAGTAATGAGTTAACTTCTCTTGCTTGTCTTCTGTCAGGTAAGCCATCTGAGAGGCTGTGTCTAGTTTGGCTCCTAAGAAGATTATTTGCTGGGATGGCTGCAGTCTTGACTTATGGAAGTTGACTGTGTATCCCAGAGCTTGAAGTAATCGTATGACATAATCCAGGTTTTTTGTCAACATCAATTTGTCGTCCGCTTGTATGAGGCAGTCGTCCAGGTACGGGTAAATTTGTATTCCCTGGAGCCTGCAATGAGCAATCACTGAAGCCAGGCATTTTGTAAATACTCTGGGCAGTAGATAAGCCAAATGGCAATGCTGAGAATTGATAATGCTCTGGCCCTGCAAGAAATCTGAGGTATCTTCTGCAGCTGTGTCTGATAGGGACATGCAGGTATGCCTCCTTGAGGTCCAGAGTAATCAGCCACGACTCCTTGCCCAGCATGGGAAGGAGTTGCTGTAGAGTCAGCATTTTGAACTTTGGTACTATGAGAAAGGTGTTTAATGCGGACAAGTCCAGTATTGATCTCCATTGAGATTCTTTTCTTGGAAGAAGGAACAGTCTTGAGTAAAACCCCTGGTCTTGTTCTTGTTGTGGAACTCTTTCTATTGCTTTCATTCGAGTCAGCAGAGTGATTTGCTTGATAGCCTCTGCCCTCTGATTTTGTGGTTGGTTTGGCATGCCTTGTTTTCTTGGTAAGGTATGGAAATGAAACCTGTACCCTCGGTCTATAATGTCCAAAATCCATTTGTCCTTTGTCAGTCTGTGCCAGTTTTCTGCAAACAGAGATAATTTCCCGCCCAAGGGAGCTTCTAGTTGTTCCCTGGTAGGTGGTAGTAGAGGAAAGTCATTGAGTTTGTGGTTGTTGGGCAGGTGAAACCCCTGCATCACTTCTTTGGTTTCCTGGCTGCCATTGTCGTCCCCTGTAAGGGCCTCTGTATTGGCCTCTTCCTTGGCCACGTCTGTTCTTACCCCTTTGAAACTTTTCTGGATTAGGAAAGGACCAGTTTTTTGAAGGTCAATTCCTACTGAACCTGGGGGGTTGAACCTGGAGGAAATCTTTCACAGTCTGAACTGATTTTGCTTTTTCTTCGATGGTCTTTAACACATCCTTAGCATTTGCACCAAAAAGCTTGTTCTTTTCCAAAGGTGCATCCAGAAGCTTTGCTTTTACATGATCTGGTAGAGGTTGATCTTTTAACCAAGCATGTCTACAAATCACTGCCCCTGTCATAGCTGCCCTACATGAAGCTTCCAGTGCATCATATCCACACTGCAGGAAGTGATTGCTTACTTGCTGAGAGTTATGTACAGCCTCCTGCAAAGTCTTCCTGTCTAAAGGATCAGGAGAAGCTAAAGTTTTTTGTAAATCTTCTAAGAGATAATCCTGATATTGTAACATATGAAAAAGGCAATTTAAAGCTCTCATAGATAAGGTAGTGGATGTGTAAACCTTTTTACCCCATCTCTCTCTAATGACCTCGCTTCCCTATTGGAGGGCAAAGGGTTTTTTGAGGTGGAGGCTGAAACTCCTTTAGGCCCCTGTGAAATAGTTTCCAAATCAGCAGAATGGGCCCTGAATAAATGGGAATGAGTTTCTGGGACCCTGTAATACCTGTCTGGCTTGGCTGGGGCAGGAGGAAGAGAATCAGGGGTAGCACTAGAGTCAGAATACAAATCATCCAGAACATCAAGTACAGGAGGAATAGCTAAGGGCCTGTGCTGAGGCTTCTTAAGGAAAGTCCTAAGGCGTTTCCTAGAATCAGAATATTCCTGTCCTTGCCACTTGAAAACTCATGGTGTGCAGAACTTCCCCAAAAGAAATATCCTCAGGAGGGGAGGCCGAAGGGATGGAATCTTCTGCATCCGAGTCCTCATAGGTCTGAAAGAACTCTTCCTGGCTATCAGAGTGGACAGAGCCCTCAGAGTCTTCATCTGAAGGAGAAGGGTCAGAGGGTTCAACCCGGGCCCTTTTATCAGGAGAAGGCTGGGATGCTTTCTCAGGATGGGCCTGTGACCCTCTAATCATGGAAATTAAATCAGCAGCCATGGACATGATTTGTGTCTCCGGAGTCGGCTGCGGTAAAGATTTAGAAGTAATATGCTTAGTTTTGCTGGCTGCCTTAGCCCTAGTGTAGGCCTTAATAGACATGGCCATAGGAGGCCTGGCAGCTCCACGTGCCGGAGTGACTTGTCTACAGCAATGGTCTCGGGCATTTCCTTGGTTTCGGTATCCGGAGGAAAATCTATAACTGGCGGAGTAATGTCTGGAATCGGAGTCGTCGGTAATGCGATGTCTTCGGTTCGGAGCGGTGGGGAGACCGTCTCAGAGGGAACCGGAGCACTCGCACTAGGTTTTGGCGTGGAGTCTGTGGTAGACGCAGGCCAAGGATGTCGGTCCCGGTCTTTTCGCTTTTTAGGAGTTTGCGATGTCGGAAGATCCGACAGCATGGTGTAAGCAAATTTATCGCTGAAAAAATCTTCAGCGAACTCCGCCCGGCGCCTGAGAGTGCGCTTGTTGAAGCGAGCACAGGCTACACAGGCCGAGACGTCGTGGTCTGGGCCCAGGCAAGGGAGGCAGTAAGAGTGGAAATCCTTATGAGGTATTTGTTTACCACAAAAAAGACAATTGTTAACTTTTTCAGTAATTTCTGACATCGGCTGAGGCAAGAAAAGGTCCCCAACGGGGTACTTAGCTTTTTTGAAGACTTCGGTATCGTAGAAAACAGGAGCTGACTGACCGGCACTTGCGAACTGCTTCTGCTTCGGGCACCGCGCGGCAAGAAAGACTGAAGAAAATGGCGTCGGCTGATGCTTATATACTCCAGCCGCTCTGACGTCGGAGAGAAATGTGACATCAGCCGACGTCGGACCCAGACTTTGGAATCCGGCCGACCGAGGGCTGCCTGAGGCAGGACAACCCACATGTTATGACTGCAGTTGCATTCTTGAAGGACATCTGTTTTCCAAGTAATGAACCACAAATCAGCCTAATGAGGTAGTTCAAAAAGAGGTAAAGTTAACTTTTCTAACACATCTAGGTGGATGCATATTTTAAATCCATTTCAAGTACAGCTTGACCGAACACTAAGATGAAAGGATCCATGGGCAGAGAAGCTGAAATGGGAAAAAATAAAACTTGATAGACGTGCATGAAAGGCCAGAAGATAAAAAAAATTCCAAAACTAGTGGTACAAAAACCCTGAATGGGCCCTGGTTCTCACTGCAGCATCATTTAACAAATCTTTTCAATTTACCAATATAAGATTTCATAGTACCAAGTTTCTTTACCTCCTTTAACACCTGGTGCATGTCCTTAGAAAAAGTATGCCTAAAAGATATTAAATTCTAATCATCCAGGCAGTCAGCTGTAGTACAGGTTAGGATGTCTCTTAACACCCCTTGGTCTTGTGTAAGTAGATCCATTGTGCAAGTAAGCTTGTGATAATTTCCCTTGGCCAATTCCATAAGAAAGGAGAACCACTGATGCCCGACCAGAAGGAAATGGCCACAATGATTCCTAGAGAGTCCTTTGGAATCTTCAGAACTTCAGAATGACCCTGGATATAAGTGGAAAGGGTGGAAATACAAACAGGTACCTTTCCATCCAAGGAAACAAAAAAGCATCTGTTTTCTAGGCCTATTTGCAAGGAATTCTGATGTAGAACATGTCCAGTTGTCTGTTTTGAAAGGAGGCAAACAGATCTACTTCAGGAGTTCCCCACAACTGAATCGATTCCTGCAAGACTCCTTTGTCAATTTATATTTGTGAGGGGCTGTCTTTTTCTTGATCAGCTTGTCTGACACATTTTGCTCTGACAGAATTTAGGAGGATCAGAGAGTTAAGGAGTGCTGAATTGCTACCTCCCAAGTTACTACACCAACTCTGTACAGGGGGCAAGCTCTGGTACTCTCCTGTTTACTTACCAGATCACTGTGGCATTGTCTGTGATTACATGAAGTGAACTTGTACACCACAGATGATGCAGTGAACTGACAGCAAGAATAACAGCTAACATGTTTTTAGCACTGATGTGCCTTGGCCTATCTTGTTTCTTACACCCTGCACTTTTCCTACACAGACACCAATCCCTATGCAAAATCTGATGCAGCTCATATTACAGACTGTGCGGGGATAGTCAAGAAAAATGGGAGAACTGATTTCAGGGATATCTGGTCCTTTCACCAAATTAATTCTCTTTTTCACAAAGCTCAACACTGGAATTTAAAATGTTAGGGGGTGAAGATGGTGGGGCCATACTGTTTCCAGGACCCAATGAATTTTTCTCTTATGTAAACTGGCGAAAGGAATCATGAGACTCAAGGACACCACAAACCCTGGAATCCTGAGGTATTCTCTTGGAGAAGTCCGAGATTGATGGGAAAAGCTCAGGAAAAATTCCAGATACAGGTTTACTTTTTTTTTCCAGAGGAAGGAAAGCCTTTTGCATGAAGGCATCCAGAAGATACCCTAAGGAACACTATCATGTGGGAAAGAATCAAGGAGGATTTTTGAAAAATGATCTGGAATTCTTCATTGATAGTGATTTTTGATTGTACCCATATATGGCATTCCTGACATATTGAGAAAGACCCTACAAACAGGTTCTATAACCCCCATGAACAGCATATGGTTGATAACTGAGGAAGCAGATAAGTCTGATTGGGAAAATGAGGAACAGTCCCTCAAAAAGGAAAATGGGAGGCTTTCCCTCTGCCATCTGTAACCTTCATGAATAACTCTTAAAACTCATTTATTTGAAACAATCTGATCCTCAAAAGGAAGGTGACTACCCAAGTTTTGGGACATGTTTATGGGAATGGTACGGAGAGGAGGAGATGGAAGAAGAATGCTGAAATAGTGGACTATTCTTTTTTCTCTAAAGTTGTTGCCTTGAATATGGAGTCAAAACAATTACGGGAATATTTTAAAAAGTGCTGTTACTTGGAATACAGAATCAATTAAAGAATTCAAACAGAACTTAAGTTTCATAACAGGAAAAACTGGCAGTATATTATATTACTTCATATTACCCAATTTCATGCCAAATGTGTCAAATGCCTTATTAATCCTAGTTCTATTATTTTCATAAAGATTTTATAATCATTATTATTCAATACTACTGTCTTTTTTATCTTCTTTCCTCCATAAGAATTTAAGTCTTCCATGACAGAATTCTTTAGAATAAAACCTTCATTTAAATCCATCAAAAGATTCTCCATCCTTGTCAGTGGAAGGATAACATTAACCAGATATTTTGTTGCAGCTGGATTTGACACAATTTTCTGCAAGATCATATCATAGGTGAGAAAATAAATATTTGTAAGAATGAGGAATTTTATAAAATCTGTATATCTTTATAGGGGCTGCAGGCTGACTGTCAGGCATATTACAGACAATATCAAAACATCCTCCAAAGTGGGTAACATAGGAGAAACAGCAGCAGGCTGTGAAAATTCATCTTGTAATAAATACTTCTTCAAAGAAGCTCGAAAATCAGTCTGTTCCCAATGAAACACTGTGTTCATCCTAGAAACGGTTTCAGAAAATGTAACATTACTCCAAATGAGACTCTGATGAAACACTTTCCTCAGAGTTAGAATCAGGTACTTGAGTAGAAAAATTAGAAGATGCCCTTTCCCAGTCCCTTTCCTGATCATCAGTAAAGGAATCCTCAGAAAATGAGGGAACAGACTTTTTGTTTTTACAACAGTTCCCATCACCTTTGAAAGGCTGTAAAGCCTGCAATAAATCTTTAGCCAAGTTAATAAACTCTTCCTTATCCAGAGTAAAACAGTTAGGGGAAGATTCCCACATGGGGATCAGGTCTCTTAGCCCAGCTATGCAGGAATACACTCCCCTCTCCCTCCTCCAAGACCAAAAAGAGTGCCTCTCCCATGCCTAGCAAGGGTATCTTTACATCCACAAAGGATGTGGCTCACCCCCACTCCATAGTGGCTGAACAGGCTAAGGCAGAGTGATCCAAAGAAAAAAATGGATGGTTTGAGGAAACAGTAATGGTTACTGCAGTCTCACCCACCAGCAGGTGTGGCATAGACTGAGCCCATTGTATTGGCAATGGATCCTTGCAGGTTTCTTATTTCTTGGGTCGGGAGGAAGGTAGAAATGTGGGATCAGTATTTTGTTCATGGTTCTACTGAAAAAGGAGCTTGACTCAAGTTTAGTGCAGTTAAGGTGAATTGGTGACAGGTAAAATGTCAAAAGGTGAGTTGACAAGCAAAATACACAATGACACCCCCCCAAAATACACCTTTTCTACAGAAAGTGCTTCAAATAAGAACAAACAATAACAGTTACAAATAGAAGGGACGCAGTCAGTCAAACCAGTCTTTCTCAAGACATTCTTTTAAAACAGTATCACACTCGCATTTGATGCAGAAAGCTGGTTCTAACCCCACAACAGGTAGCTCGATTGTTGATACTGCAGTAAAGTATAAGAGGAGTGGATGCACTTCTGAGTGCATCACCCTTCAGATGAGACATATCTGAGTTGGAGGTAGCCCAGGTGATGTAAAATATCCCACATACCTATCGAAAAGAGTAACAGTCCTTTATTCATATACAAAAATAACTCTCATTTACAAAATATTTTCATATGTACAAATATATAAATCCATTTACATATATTCAGAATTCCCTTTACAAACATGCTAAACTTTCATCCCTATTAGACCCCCCACTCATTTTTCCATAACCACCATCTGATTTTACTTAATATTTTTGCTAAAATCCATTTACCATTAAACATAATTTCATGTCTTCTTTTATTCCACGTAACCCATATAACATAAAATAACATTTTATCTATTCTTTTAACATATTCTTTACTTCTATTCTTATAATACCCATATTTAATCATATCCATGTTTCTTTTATCCACTTCTTTTATAGCTTAAAAAAATTTCTTGACAATTTTTTTCATATTTTTTTTATTCTTTTACATTTCAGAAACACATGTTCCATAGTTTCTTCTTCTTGACAATGCAAACACATTTTATCAGTTTTCGTTCTACATGACATATTTCCTTTTACTGATAATTTATCTGTTACCAGTCTCCACAAAAAATACTGACATTCCACTTTCTGAGTACACCATTTGCTTATTTTTATAGCTTTAATTTTTTTCATCTGTTAGAGTTTCCAATGGTTTTACTTGTAATGTTGTATCATTGCATTCTTATACCATACTTTTCTACATCAATTTTTATTTTTCACAAAAATATTTTTTCTTGGTAACATTTAATTTCTTCATTTATACACTCTTTCTCTTTTACTCTTCTTTATCATACCCCAAAACTTATCATACATTTATTTATACAGTTTTACTATTAATCTTTGTAGTTTTCATTTATGTGCTTTAATACTTTGTACTTTGTCTTCTTTATTTGCATACAAAACTCCTCTTTTTACTGGGTTTAATCTAGAACCCCATATAAATAAAAACATTATCTGCAGGGATTCCTTTTCAAATAATGTTGGCAACATAAATACACTTGCTAAGTATGCTATTTTCCTTCAGTACTGAATTAATCAAATAAGCCTTTTTTTCTAAATGATAATTTGTATGCTCCCCAAAAGCAGACATGCTTGCTTTATTTCCTCTATTGTTTTTCCCATTGAATTCTACTTATATCTATATTCCCAACTTTTATACCTAACACAGGAATTTCATTCAGTGTAAAATATATACCCCACAGTCTTTACTACATCACCTAAACCTTTAGTCTTCTCTTTATTTAAAGCCATCACTATCATCTCCAAGCACCTATTTGTGAAAATTAGTTCTTCTTTTATCCAAATTTTTTTTGCAATTATTATAAAGTCATCTACATATGTTAGTAGAACTGGAATTCTTAACCATTCAGGTGTTATATACCCCACCGCCTTCATTTTGTAACTTATTTCACATACTATCACATTCATAACTAATGTAAAGAGTTTACAGCTTACTGGACATCCCTGGTTATACCACTCTTCATAAGTA
The DNA here is from genome assembly GCF_019279795.1 of Protopterus annectens. Lineage (NCBI taxonomy): Eukaryota > Metazoa > Chordata > Ceratodontiformes > Protopteridae > Protopterus > Protopterus annectens. The sequence continues at coordinate 1,261,969,750 of NC_056733.1, forward strand.
CCTCTTGGCTTAACCAGTCACTTACAACTATTTTTATGTTATTATTACTATATGTTGACAAACAATTTCCTAACTTTCTCACATATATTATATTACTTCATTATTACCCACGAGATTTCATGTCCAAATGTGTCAAATGCCTTATTAAGGGCTCCTAGTTCACTTATTTTCTGTTCATAATATCATCCATAATTTCTCTGTCTTTAATAATTTGTGACAACCCTTCCCCTTTATAGTATATATGCTATCTTCCATAAGATTTTCCAGTTTAGTTTCAAATGTTTCTTTTGTATTATTTTCATAAAGATTTTATAATCATTATTATTCAATACTACTGTTCTCCAGTTTTTTTATCTTCTTTCCTCCATAAGAATTTAAGTATTCCATGACATAATTCTTTATACATAAAACCTTCATTTAATGATTCATTCAAAGTCTCTCACTTTTTTTTTGTCAATCTCTTAAATTTTTATACATTTCATACCTTATTCCATCTGGACCTGCAGCCAAATCTACATTAACTTGCTCTAATACTTCATCTAGCTCATTTGAAGAAATCACCTTTTCCAACTCTTTATTCTCTTTTTCTGTTAACTGTTTTACTTTCCATGTTTTTTTTTTCACTAACTTTCTTTTCTTCTTTAAGCATTTCTTGTACACATTGTACTACATTATTCATAATCTTTTTCCTCAGTTCTTTCAGTTTCTCCTTTTACATGTTTTGTTACTCTCATTATACTACCATCTTCCTTTACTAATCTGCTTAAGCAACTCAATACGTCTTCCTTCTAATAATATATTTGCTTATATAACAGCTCTTGTATTTTTCTTAATTTCTTTCATATAATTCTTTTTCTATGTCAACGTACTTTCTATCGTTAAGCAACTCTTCCAATGCATTGTTAAGTTTTCTTTAATATTTTTCTTTCTCTACTTTTCTCACATCATATTGCCTCCATAAAAAAACAACTTTTTTATAGTTTTTCTTAAATATCATCCACTATTCAGACCAATTTTATGAAATGTTCTCATAGTAATATTATCTTTCCATAACTGTATTATTATTAATCCCTTTCCTTATTCATTCTATGCTTTCTCATTTATTTATTTTTTATTCCATTGCCTATTTTAAATATTCCGTGTTTTCTTTTATCCCTAGGCATATTACAAGATGATCAGACAATCCTGTTTCAATCACCTCCCCTTCTCCTATAACTAAACCTTCTGACACTATAAAATAATAAGAAGTTATGTACCTACCATAACGTTCCATGTTAGTTGTCTTCTTCTCGCCTTCTTTCTTGCTGGTTGGGCTCGGAGCCGATCTCTGCTCCGACTCGGCCATCTTCAAAAGCTCGAGAGCTGCTTACTGGCTCAAGGCCCCCCTATATCCCATGATGCCTGGCACTAGATACCCAGATCTCGTTTGGTAAACCTAACTACAGACATAATAATAACAATTATAATAATAATACAGTAAACATGTGATAGGATGCATGAATCCTACTGGAGAGACTGCTAGTCAGAAGTAATAGCCAGAGAAGACTCAGCCAGTGATAAAAACATAAGGAACTCTTCTCGGTCTACTAGGATAGGGAGATGGAGGGTGGGACGCAAGAAATAAGGCGAGAAGACAACTAACATGGAACGTTATGGTAGGTACATAACTTCTTAATGTTAAGTTGCCTATCTCGCCTTCATTCTTGCTGGTTGGGACAGCATCCCTAGCACCTCAATCCTGGGTGGCTCATCGGAACAGACACTTCAGAACAGTGGAACCAAAATCAGCTCTGCTCCTGGAGGCCACGTCCAGCTTATAATGTGAAATAAAGGTATGAGGATTGGTCCATGTAGCTGCCGCACAAATAGTTTCCATTGGCAATCTTGCCTGAAAAGCCACTAAAGTAGCTAGAGCTCTAGTGGAGTGACCTTTCGGTTTAGCAGGAAGCTCTCTATTCCTTAGCTGATACGTAAATGTAATGATAGATGTCATCCACCTAGATAAGGTTACTTTCGACACAGGTAGACCTTGTTTGCCCTGAGCATAGGACAGGAAAAGCTGGTCTGATTTTCTTATTTGCTTAGTTCAATGCAAGTAAAAGCATAACTGTCTATGAACATCCAACTGATGCAATTTGTATTCTGCCTTGTTGGAATAATTTGGAAAAAACACAGGCAGATCAATAGACTGATTCAAATTATTGTCAGAAGAAACCTTTGGAAGGAAGGAATGATTAGTCCTGAGAGAAACTCTGTCATTGTGGAAAACTAGATAAGGAGGGCGAACACAAAGGGCCTGGAGCTCAGAAACTCTTCTGGCTGAAGTAATTGCAACCAGAAGAAGGATTTTCCAAGAAAGAAACTTCAAGGAACAAGAAGCTGCCAGTTCAAAGGGGGGCAGTATCAGAGAAGCCAAGATCAAATTTAGATCCCACGAAGGTGGGGGAATCTCTCACTGGGGGCCTGAGTAAAGTAGTCCCTTTGAGAAAAGCTTTACAAAGCTTATGGGACATAATACTAGTATCCGAAAGACCTGTATGAAAGTTTGAAATTGCAGCCAACTGCACTCTAATCGTGGCAGAAGAAGATCCAACACGAAAAAGTTCCGCTAAAAAATCCAGAATATGGTGCACAGGGGCTGAAAAGGGATCTATATTCCTAGCCTCTGCCCAGAAAGAGAAACTTTTCCACGTACTAGCATAAGTCTTTCTAGTGGTAGACTTGTGCGATAAGATGATTTCACACACCGAGTGGGAGATGTTCGGAAGCCTGGCTAAAGTCGGAAGTGGAGCAACCAAGCAGTGAGCTGGAGAGATTGAAGGGATTGGTGCAGCCCGCCCGATTGATGGATCAGGAGGTCCAGAACTGGGTCCAGGGTCCAGGGCTGCTCCAGAAGGTAATGATGCAGGAACGGGAACCAAATTTGTTGAGGCCAGTAAGGGGCAATGAGGATCATCTTGCATCCCAATGTGGTAGCTTTCTGTATCAATTTGGGAATCAGGGGGAATGGAGGGAATGCATAAAGAAGTCCATGAGGCAAATCGTGAACTAGAGCGTCTCTGGGGGAGTATCCGGAAAGAGGGAGGACAGAGAAGAAATTGTTGCACTTGCTGTTGAAGGGGGTGGCAAAAAGGTCACAGCAAGGCTGACCCCATTTGCGGAAGATTTGGTCCGCCACTGTCTGATTGAGAGACCACTCGTGAGGCATGAGAATTGCTCTGCTCAGCCTGTCCGCTATAATGTTGGACTTCCCAGGGATGTGCGCTGCTATTAGAAACCTTTGGGAAGAGATCGCCCACTGCCAGAGTCTGAGTGCTTCTCGACATAGGGGGTAGGACCTGGTTCCACTCTGCTTTTTGATGTACCACACTACTGACATATTGTCTGTTTGAATTGCAATGGTCCCGGTAGGAAGAGAGTCGTGAAGAGCTTGCAACGCCAAAAGCACGGCTCTCATCTCCAAGATACTGTTATGCAGATGGTACTCGTGAGGCTGCCAGGTGCCTTGGACTGTTCTGCCCTGAAAATGCCCCCCCACACCCGATCAGGGAGGCATCTGTGGTCACCGTAACCACTGGAGGAGGGAGAGCAAAAGGTCTGCCCCGGGGCACTGATGGGGAAACCATCCACCAAGCAAGCTGGTTTTTGCATGTCTGTGTGATCATTATTTTGTGAGACATTGGAAGTTGTTGGTAAGACCATTGGGTGAACAGCATCCACTGAAGAATCCTCATCTGAAAACGAGCAAGGGGAACTAGTATGACAGCCGCTGCCATGAGACCCAATGTCTTTAGGATGAATCTGGCCTGAATTTTTTTGCATCCTAATAAGACTTGGACATGTCGGCGAATGTCTAGCACTCTGTCTAATGGAAGTCTCGCTGACATGTCCTTTGTATTTAAGTTTGCGCCTATAAAGGTAATAGATTGACAAGGTGACAACGCAGACTTTTCGAAATTTATTGTGATGCCTAGTTTGGAGTAAGTTTGGATGGTGTAGTCTCTGGCTCACAGCAGGTGATGCCTGGTGGTTGCAGTAAGGAGCCAGTCGTCTAAATATGGAAACACCTGGAATCCTTGCCATCTCAGGTGACCGGTAACTACTACCAAACATTTGGTGAACACCCTGGGGGCTGTGGTGAGACCAAAGGGCAGAGCTCTGAACTGATAATGACTGGCTCCCAGCCAGAAGTGGAGGAATCTTCTGGAGCGTCTGTCCATTTTGATATGGTAGTACGCGTCCTGAAGATGTATGGAGCACATCCAATTGTCCTGACCCAGAAAGGGTAAAATGGACTGTAGCGTGACCATCCGGAACTTCGTTCTTTGAACAGACCTGTTTAGTCTGCTGAGATCCAGAATGGGTCTCCAGTCCCCTGTCTTTTTTGTTACCAAAAAGAACCTTGAGTAAATTCCGGACCCTTGCTGGTCTGCTGGGACTGACTGGATGGCTCTTTTTCTTAGCAGTTTTGAAATTTCTTGAACTGCTTGATCCCTTAGATTGGGTGGAACATCTGGAAGGGATTTGTTGGGAAGGTAGGGAGTGCGAAGGAGGGGGATTTTGTAGCCTTCGGATATGATAGACAGTACCCATTTGTCTTGTGTTATACTATGCCAGGCTTTTGGGTACAGAGATAATCTTCGCCCGACTGCCTCCGAAGGTGGACAGCCAGGGCAGCACCTCAGGGATGCTGGAAGGGCTTGTCAAAGAAAGATTCTCTTTGGCCCTAATTTTTCAGACCCCCTCTGCCCAGAGGGCGGTGTCTATTGTTGTTCCCTCCTCTGCCCCTGGAGGGGAACTCTCCACGTGTGTCAGGCACGGCTCCCTGGGGTTTCCGGAACCACATCTTCCCACTCTTCTGACCCTTGAGATACGGTCTTGAAGGAGTGGAAAAACAGACTCCCACAGCAGAGAGAGTCTTGCCTTCATGCTCACACCTGGTAAGGGTATCCTTCACCTGTGGTCCAAAAAGGGCAGAACCATCAAAGGTGGTGTTTGTGAAAGACGCCCTGAAGGGTTCTGCAAAGTTACATAACCGTATCCAGGCATGCCTCCTCAAGGCCACTCCTGTGCCTGCAGCTCTACTCGCACCATTGGCTGCGTAAGAGATGAGCCGCATGGAGGAGTTTACTACCGAATTAAGATTCGCCAGCTGGGAGGTAACCTTAGCCTGGACCCCCGCAGCTGATGGATCTTGAAGGGTATCTCCTAGCTCTTTTAGGAGATCCCTTTGAAGGTGGGTAAAGTGGCACAAATAGTTCAGCGACCTCATGGAGAAGGTCGCTGATGCAAACATCCAATTCCCATATCTGTCCATCGTCCTAGATTCCTTATTAGGGGGATGGACAGATGAAGAAGTTTCAGCCAATTCCTTTTTTGTGGCCACTGCTAACACCATGGCATCAACGGGAACACCCTTAGTCAGAAATTATTTGTCTTGTGGTGCAGTAATAAATTTTGTGGATCTTCGGGGGGGTTGGTTCCACTGTGTCTGGGCCTGACCACGCCTTTCGAGCCACCACAGACATCAGTGGATCGAAAGGCGGAGACCCCCAGGAGGTGGAGGATCAGGAACCAAATGCGTCCAGGAATACCAACTCATCCTCAGAAGGGTTAAGGATAGTCCAGTTCCCCCTCTGCCTAAGTTTCTCAAGGATGCCTGAGAAAGAGACATCCTCAGAGGGGGGATCTCGGGGGACCCTTCCGAATCCTCCAAGTCGGTATCTGAAGTGACAGACTCAGGGGAGTCAACATGCTTCCTCTTGCATTTTCTCTTTTGAGGGGGCTCCTCTGTATGAACAGGGGAGGCCTCGGAAGAGGAAGATACACCCAATGGGGTGCCCTGGAGCACTTGTTCCCCACACTTGGGGTCTGGAGGAGGGGCAGAGACAGGAGCAGGCACCATGGGGGGAGGAGCCGACGAGGCTGACTGTGAGGCTGACTCAGATGCCAGCACACTCCTCCTGACCTCGAAGGCGCCTCTTCCCAATATCGGAGAAGGCTCCGAAAAGACCGGAATCCTTCCCGGCACCGAGAGAGACAGCTCCGAAGCCGATGTAGGAGCCGAAGTCACCTGTGCCGAAGCTCCGAGAGGGAGAACGGGGTCAGACAAGGGTCCGATGTCACTCGCCCCCTCGGAGCCGACGAGGGAGTCCCGGCACCCAGATCCCTCCAAGGAAGGCACCATAGAAGAGATCAGAGCCGACGACGGAACCAAAAGGGTAGGTATCGGTGCCGACGGTCCCACGATGTCAGCCCCAGCAAGCTCCAGCTCCGAGCTCAAGGAATGAGTCGAAGGAGGAACTACTGCAGAGACAGGTGGAGCCGAACCCTGATGAGGGGGGCTGGATAACATTTTAGCCAGGGCCTGCGATTTTAAAAGCCTGCTCACCACTGACTCCAAATCATAGTCAGATAGCCTAGATGACCGAGAAGAGTGGGATCAGTGACTTCGCTCCAACTGTAACAAAGGCGATGGTGATCTAGAGCGTTTTCGACTCCCTGAAGGTTCCGACAGCAGAGTCGGGGCTGACTGGGAGATAGGTACTTCAGTTCCAGTCGGAACCGAAGTTGGCTGGGAGATAGGTACTTTGTTTCCAGCCGGAACCGAAGTTGATGCAGACGCCACACCCGACGATGGCTCCGAACTGAGAGCCAGCGGCTTAATGGCTTGGAAGGTTTCATTGACTGAGCCTTAGCCGGTGATCCTTCAGGTTTAAGCAAACCCCTAAGGATAAGCTTATTCCTATGCTCCTGCAGGACTCTTGGACTAAAGGCGTGACACACCGAACAAGAGTCCTGCAGGTGTAGGGCACCCAAGCAATAGACACAAGAAGTGTGACCATCTGTCAGTGACATTTTCTGACAGCATGAGTCACACTTCTTGAATCCAGACACTTTCATGTCTTTAGACATTCCTGCTAAGGAAATATCAAACTACTAATAAGTACAAAGGGAAGTAGGTAACTAGAAAAAAACACACTGCACACAAGTTACCACACCTTAACAGCACACATACACTCTACACTAGAAGAAGGGGTAAACAGACCTACTAACTACCGCAATTTCTAGAGAAAAAATTTTAATACCTAAAAAAAAGAAACAAGGATAAGCCTAAAACAGCTACCTTAAAAAGGAAAAGGGGAAGGGGGGGAGGGGAAAACTCTCAAAGAAGAAAGCGAGTTTTCAAGGGATGACTAAACACCAACAAATACTACAGCTATGTATGAACACTAAGTATTCTAACAACTAACTATAATAATATACAAAAAATCCTATATATATAACAATAAAGTGAAAAAATTATGACCTGAGCCAGTAAACGCAACTTCGCAGCAGAAGCGGCAAACGAGATCTGGGCATCTAGCGCCAGGCATCATGGGATATAGGGGGGCCTCGAGCCAGTAAGCAGCTCTCGAGCTTTTGAAGATTGCCGAGTCGGAACCGAGGATCGGCTCCGAGCCCAACCAGCAAGAATGAAGGCGAGATAGACAACTTAACATTAATATTTCAGTTCTACACAAACCCCATTTGTAAATCCATTAATTTTTTTGTGCAAGGCTTTAACTTAACACATCTTATAACTTGTAACATTTTTTGTCATATCATTCCTTTCTTTTTATGCTTACCTCGTAAAATCACAATTAGTTTCATGTTATTATAATATTCACATTTATCACTACATAGTCTAAACTCTGATTAAATAAGCTTTCCCATCATTTACAGTCAGCATAAGCAGATAACGTTATAATTCTATATACTTGTTCTTTCCATTTTAATTCTGTAATGGTTAGGCTTTCCATTTTTGCTAAAGTTACATCTAATACCTTTACTGTATTTCTACAGAATGCAGCTATTCCAGAACACCTCTCATTTCCCAAATTCCACATTATCTTTCTCTGTTTTTCACAGTTTCTCTGTTTTGTAATAATTCTTCATTTGTTAAAAATATTGTGTCTTCTAATATAATTACATCTATATCACAAGTATCATACTACTCCAAAATTCCTGTTCTTCTTACTATATTCCTAATAGTATTATTCACATTTACAGAAATTGGTCTTCATGGTTTCATTCAATTACTAGGCTAGCTTTCATAACAGGCTATTCTAAGCCTAAACAATTTCCTACCCAAAGGTGAGAATCAAACACTGTACCTGAGTAAAAACACCTTTACCATTATACCAAGCCCCAATCTTTAGATGCATATGTATTATTTTTCATCCATTTCCCTTCTTTTTTCATGTGCACTTATCACTTTAATTTTTTTCCCTTTTCTGTCTTGACATTTTACCAATATATATTTTTTTACTTTTACTGCCTCCGAATTTATGTCTTCATCACTTATTTCAAAACCTTCTTCTATTTCCTCTATTATTATTTCTCATCTAATTTTTCTTCTATTTTTATACTTCTAAGATTTCTTCTCTTTCTTATTTCTGTTATTTTCATTTCTGCAATCCATCCACAAATGTCCAGTTTTGTTACATTTATAACATTTCAATTATAACATTTTCTTTTGCCATAGTTACTTATCAAATGACCTTCCTTCCACAAAAAGAAAAAAAATATTTTGGGATGTCCCCAGTATTTCACAACAGCCCTATTCTCCTCCACATTTATGCCAGGTATATGCACAATGTTTTCTCTCTTTATTTTTAGCAAAATATTCCAATACCAGCCACCAGCCCATAAACCCCTTTTGGCCAGTAATGCATCACCTAAAGCTTTCAAATCCCCTTTTAAAGTCTCTCTTTATACCCCTGTTTGAAATTGTACAAGCTTTTTTGTTTCCCTATTAAATGGTTTTATCACAAAGATTCCATGGGTTACAGTATTTAATTTTTTTTATAATCTCCAAGAAAATGAATTTTTTCCATTCAAAAAACAAAAAAAGTCTCAAATATGTCACAAAATGTCTCTTTGTTATAGTAAGAATAAATGTCCTTACATCAAGTGCTTTTACATCCAAAGGAGCTATTAATTGTACCACACTTCATACCTGCCCGTTTGTCTTTTTTTATTTGCATACTTATAACATATTTCTGGTTTTCGTTTTCTTCTGCCTTCTTTTCTGCTACTCCATTTTTGGCCTTCTTTTGCTTTCTCTGCATATATTTTCTTTTCCATCTCACCACTATTCTTCAGGATATCTGCATTTTCTTTTGCATTTTCTCCATACAATTCTCCCAGAAAACATCTCCTTCATTTTCTGGCTCACTCTGCACTACCATTTCTTTAAGTAAATCATCTCGCGACCTTCCCAACTGACTGACTCATCTCCATCAAACAAGTTTCATTGAAACATGTCTTCAGAATCCAGCACACATTATCCGGTCTTGATATTTGCTTTCTCCTTCATTTCCTTCACTACTCCATCATCTCCTTCTCTCCCCATCTGCCTCCCTGTTTCTCTGGGCTGCCTCTGTGCATGGAATGTAAACAGGAACTGCTCCTCCAAAATGGTTCCCACTCACAACAATGATAAGTAGGAGAGCTTCCCTCATGCCCTGGCAAATTTCCTCTAGTAGTAAAAATGCCACCTCACATCTTCGTGAAAAGAACCTGCGACTAACCTGGTCAAAAAAGGAAAACTGATAGACAGATAAACAAAAAAATCTGCCCTGCAATGAAAGATCATTAACTGACTGCCAATTCAATAAAGCCCACAAAAGGAAATCTTTCTAAGAGAAGCAAGAAAATAGCGAAGCTTCTGGCACCCAGAATGCTGTTTTTTCTCACTTATAAGTTCATGTAACCGGCAACCTGGGTGCTTGCAGGAGGAGTCCCAGGCTTTGGAAGACTGTTTTTTATAACTCTGGCAGGATACAACCCATACAGCTAAGGTTACTACAGTGGTGATTATGATGAACATTATAAATGTCTTTCACATAAAGACCTTTGAATTATCAATCTATAGCCAGATAGTCTATATGGAATTTTATTCCAGAGATGAATTTTACTTTGTAAGGTTGTCTCCCTACCTTGTAATTCCGTGGATTGAGAAGATTAAGTAACAATGTGCAAGAAGTTTTAGAAGCTCTTCAACTGGAAATTTTTTCAGTGGTAGCCCTAAATAAAACAGTATTACCCTGAAAGTTAGCAAAAGACTGCTAGCACTACAGTGCCTGTAACTGTGAATTTCTTCTGCAAATCTAACAGCAACCAATAACTGTATTTCAAGACAGGAAGCTCATTCAGATCTTGGGATGGTATAGGAACTAATATCAGTGGCCCTGCATGAGGCCTCACCAAACAATGTGGGCCATACTCAGGATGAATACTGTCTCCCCGACAGATGAAGCTTCACCATAAGACTTGTATTAGAAAGGTGAACTAGACTGCCTATGTTAACTGTTTATTTTTAACATTAGAGATGAGCATAAGGCAAAATGATTTATTTGGCTGAAAAGCAGCTTATATTCTCTGCTCTTTAAGAGCGGATACTTGGAGCTATTCCAAGGTATACTATGACAGACAGCCACTGTCTGTTCAGGAAAGAGACATGAAACTTTGGTAATTTCAGGTTCAGAAGAAGCAAATTCTCAATCAGATGAATAGTAGGAAGAGATCATGTTCCCAGTCAGGCTGACCCAAAATGTAAGGAAGCAAACAGGTATCATCCTTGAATTTTAAGCGTTGTTCCTTGGCAGAAGAATAAATCCTCTACCCAGTCACTCACTCAGTTTGTTAGAAAGACGGCATTAATGAACAGATTAGCTATGTAGGCAACTACTAAATCTTAAACGCTACACTAACATCTTAATTAAGAGACTATGAACTCTGAATTACTTTTATCCTTAAATTAAAGAAGGTTAAGCAGCTTGTAAGCTGCCTTTTTCAAACAGCCATCTACTTTGAAGGAGTGACTTTCCCTCCTTATGAATGTCTACATCAATATTAGTGCAAGCATATCATTAAATGGAGGGGCATGCTCCTCTATATCAAACTATTTTGTGGGCATCCAGTGGACTGCTATGGAACCTTTACAGGTCACTCAAGAAATACTGAAGTTCAAAACACTGTTTCAAAGGGTGAAAATAGTGAGGATGCACCAGGAAATGGAGTGGAGAAAGACACCTGCTGAATGACATATGCTTGAAGATCTGGAAACATGGTGTGCATCACTGTAAATGACAAGTGTATCTGAAATAGTCACTGCCAGCAAACTATAAAGTATAAACTGAACAAATGCAGAGCAGCTGGAGTTCAGAAAGAGATGTAGGCATCTCAGTAAGGGCACCCTGCAATACCACCCAAACAAAAGTAACCTAGTTCTGGAAGAAGTGTCAAGCCAGAAGCATTAAATAAATGTATGACTTTTGTTCTGTATAAAAGTTGCACAACTAGCATGTAGTGGAACTTCCCAAACTAGGCCACAGAGGTTGTCTATAGCATGATCTAAGAAACCCATGACAAAGTTACTTAGTCCCACCTGGAAAGTTTTTATATATATATATATATATATATATATATATATATATATATATATATATATATATATATATATCTATATATAATTTTTTTTTGCATTTTCCTAGCCACAGAGCTACAGCTGTATTGCAATTGATTTCACTCTTTTCACAAAGTAAATAAAAATATCTCAACACAGCACTGAGCATAGCCATAAAGTACAACAGAGCATACATCTACTTTTCAGTTCCATTTTTTTCTAGATTAAAATTACCTGGCAAACAATGAAGCTCAAAGAGTGGCATCCAAAATCCTGAAATACTAATGAAAGTATACATTATTATTTATTTACATTTGTTGACCAGGAATGTCCGACTGGACGCAGGTCCATTTTCAGCGGAGGCCCGGGGAGAAAATATCCACAAATTAAAATATTACAGACATAGTTACAGATTAAGAATCCTAGCAATTAAAATATTACAAACATAGTTACAGATAAAGAACATAGTACATTCAGTAGATAACTAACATCTGTTCCATCCACAAAGTCATAGCAGATAATAACAACGGTTACAGTAAGAAGTTACTGCCATATAATAAGTAGATAGGCATGGAAGTATCCAAGCTTGCTGTAATAAAAGGTAGTTTGTGGGGTGGAAGAGAGGTAGAGGGTAGATGGAGTTGGAAAAGTTAGAGGAGAGTAACAAGGGCATAGCCAGCATGTTTTAGGTGCACTTTAAGTAAAGCTCTGAAGTGGGTGCATGATGGTAGAGAGGTTATTGTGGGGGGGGTGGTCCATAATTTGGCTATAGCGCTGGAGAATAGTGTTTCTCCAGCAGTGTTATTGGCTCTAGTAACCTGTAATTGATTTTTGTTGCTGGATCATAGTGGTCTGGTGGTGAGATAGGGTTGGAGTAGATACTGGAGGGATGGGACCTTTAGAGGATGGTTAACCAGTTTGTGGGCGAGTGTGAGTTGATACCATTGAAGGAGGTGAAGGAGTTCTAGCCAGTCTAGTTCAGTAAGTGAGAGACAGTGGTGACTGTGGTAGGATGCCCCGGTGGTGAATTTGGCGATTTTGTTTAAGCAGGTCTCGAGTTTATTTAGATCGCAATGCCTTAGGTTGGTATATATTGGAGAGGCAATAAAGTAGGGTGGAGATAAGGTGCAAATTTGCAACTGAAATCCTAGCTGCTTTGGTGAGGAGTTGCTTATTTCTGTATAAGGCTCCAAGTTTTTGGTGGACTTTGTTTATGGTCATGAATATGTGAATGTCAAATTTGAGATTGTTGTCTGTTTCAACTCCTAGCAATTTGGTGTGATCTGTTGGGTGGATAGTGGTGTTGTCTTTTGCTGTGATGTTAAAGTGAGAGTTGTTTTGAGTATGTTTGGTTGGTTCGAAGATGAGGAGTTTAGTTTTGTTTAGGTTGAGTATTAACTGGGCATTGGATAGCCAAGTTTCAACAGAGGAAAAGGCATGCTGTGTGACCTTTTACAGTTCGGGTAGAGACTGGGCAGAGCAGATGATGGTTGAGTCATCTGCATATTGTATGAGTGCGCCATGCTTGGTGACAGAGGCTAGATTATTGGTGAAAATAGAGAAGAGTAGGGGTCCAAGGATGGATCCTTGGGGAACACCAATAGAAACAGGTAGTTCGGGAGATATGTCATTTGCCATACAACAGATTGCTGGTGGTCAGACAGGTAACTTTGAAACGAGTTGGTGACTGATTGAGAATAGGATAGGTTACTGAGTACAGAGAGGAGCTGTTTGTGCGGGACCATGTCAAATGCTTTAGATAGGTCTAGGAAAGTAGCAGACGAGAGATGGCCATTGTTTATATGGTGAAGGATAGTGTTAGTAAAAGAGAGAAAGGCAGTGGTGGTGCTATGGTTTGGTCGGAAACCATGTTGAGTATTAGAAAGGAGGTTGTTAGTAAGGAGGTAGTCTGAGATTTGAGAGTGAATGCATCTCTCCAGTATTTTGGAGAGTGGAGATAGAATCGCTACGGGGCGGTAGTTGGAAAGATCTGTGGAGGGGCTGCCTTTGTGAAGGGGAATGATGTATGATATTTTCCATAGTGTAGGGACGTAGCATTCTGACAGAGATCTAGGGCGTCAGCTGCAATTTGTAGGAATTCACTTGGGAGGTTGCCTACTGCTAATTTTATGGGCTTAAGTTTAGTTAAGAGGTTTCTTATGTTGGAGGTAGGAATGGGAGAAAATGAGAAAAGTGTGGGGAGATTACTGGGTGAAGGTGTGGGGTGTAGGGGAGGGGGGGTTGTGTTGTCTACCTAGTGATAGTTTAGTTTGTGTGAAGTGTGTGTTGAATGAGGTAACAATATTTTCTGAGGAGTGAGGAATGTTAGGTGTAGGGGTATTCATTTTACCTGGGTGGAGGATGGAGTTTATGGAGGTCCAGAATTGTTTGGGATTGTGTTGGGAGGAGTTGAAAGCAGACTGATAGTACTGGATTTTGTCCTCCTTTATTAGTTTTTGACTCTATTGCATAGTTCTATGAATTTCTGTCTAGCTAAGTGGGTTTTGGTTTTACGCCAGTGTTCCCAGGCTTTACCTCGGTTTTTCATTTCTGACCTAGTGGTTTTCTGTAGCCATGGGGAGCGTTGGGCTTTGGTTCTGGTAAGTCTTATGGGGGCATGGTTATTTAGGATGCTTAGGAAGGTAGTATTGAAAAACTGGACTGCGTCATCTAGGCTGAGGTAATTTAGAGGGTGCCAGTTACATTCTTTGAGGGATGAGATGAATGTGATTGGGTTAACATGTAGGTTTTTATGTATTTGACGGTAGATGACCGGTTTAGCTTGGTATAGGTGTTTTTTGAGTAGGAATGTTGGGGAATGATCACTGAGGCTATCTGATAGGCAGCCTGCTATACAGGACTGGGGAATCTTGCTGACTGGTATCCAATCCAGGGTAGTGTACTTGTTAAGAGTTTTTATTTATTCTGGCTGGTGACTGGACTAGTTGGGTGAAGCCATGAAGGTTTAGATGCTGGGTTGGATGGTTGCCGCAACAGGTTTGCCAATCAATATTGAACTCACCTAAAATTATGGTCTCTTGAGGGAGATGGTGGGTAGTCCAGCTTAGGAGGTTTTCTAGTGGAGGGATATTTTGGCCAGGTGGGAAGTAGCATCCTATTATGTTGATGGTTTTATTTTGGTTTATATTCAGGTTGGTATATATTATTTCTTCACTGGAAATTTGGGGAGCTGATGAGTTTAGAATCTGGATGTTTAGATGCTGTTAAATATTATAGCTATACCACCTCCTTTCTTGTTTAGTAGATCTAGTCTTAGTATGATGTAACCACTAGGGAGGATTTGCTCACTGGTAATGTGAGGTTTTAGCCAGGTTTCTGTCAGGATGATTATATCTGGGGAGTATAAGTCTATGGTGGCATGGTGTTTGCAGACTTTGTTGGCTATACTTCTGATATTTAGGCTTAGCAGAAGGAGGTCATTTGGTTTTCTACTGGCTGGGATTTGGGAGATGTGGTTGTTAGTCTGATTATTAGAAGTGGGGTTGGAGATGGAGGGGCCAGGGTTGGGGTGGATGTCTCCACTGAGGGCAAGTTTTAATACTCATGAGGTTATTAGTTTTATCAATTTGTGAAAGAGTTTGCATTTTAGGGAAACTTTATGATTGGGTGCAGTCGGTAACAGATGTGGTGGGAGGGTTATTTTGTTAACTTGTAGGGATGCATGCAGTTTTGGTATTTTAGTTGATAGAATATGTGGGGGATGCATAGGGATGGTTCTTGAGTTGGTGGGAGAGGAGCAGAATGAGGGTGAGTCATGAGTGATGGAGTGAATAGTTGTACAGTGGAAGTGGTTGAGTGGGGGTATAATGGAGTTTTGGTAAGATGTAAGATATGCAAGGAGATGGTATGCAAAGAGTATAAGTATGGTATGCTTATTCATGTTATCAGAAGAGGAGGGGTAGTAGTGGGAGGATGGTGGATTTAGAGTTGGGAGTAGTGTTGTGGTTGGTGGTAAAAATGATGGGAGGGTTTTTTTTTCTAATAAAGGTAGGACCACCGGGAGAGGGTGAGAATTGGGGGCAGCTTTAAACATTTAAATGCTTTAAAAAAAAAAAACCTCAGTATATAAAGGCATTAACATAAAGTCTTTATGTGAAAGTTAACACATACATTGTGTTTAATTTGAAGAAAAGCCGTGCTTGCAGAGAAGCCTTTGTAAAATTTTCACTGGAATTGCACTTCAGCAATAGTACTTATTCAAGTTTGGAGGGTGGGGGGTACATGAATATAAATACAAAACAGGAATTTAACACACCAAATGAAAAAAATGTTTTCCACTAAAACCAATTTAAATTTTCTCCAGGTTTGTGAATCCTTCAGCTTAGACTACATATTTAGAGGTGCGGGGCATAGTTCCCACATGGATGCAGGGAGCATGCTTTCTGAAGAAATATTTATTTTTTTATCTTTTTGTCTATACTCTGTCTCTTATGGACATTAAGTGCCCAAACCTCCTTGATCTCTTACATACTAACAATAAAAACAGCTCCACAAACCTAGAGCTAAGGATCTGAATCTCCATCAACATGTAAATGAAACATGGTGGAGGGACAGATTTATTACTCAAACTTTACTACATCTCTGGTATAAATGGCTTTTATGTTAAACAGAGTGATACTCACACATCCTTCAACATGAACCTTGATGGCTGTATGGGTATCTGTAAAATCATCCCTGACCTGATCTGCTTTACTTATCTAGAAGTAGGAGGCACATCAAGCAGGTATATTATCAGCAAGGTACAAATGGTCTTGGGTATCATTTGCCTTGTAATTTCTGTGATCCTATGTTCATTTAGTGTGTTAAGTATTTAACTAATTTATATACTTCTGTGTTTGTCTCTGGAATGTAAACATACACACATATAAGCATACAAAAAATACATATGTATATATGTATATATATATATATATATATATATATATACACATACATATACATACACACACACACACATATATATATATATATATATATATATATATATATATATATATATATATATATATATATATATATATATATATATATATATATATACATGTGTGTGTGTAGGTTCATAAGGGTTTACTAGGCTAACGACCACAAGGGCCTTTTTAAGCCTAGCCATGCATCCCAAATCTCTGACAAGTTCTGATACACTTAAGTGTAAGCATGGGCCTGTGAGATGAACCCCCAGTAAGGAAACCTCCTTAACAAACTTCTCCAAAGCCAACTTCATGCTACTGAAGTCAGAAGTGACAAACTTCATGACACCCATGCTGATGGGATCTGAAAGTTCGACTGCAGAATCCTACACTAAGGCACTGTATGAGCACATCCACTCGTGCATGAATCGTGCCATCCCAAATAGAACCAAGACGCTCTTCTCCAAAAAAAGGAAGCCAATCTGGTGGTCCCCTGCTATAAACAAACTATACAACAGAAGGAAGAAACTGTTGCAGAAAAGAGGAAAATCCCAGGATGCAAAAAACTCCCTCACCAGCCTCAGTAAGAATGAGGAGATCCCTCATAAAATCCTCAAAAGCTAGTTACGAAAATAAAATTGCCAAAGATTCCAAAGACAACCACAAGGCATTCTATAGTTATGTCAAGAATCTAAATGGCAATGCTCAGATCTGCTCTGAGCTACAACAGAAGGGCATTAAATATACTGATCCCAAGGATATTGCCAATATCCTGGCAGATCGATTTTGTGCCAACTTCAACCCCCTCTCACCCCCTAAAGGGCCCATCTCAATACCAAAAGATTGCCAAATTCCGGTAATCACGGCCACACAGGTAGAAACCACACTCTCCAAAGCTAAGAATACAGCAACCATGGGACCAGATAACATCCCAGGCTGTATACTGCATGAACTACAAAATGAACTGGCACCTCACCTAAGTGTCATGTTTAATCATAGCCTCACCTCAGGCTTCATGCCCACTGAGTGGTACACAGCTACAGTTATCCCACTCCACAAGGGGGGACCCGCCTTGGATCCCGGGAACGACCATCCCATCAGTCTGACAAGCCTGATCTGCAAGGGCATGGAACGCATTATCATGGAACTTATAAACAAAGACATTGGCAACCTTCAAACACTTCACCCCACCCAGTTTGGGTTTGTGAAGGGCCGATCATGTCTCCTGAATCTAACTGACTTCTTCGAATCAGTCTCCAGAGCTGTGGACGAGGGTAAGGCAGTCCACACAGCCTATCTGGACCTCGCCAAGGCCTTCAACACCATCCCCCACTCTGGAATCATAGATAAACTTACTAACTTGGGCATAAATTCCTACGTCACTCAATGGGTTGCCAACTGGCTTACTGACAGAACCCAGACTGTAAAAGTAGCTGACTCCAAATCCAGCTCCAGAAAAGTGACAAGTGGAGTAACTCCGGGTTCAGTCCTGGGACCACTCTTGTTTGGCATCTACTTCTCTGAAGTACAGGCCAACACTAAGGGACTCTGGCTAACAAAGTTCACAGATGACTGCAAACTGGGAGTCATTACTGAATCCCCAAATGATGTGGATATTCTACAAAAGGGCCTTACAGAAACAGATGTCTGGTGCCAGAGCCATGGGCTCAAGCTTAATGCCAAGAAATGTATAGTTATCCTCTTTGGAAAAAAACATGTACCCATGAATTACCACATAGGTGGCAGTACACTAAACATCGAAAGTGTGATGAGAGACTTATGGACACAGGTGGACAGTGGTCTCATTTTCGATAACCACATCACCACAACAGTCAGAAAATTTTTCTATGTGGCACACCCCATCACTAAGGGCTTTTCATCCAGAAAAAAATAAGGTCATTGTCCCACTGTACTCATCCCTCATTAGACCCATTATAGAGTATAATGCCCCGTTTGGCATGTACCTCACATGACATCTGCAACAGCTGGAAAGGCCACAGAAATAACTCACTAAAAGAATCACAGGCCTAAAGCTGATGCCATATGCTGTCTAAAAAAACTCCAGCTATACTCTGTGGCATATCTTCTACTCAGAGGTGATCTCTGCTTAACATACAAGGCCATGTCAAACCCTGAACTGTTGGACATGCTCCACTTAAAAAAATCCCAATCCTTCAGAGCCACACGCTCCAGGGATCTAAACAGTGTCATCACAATGAACAAAACATGCTGGAGGGATAGGTTCCTGACCCAGAGACTCCCCATACTCTGGAATAGACTGCCCATACATGTCAAGCAGAGCGCCTCCTTGGCCCTCTTCAAAAGGAACCTTGATGATTGGATGGGAGATAAGAAATTCACCCCGGGGATCATTTCAGTCACCCTGCTAGACAGGCGTCGAGCGAAGTACATATTGTGGGTAGACATATCCAGGGAATTGTTATAGTTAGGCTTGTATAGGCCCCCAATAGACTAGTACCAACCTATGAACCTATATATATATATATATATATATATATATATATATATATATATATATATATGTGTGTGTGTGTGTGTGTGTGTATAATGCGTGCACACACATACACAACTTGTTTTTTTATTAGTTACTTAATCACGTTTTAAAATTCTGTCAAACATGCATAACATACTCTACATTACATCAAGTACAGAAAAGTCAACAGCATAAGTATCAGCAGATATAGGAAGGACTTCAGAGCAGAACAACACATACACATTGACTGAAATTCTAAGGTAACGATTTTATCACAGTGATACAATGCATAATTCTGAAAGCAATTTTGATACCTCTTCTGATCTTATTAATTTATTGTTTGTCTGCTAAAACAGGGTGAACAAGATGGAAATTTTGACTGCGATTATACAAATTTGTGGCAGTTATGTTCAATTCGTCATAGCCCATTTCCCCTACAAGTAGTCATTTCCCAATAGCCAAAAGCCCAATCTGGTCAATCACAAACAATGAATAACGCAATTTCTCTTAAAACTGTGTCAAAAAAGAGATAGACAACCAATGTTTTTTGCTGGGGGGGTGGGAGAGTCATCTGATGCTCTACACTCTGCAAACTTAAACTTACCAACTCCACCGTTGCAAACATTCAACAACAGCTAATACAATGACAACAGGAACTGCGATTCCATAGATTCATTAAATCAACAGGAGATACAATCTATGAAATGTAACAATGGGGAAATATATTCATGGAAACTGAACACTGGAAAAAAACACACTGACTACATAAAAGGAAGCATTTTAATCTTAAGAAGTTTACCAGTACTGAGTTTTGCATTTTATGTTTGTAGGACAAGAAGTAAGATATCAGAGGTAATACAGAGAACAGCAAAGAATGTAAACTGTAAGCCTAAAGGCATATCACGGCTATGCACAGCAGTCGGAATAAGACCCTAGCAAAAAAAAAAAAAAATGATAGTCTGTTTCAAATACATTCATGCAAAATATTTGATTTGTCATGCTAATTGCTGATGTGCTATATGGTGACTGAACCTTCAAACACTTTATTGCTGTCAATGTCTGAAATTTCAAAGCCTTTCAACCAGAAAAATCATACTGACCTTTTCTCTAATTTGCATAAATACATCTCCAGATACAGAACCACTGTATTGTGTTTGCATATACAGCAACAATGCAAAAAATGTAAATTGTTCTACAATACAGTTACTGACTCAGAAAGATATCTATATTGTACATACCTCACAAGTGGGAGAAGTTTTAATTAGGGGCTGTAATACTTCTGGCAATCTACTCACCAGCCGTACTTATTAACACATATTTACATAGCACATAACTTGTTTTTAACACATATGACAGGTACTATTCCCGATCACTGATAGATATTTATATAACAAACTAATTTATGACTGGCACTATTCCAATATTGATAGAGTTTTATGACAGACTTGTCGTTGTTTGTCTTTTGGCTTTTCCCAGTAAGGGGTCGCCACAGCGGAACTCCAGTCCGCTAATGATTGGCAGTAGATTTTTACGAAATGCCGAGGTGCCAGCTTGACACCCAACCTTCAACGAAGGCATTTATGCACTCATGTCTTTCGAACACTACCCAACCACAGGGAGGACATGCAGACTCCACACAGACGGCACTCCCAGGCCCAGTCGAGAATCGAACGGGAGAACCTCTTGCTGTGAGGTAACAATGCTACCGCCGTACCACTTCGGTTTTATGACAGACTAATTTTCATCTTCCTTGATTCCACCCTTTTTTCTCCCTCCCTTCTAATCGAATTCTGCTTCCTTCCTCACTTTTGCAGCAATGTTATCTTTTAAGCATATGTTACCATTTGTTAGTCAGCCTGATATTTTCAGGTATTTAGCCACTGTAAATATTCTAGTTGTATTATCAGAACATGAAAAGTGTTAAAATATATTCTATTAGATGGCACATCTTTTATCATAGTCTCTGTCCTTTTTCTGTCATTCAAGATTGCATTGCTTCCATCACATATTTCACCCCAAAAGTTCTCAAATGCATTCCCTTTACGTTGTAAATCTTTACTGTATTCTGTATAATATTGTTTCCATTTGAAGTGGTACTCATGTTGCTATATCATTTCCATTTTGGCCTTTGTCCTGGGTAGCAGCTGAAAAGGGTCCTCAGAACAGCCAACATAACTGTTAAAAATTTAAAAAAAAAAATGGAAATAAAAATAAAAGGTAGAACTAGCAATCATTTACAGCAAGTCTGGTGGCGTAGGAAATGTGCACAAGTACAGCATCAGTGAAACTGTTTCAAATGGCAACTGCTACACCACAAGGCTCTCATAGATGGTGCAGTTGGGTGAACAGTACAGGCTGTTCTTGTAGTGCTGAACTTGGGTAAAACTCTGGTTACAGTAGTTTGAAGACAAAGAAGCATTACATACATCAATGAAACATCAAGTGGGCTCTTGTGTGGAAGCATACTGAAGCTCACAGCCATAGCTGTGGCACCACATAAATACTGACAGGGGGGCTAAAAAAAAGGGAAAAGATGATTTAATTACTCTAGGTGTAAATGATAGCTATCATGTGCCAGCTCTATTAGTGTAGAAGGATAAAGCGCCGATTACCATGCAGAAAAATGCTTGAATAATGGAAGAGCTGGTGAGAGGTGAGAGACAGATGAATGATGAGAAAATGTCTGCTCGCATGATACTGTACATGTAAACTGCAAGGGGGATGGGGGAACAGAGGTTAAGCTATGTGGGTTACACTCTGTCTAGGACATGACCATCAGAAAGCTTTCCAAGCTTCATGGCATCTTCCATGTGCCCTAACTGACAGGGGCTTGAGGTTAAACACACAACACACAAAAGGGCAGTTTAGGTGACAAAAGCTTCAGACCTTTCTTGCATCAAGAAGACAAGCTATAGCCCCAAGAGTAAAATGCAAAGAAAGGAAAAAGCAATGGTAAATCAAATGCAACTAACTACATCAGTGTATACACATCCTCATCAAGGCAATACCCAGACAACAAAATAAGGGGGTGGAGGGAGGGGACAGCTACTGCAACAGTGATATATCCCAACATTTACTTTTATGGTAAGTTTATTTATACAACTGGACTACGTTCACCTTTATATCTTTGTTCCAGTAGCTTAAGCTATTTGGGTAGATTACCATAGCTTAGGAACATAAAGGGAGGTGGAAAGAATTCAAGAATTAAGGAGCCCTTGAGAATGGCCCTATCAAAGCTTGTTTTGGACCAGGAAAAGGAACCAGTTTGTATTGTTTTGTAAAAGTATGTACACTGGACCAAGTTGCTGCCTCTATGATATTTCTAAAGTCAACTGATGAAAACAGAAACAGGTAGTCTCTCCACGATGAAAATATTCAGCTGATTCAATTATTTTCCATAAGAATCTTTATTCACAAGAAAAGAGAAATGAGCGCTTTCGCGTAGAAACCTCTACGCTTCTTTAGAGAAATAACCATATAGAGCTGATGAACTTAAATATCCCAGAAGGCGGGAAAATTATACAATTAAGCATCTATTATTCAATCAACCAGCAAGTTGAACAAGGTGTTACTATAAAATTTAGATGGAAATCACACTGCCATAGAAATTACCATGGCGAGACTAAATGAACAAACAAACAAAGAGCTCCATTGTATATAAATATGGAACGTTCCAGCCCTAAGACATATGACATAATTCTCATATTAGACCTGTTATATAAATCATCTGTTATGATGATAAATAACATCGTTTGTTTCCTAAAACACATACAAAATTTAAAAAAATATACTAAAAATTAAAGCGACCAAAACCTAATATATGGCTATAAATCAAGTAAGGCAGGAAATAACCTAGTCTTAGTGCTAGAAATAAAACATTTTGAATATCAACTGCATGTCTTACTATTAAAATAAATTAGCTGCATGGTGCTGTAAACTCAGCTATTAATTTTGATAACAAAATAGAATTAGCCTATATATAAAGTTTAACTCAGCTAAAATAATAATTAATATTATACAGAATCCATTATATATAAAAAATATAATAAAATAAGCATTCAATAAAAAAACAAAAATCAAACTGGCTTGAAAACAATCTTAAACGCAATCATAAAAAATCAACTCAAAAAGATGCATAAACTAGTATAGAAAACCAATAACAAATGCAAATAATTATGTTATAAAAATAGACAACCAACTAAGATGCTAATGTCAAAAAAACATAAAACCTATACTATTCAACAGCCATAGTGTAAATTCGATACAGACCTGATATTTCTAAAGTCCACCCTTTTCCAAAAAAGTCATAGAAGAATCCAAAAGCTCTGGTAGAGTGGGTCCTAACCATGCCTGGAAGTGGCTCATTTTTTTTTTTTTTTTTTTACAAGAAGCATCTTTATTAAATTAGCAATTATAACATAACAATCATGCATTTATATAAATGAAAACAAACTATACTGGCATAGTCTTAGTTGCAAATATTTTACATCACAGACTGTATGTCTTTTCGGCTTTTCGTGGTTAGGAGTCGCCACAGCGGAACTCCGGACCGCTAATGAATGGCAGTAGATTTTTATGGTGCCAAGTTGCCAGCCCGACGCCCAACCTTCAGGGAAGGCATGCCCATTCACGCATGTCTTTCAGAGGCCACTAGACCACGGGGAGGACATGCAGACTCCATACAGAAGGCACTCCAGCCGAAAATCGAACAGGAGAACCTCTTGCTGTGAGGTAACAATGCTACCGCTGTACCACCGTGGCTTTACTTACATCACAGACTGTAATGACATCATTTTAGTTGCAAACATTATATATCACTTATAATCTACTCAACCACTGTCAGTCTAACATTACTTAGTGCAATCAAATCCTGCCTTCTTTTAAACCTCATTCCTCCCCTGTATGTTTTGCTCCCACAGTTCCCATTTTTTTTCCTATGTAGTTTGGTCTTAACCTTTTCTAAAGATCCAACTGCAGTTGTTTTATCTCTGTTACTATATCACTACTACTAGCACAGTCAAGTTTAGGCTTTGATTTCCATTTTCTAGTAACTGCTATTTTGGCAGTCACCAGAAACAGACTCAGTGGAAGTGGCTTATTACAGCAGGAAGAGCACAAAAAAATAGCATGAGACAACCATCTAGAAATTATTTTCTTTGACACTGTCGCAGATGAAGTTAAGAAACAAAGGACAAGCAAATAGATGACTGACTTTCCTGAAAGACTTAGTTCTGTCTAACTACCTATGCATATCCGGAGTATGTAGGATTCTTTCTCCCTCATTTTTAGGTTCTAGAAAGAATAGATTAATAGATTGTCTCATGGTGAAATCTGAAACTACTTATTTTTTTTTCTCAAAGAAACTCTGTTCTTGTGAAACATGAAGTAACTCAGATACTCTACTTGTAGAACTCAGAAAAGAGTAACACAGTTTTTCATGTCAAGAACCTCAAATAAGCCTGAAGATCTGGTTCAGATATAAATATTAGTTTATCAAGCATAAAGTTAACATCCCAAGGAGGAGGAACCTGTTTTCTAGGTGAATAGATATTTAACTTCCCTTTCAAAAAACACATAGCTTAAGGAGAGGTAGAAAGGAGATGGACTAAGGGCAGATAAACATAAATGGCCAAACCATCAAGTTTGACAGAAAAAAAAGAAAGAAAGGCTAGAGGATAAACACTCAAACAAATTATCAAGAATCAGAGGCATCCAGGACTTAAATGGGACCTGGTACGTAGAATGGCACCAACTAGAAAATCTCTTCCAGTTACACACAAAACATTTTATAGCAGCTATTTTTTTAACTCCCTCTATTACCTGCTGCACATCCACAAAAATACAATGCCTAAAGGAAATTAAACGTCTAACATCCAGGAAGTCAGCTGAAGTGTTCCCAGGTTGCACTGTATCAAACAACCCGTTTGATCTGTGTAAATTAAGCCTGTGGAGAAGCTTCTGTTAATCACCCTTGGCCAATGTAAAAAAAAAAAAAAAGTAAAAAAGTACAGTTGTGTAAAATCTTACCATAACAGTAGATGTCCTTCTCTTCACTGTTGCAGTACTGCTTAAAGAAGGGGTTCTGCCCTGGGCAGCCCATTGCTCGGACAGAATAGATAAGCTTAAAAGAGCTCTTGTTTGCACCATATGTCACATTTATGCTCCCCACACAGAATGTAGGGCATAAACAGGATGTACGGATGCAACTACCCAGAAATGAATTGCCCCAGATGTGAACAATCATCATAGGACAAAGGAGTCCATACAAATCCAGAAGGAAAAAATGTAGAATAAGCGAGAGGGGATTGGAGGAAGGGAGTAAATACTGTAAAAGTGAAGAGATGGACATCTACTGTTATGGTATGATTTTTTTTTTTTTTTTTTTTTCAAAATCTTTTTTATTGAGATTATGTCATCGCAATACAGACACCTCTGAACATAAATCACCAACACAAAATTCTACAATCTAAATCTACCTATTTACAAATCTCATCCATATCTAACTGAGCAACAGGATTGACAATGAGGTAAAGTCATGACAGAATGTATTCATATATCAGTTTCCAAGTATCCCTCTGTGCTGAATTTAGCCTCATGGAATACCACAGATATTTATGTGCACATAAATGCTTTCTAGCAATATGTTTAAATCCTTCCCATGATAATTTGGACCTGTCTTTCCAATTTTGGGTGATGTAATATTTTATCAGCATAAATGATGTTATTAGAAGGTGCATATTCTTAATATTCGAGCCCATTGGGGGGACATATAGGAGGGCAAATTTCCAAGATAGAGTTGATTTTTCATAGCCCATTTTTCTAATTTGACCCTTAGGGCACACCAAAGTTTGTATGAGCATTTGCAGCTCCAAAAAATGTGAATGATATCTGCATCTTTCGAAGGGCAGAACTGGCAGTGTGGTGGGACTTCCTTGTACATCTTGTTTAAGATTGAGGGCGTAAAATATGCATTATTGACAATCACAAGTTGAGTATATCTGAATTTTTGCAGGGGTATGACTTTGAAAGATTTCTGAATCGCCTGAGCAATTACCCTGGAAGAGATCGTGGGATCCTGTTTTGTCCAATAATTAGAATGTATAGCCTCCTTCGTGTATCTGATAGACGTAATTATTTTATAGACATTAGAGATCATTTTCTTTTTCTGTCAGGAGATTCCATATCGTTTTACACGTATCTATGTGAAAGTCTGGGATGTCTATATTGTCCCAAAATCTGCAACAAAGCTCTTTTATTTGTCTGATCATGATTGTATACTTGATCGGTAGGTTGAGTTTACTCCTGATGCTAGTTATAGATTCCTGCTTGAGTGAGGAGAAATCCAGAACAGTTTTTCCTTTAATTAGAGGGTATGAGTTCAAGTTAATCATCCTATCATTTAACTGAATATTGGGATTGAGATGTATAGGTTGGAGTAACCAAAAAGCTGTGTGTAAGTTCAAAGATTTGAACAGATTTTGAGTAATTTTAATTTGAACCCATAAGTCATTTTGAACTTTATATCTTCTCTTGGCTGTATCATCTAAGAATGGGAGAGCCATGGGATTAATGTGTAGAGGTTTGACGTAGTTATGGTATAGTTTGACCCAAGTTGGACACCAGGTCTTGAGTTCTTCCCTGTAGCTCACAATATTGATTAGTCTACTACTTTTGTTAATTTCATACATTATTCTGAAGTCGGGTAAACCCAGGCCTCCTTTGTTCTTAGGGTATATGAGCTTTTGATAATTTATCCTGACAGGTCTTGGGTGCCAAATAAATTTCGATAGGGATGATTGAATATTATTGAAAACGTTATTATGGATCAGGGTGTTTGTAGCATTAAAAATATACAGTAATCTTGGGAGAATATTCATTTTAATAATAGCGCTCTCGAAAGTAGAGGGAGTTTTATTTGTGCCCATCTTTCCAAGTCTTTTTGAATAGTGGACCATATCTTAGTCGTATTTTCTTGATAATGCTTATGCACATCTGTATGGAATGATATTCCTAGATAGTGTAGGTGGTTCTTGAATTTTATATTAGGTATAGATCTTCCGCTACGGTATTGTGTGTAGATGTTTATTGGGAAAATCGTTGTCTTGTCCATATTAACCTTATAGTTCGCAAAATTAGAGAATAGCTGCAATGAGTTATTTATCTTAATAATATCTGTGTTGGGGAGCGAGTAATAAATATTTAAATCATCTGCATATGCCGAGAGAGTCATCTCAGTATTAAATAAAACAGGAATATTGTGAAATGTTCTCTGTTTTATTAGTAAAAACAAGGGTTCTATATACGAGTTAAATAAAAATGGTGATAAGGGACAACCCTGTCTAATCCCATTATTAATTTCTATTTTCTTTGAGTTATACTTGTTTATTTGTAAAGAGGTATATGCTTTCTTATGCAGGGTGTTAATATAATGAATAAACTGTGTGGGAAATTTAAATTTTTGCAGAATCGAGTTCAAGAAAATCTTATTGATTCTATCAAATGCTTTAGATGCATCAATAGCTAAAGTGTAAATAGGAGTATGTTTGATTAAGGATAGGGAAATCATTGCATCAAGAGTGAGTGTCTGATCAAATGTTTGTCTCTGATTAATAAACCCTGATTGCTCTGGGGAAATGATTTTAGTAATTACTGTCTTAATTCTATTAGCTAATATTGTTGCCATAATTTTCATATCCATGTTAATAATGGAAATGGGCGTATAGTTATTAGGGTTGGTGGTGTCCGTGTTCAGTTTAGGTATTAGTATAGTTCTAGATGCATTCAGATGAGGGTCAGAAATACCCCCTTGTATAATGTAGTTATACAGGTGGTAAAGTATGATTGACATCTTAGAGCTGAAGTTCTTATAGAATTCCGCTGAGAATCCATCTGGCCCCGGTGCCTTATTATTTTTGAGATTATTAATAGTTGTTTTGAGATCCATTTGTGTGATCTCGGTTGATAATAAGGTTTGTTGTTGTTCCCCTAAGCTAGGAAATGTTAAATTATTAAGGAATAAATGTAATTCCTGTTCATTGACAGCCTTGGGGGTAGGGTTGTATACCTCTTCATATGACTTCTCAAAAACTTTAATTATATTTTGTGAGTTATAATAGCATTTTTGTTGGAAAATCATTTTCGATATAAAAGGGGTGGGTTTATGTTGATTAAGTAATCTCGCTAAAAATCTAGAGGGAAGTTGGGCCCAATGTGAGTAGTTTGCTAAATTTTTAATTGCATGGAATGATAGGTTTTCTGCTTGTAAAGATACTAGTTTAACCTGCAGTTGATTAATAGATTTCTCTATAACCGAGGAGTATTTCTGCTGCATCTGCAGCTCAAGTCTGGTTAGCTCTTCCTTGATACTCTTTTCTTTAGTGAGAAGGTTTTTCCTGTAATAAGCAGATTTATTAATTAACATTCCTTTGATTAAAACTTTCGTGGTAGCCCAGGTTATGTCAAACGGAGTGTTAATGTCCTTAATAGATAGTATGCATTGGTCCAGCAGGGTATCAATTTATTTTCTAATATCAGTCTTTTCTAGTAGGTTAGGGTTTAGGTGCCAGCATCTCATAAGGTTTTTGGGGGCGTTAGAATGTAACCAATCTATTGTTAATGTAATTTTTGAGTGGTCCGAGATAGATCTCGGTTCTGTGTATATGGAGATATCAAATCTTAGAAAAGTATCTGAAATTAAGAAAAAATCCAGTCTGGACCAAGTCTTATGACATTGGGAGAAAAAAGTATATCCTTTATTGTCCGTGGTAGAAAAGTTATTATGGTACGGGTCAATTAACCTAAAATCGTTTTTAATTTCAAAAATAGCAGTAGTGGCCTGTGAGTTATTTGTGGTTATATTGTTAGTTCTGTCGATTTTGGGGTCTTGGATAGAGTTCCAGTCTCCACCTATAATATAGTAATGCTCTGGAAAGGCACGTAAAATGTTATATATACCCATTATAAATTTGTGTTGGGAAGTGCATGGGGCATAGATATTCAAAATTAAAAGTGGTTTGTCTAAATTGTCAGTTTTGGTTATGAAGTAACACCATCTGCCCTCTGGGTCTGAATCCTGCCTTAAAATATCCTGTTGGAAGGAGTTTTTAATAATAATAGCAACCCCCGCTTTGTTAGTTTTATTGCCTGCTGCTATAATGGATTTAATCCACTTTTTATTAGTCATGATGTTCCACTGCTCCCTCATCAAGTGTGTTTCTTGTAACATAATAAAGTCTAGGTTGGATTTGAAAACTAAGTGAAGGATCAATTTTCTTTTGTTATCGGTTTGTAAACCCTTGACATTCCATGACGCTATCTTCCACATGATTTCATTAATACTTGTAAGCAGAAGTGAAATCTATACATTACTATGTTATATACATTCAGCACAGAAGGAAAATTCATATGAAACAGACTAGTTAAACATAGATAAGCAACTCTTCCAGCCTTAATCCAGTGCCTAACCACTACCTCAATTACCCTGGAAGAGGGAGGGATACCTAAACTCTTTGAAAATACAGTTGTTAAATAAACAATAACGCTTTTCATTTTAAGATCTAGAAACATGAACTCCACATAAAGCTTGTATCCGAGTTCCCTATCTCTTTCCTTTCTAAGCATAGAGAACTAAGCTGTCTTAAGTACAGTTACTTGACACATCATTCAGAGCACAACTTGTAGGTATTGTGAGCATTAATTAACTTATAGATATATAGTAAGACTTTACAACATCATCCAATAAATTTTAAGCAATCTAACTATTAAATGTCCTCTTTCAGCCCTAGAATGAATGGTGAGTTTGATCTAAGCACATGGTCAAAGTCAACATATTAAAAGCATAGAGCGTCAGAAAACCCAAACACTATCTGTATTGTACCAAATTCCTAGTGTATAATAGGTCAAGGCTATGCTTATACAAGGCTTACAAACAACTGTCTAACAAAGATGACTTTACCCTTTTTAGACGGTTAAACTTATTACAAACAAGAAACGCAGACTTCTTATGCAACATCGTATTCTTTGCAGATGTGTCTGATCGGCGTTTGTGTGGGCTACAGACTAGAGCGAAATGTAAGCCCATTATAGCCTATTTTTATAGATAGGTTACAGTACCTTCAATTTGTTGCCTTTCCTGGGGTCAGTCACTAGTAGAGGAAACAAAGAAAACGGATATGACCCCCACGTTAAGCTTTTGTACCTCCGTACATTGAATTAGTTTCCTTAACCGGTCATGCTCTGTGTATTGGTGCAGAGTTGAGCTGAAATCTTCCCTGTCACTTTAAGGTTGCCCTGCATTCTGGGAGGTCATCGTGTACGTAGAGATTACGTTGGCATCAATCTCCTGCTGGGATCTGTAGTTGTTCTTGCAACCAGGCGACCACGAGGGATATGGGCCCAGGAATTGGCTACCGAAGACAGACCAGAAATGAAGGCCCTTCCTATGCATGGGTTTTCTAAGGCAACATGAGGAATGCAGGTAAACGTTCTTCTATAGGGATAGCAGAGTTATCATAAAAATCTCGCTTTGTTTCTGTCGCATATTTGCAGTAGCATATGGTTCTTAATTCAGGCTGTGTTTGTCACTTTACCTGGGTTAGTTTTAAAGATTTTAAGAAATAGCGTCGCTGCTTCTTCTTTATTGCTCATAGAGTATCTCTGATCCTGCGTTGAGAAGGAGAGCGTATTGGGGTATTTCATTTGGAATTTGATATGCTTATTAATGAGAAAAGCACAGTATGGGGCCAGATTTTGCCTTTCAAGTTTAATTTGATATGGCAGGTCTTGTGTGATGGTTATTGTCATTCCCTGCCAGTCCACAGTTTTTTTAGATTTAGCAGCAGCTAACAGTTTATTTACATGGCAGAAGTTGAGAATTTTTGCATACACAATTCTTGGGTTGTTTAACACTGGGGAAGCCCTTAGAGCTCTATGCGCCCTTTCAATTGTAACTTGCTTAGCTTCTTGATCACTATCCAGGAACAGTGCGGATATTGATGTAAGTGCCTCTATAAGCTAGTTTTATTCAATGTTTTCAGGAATACCCCTTATGACTAAGTTGTTTCTTCTAGATCTGGCTTCGAGATCCAGTATTTTTGCCTGTAGAGCCTGAATTGATTTTTTATTGGAATCTGCCTCTTTTTGCATGGTTTCAATTTTGATGTCCTGGTCCATTATTTTAGATTCAATTTTGTCCATCCTTGTTAAGATTTTGTCTGTGGATGAGCCAATAGCCTTTGTCTGAGCTGTTAAATTTTGTATCGCCTCTTGGATGGGTTGCAGTGCTGTTTTCAGGTCTTCTAAGTTAGAGTTTTCTGCTTTGATTTTAGTTGGATTTGCATTTTTATTGGTGTCCAACGATTTATGAAATCTGGCTCTTTTAGATGTAGTATCCTTTTCCGGAGAATTAATTGCTGTGAATTTAGATTTGGTAGTCTGACTCTCCATATCTTCCGCAGCTAGTGGCATTCTGCTTGTTTACCTTAGATGATTTAGTAGATCTTTTTCTGTTATGTTTTCAGGAAGTCACTGGCCTACTTACTATCTGCACTGAGTTCACATGTGGCAAACAACTGAGTACTTATCAGTAGGAATCCAGCCTTTAAGAAAAATAATTCAGGATTTTTCTTCCTTCAGGTACGTGGACCAAGTTAGATGGATGATTAATCCGTATGTTTTGATGTAGAAAGCATTTTGTCTTACTTGTCTTAGAGTAAAGAATTACGGTATAGTGCTCCAATGAGTTTCAGCACTCCCTATAGGACAGCGGCCATCTTGCTTCATCCTGTTATGGTAAGATTTTAAACAACTGTACTATGTCCTTCTATATAATTGTTGCAGTATTCCTTAAAGAAGGGGGAAGTAAAAAAAAAACTCAAGAAGCAGAATGGGAGGTGGAAGGTTGAGAAGAACCCTCAACAAACAAACATAAAATGGTTTCAGCAAAACCTGCTCTGGCCCTAGAAACCATATCCAAATAACAATGTTTAGTAAAGGTATGCACTGAAGACCAAGTAGCAGTTTCAAGGATGGAACTGATGTCCAACCCATCGAAGAATGCACCAGAACAACCAACAGCCCTAGTAGAATGAGGTCTAACAGTTGTAGAGTGAGACTTGCCATGAAAAGAAAAACAAAAAAGAAAAGGCCTTAGATATACACCAGGAGATGGTTTGCTTAGAAACAGCCAAACCCAAAGACCTGGTATGAAAGAAAAAAAAAGATAATCAGACTTATGAATCATCCTAGTTTTATCCAAACAGTACCTGAGCTGTCTGTGCAAATCCAAGGTGTGATGTCATGAGGTAGTGCAATCTGTGCCAGGGAGAATATGGCAGTGCATGTGTACATATGTCAGAACAGCTAGCTGGAGTTTTCTAAAGAATTTTATGTTATTTGACTATCACACTGATTTGTACAGATGTTTGAGTTAAAAATATTTTTATAAAGTTACATGTGTTAAAAATGCATCAACAATAGGTCCTGCCGGACAGAAAGAATGTATGCATACATATATATATATATATATATATATATATATATATATATATATATATATATCTTAGGTTGTACTGCTGTAACTGATACTAAACCCTAAACTTTGAAGAAGAGAAATGGTTAACTGCAAATCCTGGAACAATCAGCTGGTAGAAGGTGCCTGAAGCAAAAGGTCATCTTGATAAAGAAAAATCTGAATGCCTTGGAGCCTGCAGAAGGAAATCACAGGAGTTATACATTTTGTGAAAACCCTTGGGGCAGTAGAGAGGCCAAAGGGCAAAGCAGAGAACTGAAAATGAGAGGAAGACACAGAGAAATGTAAAAACCTCCTGAAGAGAGGGTGAAAAGGGATATGAAGGTAAGCATCTTTCAGATCCAAGGACACAAGAAAAGCGGGGTTAATAAAACAGGAAACAGGCTTTTTAGAGCAAGCATCCATTAGGAAGGGATCTCGAGAAAGGTGTTGAGCCGAGAGAGATCCAAAATACGTCTGCAAGTGCCCTTCTTCCGAGGAACCAGGAACATCCTGGAATAAAAACCCCCATCCCTCTTAGGAAGGGGGGACAGGTTGAATGGTCCTTTGGTTCAACAGGGACCCTAGAACCCCTGGGCAATGAGGAAATTGTTCATGAGGATGTTGAGGAATCCCAGAAAAAGGAGGGAAGATTTCTATACCATGACAGAAGACAGAAAGTCAAAAGTCTGAAGTAATGAGACACCAATTTGGAAGACAAAGGGAGAACCGAAGGGACAAATGAACCTGGTCTAATGGCAGGGGGAGGGAGCCATCAAACAGAAGCAGACTTATCAGATAAGGAGGCTTCTGGGCCACAGAAATTTGAAAAGCCTTAGCAGAGGGGACCCGCCTCCCATCCTTCCTGCCCTTAGAGGCCTGGTGGGATTGCCTGCAAACAAAAGCAGATCCAGACAGATAATTCCTCTGGAATTTAGGGATAGGAGAGACAAAAATATGTTTAAGGGTTTGCAAGGCTTTGCCCTTCTCTTGAAGAGACTTAAGCAAGTCAACAGTTGCAGTCCCAGTCTGGTGTTAAATATTCAGTACAGCAACAAAATGTTCAGACCAACTGGCAACAATGGAGTTCGAACTGGCAGTAAAAGTTGTTCTGGGTAGTTGCATCTGTATGTCCCTTTTATGCCCAAGTTCTGTGTAGGGAGCATAAATGTGATGAACAGCAGAAATATACTGACCAAACGATGGGCTGCCTGGGACAAGACATCCCTTCTTTAAGGAATGCTGCAACAGTGATACAGAACATCCACAACTACTGGGCCCAAAAGGGGGTCACCACCACTCTCTTTGGAGTCCATCTGGATCTTTAGAAGAACCCTGGATATCAGTGGAAAAGCATACAGGAACATTCATCCATGGGAATGAGAAATGTGTCTTCCAGGTCTGCCTGCAAGGAATCCTTGAGCATAATTTCTTTAACTGTCTGTTTTGAAAGGACGCAAACAGATCTGTTTGAGGTGTTTTCCACAACTGGATCAATTCCTGAAAGAATGCCATGTGTAATTTCATTGGTGAGGGTCTGCCCTAGTCCAGCTCGGATTGTCTTCTACAATATTTTGCTTGGATGGACTGTATGTGACCTAAGGAGTCAAAATGAGCTAAGCTATCACTTCCTAGGCCATCATAACATGTCTACAGTGAGGGTAAGATCTGATACATCCCTTCTTACTTTATATACCGCATTACTATTGTCTGTGATAACTTCAAGAGATCCTGGGGACAAGATTTTAGGCATTCAAGGC
The DNA here is from genome assembly GCF_019279795.1 of Protopterus annectens. Lineage (NCBI taxonomy): Eukaryota > Metazoa > Chordata > Ceratodontiformes > Protopteridae > Protopterus > Protopterus annectens. The sequence continues at coordinate 1,262,003,891 of NC_056733.1, forward strand.
ACTGATAACTTCCGGCATCTGTTTGACACTGATGTTCTTCTGTCTGTCCTTCTTGTTCCACAGATCTTGCACTTCTACCCATTTTGATATAACCCCCCAGCAAAATCTGAAGGATCTGTTATAACAGACCAAAGAGGAGGTGGAAGAGAAAAGGAGAAACCAGGGTTGAGAGACAACTAGTCCACTCATCACAATGCTTTTCTTCTCAAAAACCCCAGCACTGGAATCTGAAGAGATAAAGGGGGTTGATGCTGAGAACAGACTGACCTAAGATACCACAGAAGTTTGCTCATTTGAGGTCTACCCAAGGGAATAATAGTAATCATAGAAGCCATGAAACCCAGATTCCTGAGAATTTGCTTGGCAAACACCAGTGTGTGGTTGGAAAAGCTCAGGAAGACTTTTTCATGCAGTTCTACTTTGCCTAACAGAAGAAAGGCTCTTCCTAGAGAAATATCAGACAGACATCCTAGACACACTATTTTGTGTGAAAGAATGAGATAAGAACTTTAAAAGTTCACTTACACCCTAGACTGAGAAGGAGTTCAATGAGGCTTGTCAGAGAATCTTGACAACTGGAAAAGATGGTCTGCAAACAGAAGACAATCATTCAAGTCTGCAGTCAGTAATTAATGGAACCAGCACTTTAGAAATTTAGAAATAACTTTGGTTCAGTAGAAATCCCTGAAATTCTTGCAGAGAGGAAAGTGACAATAACCATCTTTTAAGTCTAACTTTACTATGAAACACAGTAAAGGAATGAGCATTAGAAGGGTTTGGAGTGATAACATTTTGAACTTTGGGACCTTGACAAAAGACTGAAAAAGGAGAAGTCTAGGATGGGTCTCCAAGTTCCCCCTCTTTCTTTGGCACTGCAAGAATCTTTGAAAAGAAACCTCTGCCCATCTTATCTGATGGCACTAGCTCCATGACCCCTTGAGACAACATTTGCTGCAAAAACTGAAGGAAAAGGAAAGTTATGTACTTTCCATAACTATAGATTCTTCATTCATATCAGGCCAATACGACATGTTGGTCCTTGAACCACTTGTTAGATCCAGCTCACCAGTTTCAGTACACTAGCCTTCAGCTTCTTTAAGAATCCTCCTTACCACAATGCACCACTTCTCTTAACTACCTCAGATCTTGTTTAGCACTCTAAGATCTAGGTACAGACAACCTTGCCTGAACAGGGATTAAATGGCTTATAACCAAGGGATCCCTTCATTTCTTACAGAACAGGAAAGGGGGATGGAAGAAAGGCCGTCATGCCGGACAAAGATGAGTGCATGGATCTATCCCTATAGTAAATGCATAACTTTCATATCCTTTTCATTCAATCTATCCAATTTGACATGTGGATCAGAATCCTGGGTGTCATCTTGACAGGAGACCCTTCAGGATAATAGCACCAAAAAGATGATCCTGTCCTGGAGGTGCAGTCCAATTTATAATGCTTGATGAAGATATGCATGGAAGACCAGGTGGCAGCCTCACAAATATCATCCACTGAAGAGGCCCTGAAGAAGGCAATGTAAGGTGTAACAGCTCTAACAGAATGATTCCTTGGGTTATAAGGAAGAGTCTTATTTTTGGCTGTGTAAATAAAGGAAATTCTGTCTGACAGCCACCTGGGAAGTGACACTTTTAAACTTATTTACTCAGTTTGTTAAGGGCAAAGGAGATAAATAGCGGTTTGCCTTTCTAAATGACTTACTTCTATGAAGGTAGAGGCACAGTTGCTTATACACAGTATATGTAATATGTACTCTCCTCTGTTTGTATAGCTTAGAAAACTGGCAAATGAACGGGCAAAGAAATATTCTATTCAGAAGCCAACTTAGGAAGGAAGGATGGGATTGTTCTTAGAGATACTCTATCTTTATGAAATACCAAGCAAGAGGAAGGCGATAGTGCATGGAGTTCTGAAAATATTCTGACAAAAGTGATGGCTCAGCAGAAGAGGCTGAAAGGGAGTCTTGTGAGTACCTCAAACACCAAATTCAGAACCCAAGGGGGATCACATCTCTTACAGGTGGTGTCAGTAACAAGATTCTCGTAAGAAAGACCTTGCACAGTTTGTGCAAAGCTAGTGAACTCTCGTGGAAACCAACACGGAAACTAGCAATAGCAGCCAGCTACACCTTAATCATAAAAAACAGAACCAGAATCAGAGAGGGAGGCAAAAAGTGTGGAATGTCTGAAACTTGAACCGAGAATGGGCTAATGTTTTGTGGACAAGCCAAGATGAACCAGGCTTTGCTGAGATGCATCATCTCTGGGACATTTTACAAAATTCCTGTGGCTACCAGACCAATCTAAGCACTTTTTCATTTATCTTCACTTATTTTATTGCATTTGCACTTGCCTATCATTTTTATCTAGGCCTTATAGCTAATTTATCACATTTGCACTGTTTTAAAGCAATTTACTAATTAACTCCATTTCATTACTGTTTAACTGCATTTTTTCATAGCATGAGCACTGTTTTTGTCTGTAAATGGTTAATCTGTGCTTTTCTGCGAGTTTCCTGTGTTCTTTTTTTTTTCCAAAATCTCTTTATTTCAATTTATAACAACAACAATACGGTAACTCAAAAACACAAATAAACAATACAAATACTTACCTAAAGAAAACAGACAACAATCTCATTCTGTGAAAATTATATATATATATATATATATATATATATATATATATATATATATATATATATATATATATATATATACACACACAATATATACACAAGAAGTCACTACATCGTCAAGTAAAGTTTGGGAATTCTTATGTTCATTTGGTCTCATAAGGGATAGTTAGAATGGGGCTAGTCTATATATAAAGTAAAAATAGAAATGTAACCATTTATTTATATGTTTAGGGAAAATATCTAGTTACACATATACTAAGAAAAGGGAGAAGATGCAAGAAAGACTGGTTATACTACATTCATTTCTTATTTAAAGGTTAGCTTTTCATGACAATTTATAGGCAAATTTTATTTGTCAAGAATTATATCTAGCAAGTAACCCCAATATTTTGGTAATAGCGTTTGTTTTTTTGTTTTTGAATAAATTAATTTGTGAGATGAGATATATTTGATAGCAAGATTGCTAAAATTTTCCCATGTAATTGGTGACATGACATTCCAGTTCTTTGTAATAAAGAATTTAATAAGGGCACACATCGTAACAAAGACATGTTTTAATATTTTTGGGAGTTGATTGATATTAATGTACAATATAGCTGTCTCCCAAGTAAGGGTTGATTTTTCATATCCCATCTTCTCTAATCTTACTCTCAGGGAACACCATAAGTTGTGTATCTTAATACAGTTCCACATGACATGTAAAATATTAGCTGTTTGATCCGGACAATGGGGACATATAAGCGAAAAGTTAGGATTGAATTTATTTAATTTAGATAAGGTATAATATAGATTGTTATTTACCATAATTTGTGTATATAACAGCTTCTTGAAAGGAATGAATTTGATTGTATTTTCAATGGCTAGTTTCTTATTTTCTTCAGTCAGTGATTGATTTTTTCGTTTGCCAATAGTTTGAAAATAATAAAGAATTCTGATGTTTTGCACATATTTTGATTTTATAAGTCCTATAAATTGTTTTCCCTTTAATCACAAGATTTTCAAGTATTAATTTAGAGTTTCCTGTGTTCTTAACCCTTAAATTGAGTAACATAGTCTGGATACAGATTTGTTGCATTGAGAGCTGTTTGTTTTTGCCTTCTGTGTTGCTGGCAGCCACCTTGTGTTTGCCTTCTGTGTTTCTGGCAGCTATCTTGTGTTGGCAGGGGTCTATCTTCTCCGCTACTGAGAGTAACAAGGCTGCCTGGACCTTGTCTGGCACAGGCTGATAGGCAAAGAGAGCAGAGGCTAGCAGGATTGGACAGATTTATGTGTTACTAGAATCTTCTACTTTTTGTGGTATTTAAACTCAGCATTTGAGCTGGTTTGGGCTTGTCTGCATGTCACACACTGCAGCTGCACTGTTTTTAACCCATTGTGAGATATTCCAGCTACAAATTTCTCTTAGTGGCACTTACATGATCACTAAGTAGTATTCATCTTACAACTTCTACCCTTTATCCCCTTAGCTCTCTCTGCCCCCCCCCCCCCGATTCTAACAAATGTGGATGGAAATTGATATGGGCATCCTGAGACAGTGTACCAGCTGCCTCATGTACAATGACAACTCTCTACTACTACAACAATCTAGGAATCCAATTTGTGAAAGATACAACTACATTAAGAACCTAGCGTCTATGCTCTCTCCCTCACAAGTCAGTATATCTAGCACCGAGATGGCTGTCAACACAAACACCACACCTCAAACACCACCCACACCTACACAACACACACCAACATATCCAGAGGTCCTCAACAAAAATATATCCAAACAAAAGAGACCTCCGAGGCAAAAGCACACACAAACTCCACTGCCCACCACACCCCACACAGTCTACACACCTGTCTCTCACAGCCACTAAGGCCTAACCATAAACCCAACATATCAGTCATAGAAGACTCCATTGTAAGACACATGGATGTGCCCCTCAATAGGCTGGATAAGGAGAAAGTCACGGTTAGTTATTTGTCAGAATCTGCCATATCACCCATGCATTCAAATCTCTCAACAGGTACTGTTATGACTCTGCCATAGTCCATGTTGGTGTGAATGACTTCAGATGTACCTTCCTGGACTATATGAAGAGACACATGATCGAGCTCACTGAATATGTGTCCCAGGCAGGTATGTCCCAAGCCTTAAGCAGCATTCTAGCGTCACCTAGAATGATGCCTTAATACAAACAGAAAATCATCATTGACTTTAACAACTGGCTTAGTTTCTGGTGTCATTCCAAGGGCATCCAGTACCTGACATCCTGGGAAGACATGATCGACAGACCGCGATGCTTTGCCAGAGATGGCCTGCATTTGTCTCCCTTGGGCTTCAGGCCTCTGGCAAAGCTTCTTGTCTCCCTCATAATACCTTTTTTAGGCAATGCCATGAGGTCAAAACCACCAACACGAAAAGTTCATCAAAATGCAAATTAAAGGTTATGCTGCTAAATGTTAGGCATCTAAACATGAAACTACATTCATTGCAAGCATTCTTAACCCTGAAAGATGCTGATATTTGTGCAGTCACAGAAACCTTGTATAGAGCTGAGGAGAGCACTCCAGCCATACCAGGTTACTCATCCTATCATACATTCAGACCCCAAACCGTGGGCAGCAAAGCAAACAGAGGGGGAATTCTAATATATATTAAAGACATATATACATACCTCCAGGATGGTCAAACAGTATGATGCACAGGAGACATTCCAGCTGTAATTAACCATTGACATGACCCCTATTCAAATCATAGCTAGCTACAGGGCCCCCAACTTTGACGCAAGATGCCCACTCCATCTATCTGGACCTCTTCAAATCTATCAAGATTCACCCTTTACCCTAATCCTAGGCGACTTTAACTATCCAACCACAGACTGGAAGAACTACGCATGCCAAAACACAAATGCACAGAGATTCCTTGATTTCGTCAATGCAAATGCCTTGGACCAGCTGGTCGACAAATACCCACAAGAGGTGATAATATCTTGGAATTGGTATTAACAAACATGAGCAACCACTGCAGCATTCCTACAGTGTCATCCTCCCTGGTAAGATCCGACCACAAAGCGGTCATTTTCAAAGTAACCACCTCCCCCGACACCCCCCCCCCCCAGTTAGGGTCAAACAAAAATACTTCTCCAAAGCTGATTACACTCCTGAGGGAAGGTATAAACAGCTTCACAGCCCCCTCCCCCTCTGTAGGAACTGGCACATATGTCCAAACCTACACCAAAGTACTATACGAGCATTTATAATCCGCATGGAATCAGGAATACCTGACAGGACAAAATCCTCCTCCTCCTCCTCAAGGAAGAGTAAACCTGTCTGGTGGACACTTACAATAAATAAACTATATAATAAAAAGGAAAAAAAATTGCTGTCCAGGACCAAGGAGGAGCAGGTGCCTAACGGGAAGCAACCTCCAAACCAAACTTTGAGTCAAAACTGGCCACATCTATTAAAGGCAATCATAAGGCCTTTTTCACATATGTCCGCAATCACAAAGGAAGCACTCAGATCTACTCAGAACTGGTGGTCAAGGAGACCACATACACAAATGCTGTAGATAAAGCCAACCTGTTGGCAGACAGGTTCAGTGAAAACTTCACCAATCTGTCCCTCTATCAATAAATCAGAACATGTCCAGCACCTGCTCTTCTCCCCTTATCTCTAGGAAGCAAGTCATCACTGCCCTGTCAAAGGCAAAAAATACAGCCTCCATGGGACCTGATAACATCCCAGGCTGCAAACTACAAAAAACTCAGGCAGGAACTTCTAGCACCATTAGGCACCCTATTCAACCATAGCCTGAGTACTGGCTTCATCCCAGTTGAGTGTAGGACAGCCAGTGTCATCCCTTTGCACAAAGGTGGAGCGTCCACTAATCCAGGAAATTATAGACCCATCAGCCTAACAAGCCTGATCTGCAAGACCATGGAAAGGATTATCATGGACCTCATTAACAAGGACAATGACAACTTCCAAACACTTAATCCCACACAGTTTGGTTTCATCAAGGGGAAGTCATGCCTGTTAAATGTAGTCGACTTCTTTAAGACAGTCACCAAAGCCATAGACGTGAGGAAGACGGTGCACACAGTCTACCCTGACCTGACCAAAGCCTTTGATACTATTTCCCACTCAGGTATAATAAATAAACTCTCTTAACCAGGCATCAGACCATATGTTACCAAATGGTAGAACCCACCTAGTCAAAACAGGAGAAGCCACCTCAAGCAGTATATCTGTAACACGCAGTGTACCCCACGGATCAGGCTTGGTGTCTCTGTTGTTTGGGCCATACATTTCTGAGGTGCAAGCCAAAACAAGTGGGCTATGGCTGACCAGGTTTGCAGATGACTGCAAGCTGGGCACTGTCATCAATTCCCCTAGTGATGTGGACAAACAAATGACTGGTGCCAGAAACATGGCCTCAATCTGAATGCCAAAAAATGCATCACCATCCCCTTTGGGGAAAGTGACATCCCCAGAAATTATCACATGCATGCAATCAGTCATGAGTGACTTGGGAACCCAGGTTAAAAGCAAACTGACTTTTGACCACCATTTTGCCTCCATTGTATAGAATGCTTTCTACATGGCCTACCTCATTAGTAAGGCGATCTCATCCAGGGACAAGTAGGTCATAATATCCCTGTAGTCTTCCTTTATAAAACCCATTATTGAGTACAACGTCCTTTTTGGCATGTACCTCACAAAGCACATGCAGCAGCTGAAGAGACCACAGAGGTTCCTCACCAGGAGAATCCAGGGCCTCAAACATCTACCCTACACAGATAGGCTAAAAGCCCTGTCCCTCTACTCAATCTCACACAGACTCCTCAGAGGTGACCTCTATGTGACATACAAAGCAATCTCAGAGCCCGTCTTGATGAGATTGCTGCATATCTGCGAGTAAAGCTCCACTCTAGTAACCTGCATTTGCAACCTCAATCTGGTCTGTGACACCATAGAACTTGTTGGCGGGACAGATTTGTGTCCCAGAGACTCCGCACTTCTGTGAAATAGACTCCTCTCTATGTCAAAAAGAGCACCTCATTAACCATTTTTAAGTGCAACCTGGATAACTGGATGGGGAACAGAAAATACATCCCTTGGATTCCACCTATATCCCTGCTGGACAGGGGCATCGGTTGCTGACTTGTCGGAACATGGGCTAACTTTTTGGCTAGGCTTGTAAGGGCCTCAAGGTCAATAGCTTGGTAACTTCCTATGATCCTATAAGATACAGATAACTATTTGCTTCAACAGATCTTATGGGTAAAAGCCTTTTGCAAATTTGTTTGAATCTTGACCATCTTCCTCCCCAGGGAGAGAATTACTGCAGGCCATCATTGGAATTGGAGAAACGAAGTGGCTAGTTTCAGTTTGCGAAAGTTTGGGCAAGGCTTCCTAAAGGGGTGTCAAATTAGATCCTGAACTGGATCTAAGAGTCAGGGTGACTCCTTTAGATAAGGCCACAGAAGGAGAAGCTTTATCTGTTTGGGCTGGAAGGGGTCTATGAGGATGAATGTTGCCTTGCTCCTCATTACTATCTTCAAAAATCTGGACATTAGGGGAAGAGGTTGGCAAGCGAGAAGAAGCCTGGGGGGGCCACACAGTAGCCCATGATGACTGTTCTAGAGGGGGAATAATGGAGAAACAGTTGCTGCATTCGGTGGTGTACAGGACAGCAAAGACATCACAGCAAGGAGTACTCCAGCAACTGAATATCATTCTGGCTATCCCTGGGCATGATGGATGAGAAGGTAACTGCTGAGCCAGTCCGCAAGGAAAAAAAGTAATTCTGGGATGTGTGTTGCTATGAGAAAACTGTGCGATGTTATCGCCCATTGTCAACCCCCCACTACTTTCTGACATAAGCTGTAAGACCTGGTTCCTCCTTGCTTGTTGATGAGTGGATGGGTAACAGAAAGTTAACACCGGGGATCACACCAACAGCACTACTAGATAGAGGCCAAGGGTACTAGCTGCTTGTACAAGGGTCTAGGGAACTACTAAAGGGGTGATGAATACCGCACAACGTGGCTGGGCTAATATATGCCTTTGGGCAGATAGCCCAGTACCAACCTATGAACCTATGTACCAAACTACTCTCATGCTGCTCATTTGGATAGATATCACATCCTGTGAAAAGCAGTCCTAAAAATTTGTGCAATACTAGGGCAACTGTCTTTAACTCCAAAACATTTTTGTTTTGACCTTGCTGTCCATCCAAAAGACCTTGAACCATTTTCCCCTTTGTAATGCCCTCAACCTAGGGGAGGATGTGTCCATGGTCATTGTCGTTACTGAACGTCAAGGATAAAATGGTCTGCCCACCAGAACACATGGGTTCAATCAATGAACTACAGATTGTAAAGTTAGAATTCTGTTTGGTGGAAGACAGATTATTGAAAAAAATTGTATCCAGATAACACCCTATGAAAATAATTTTCTGAGTAGGTCTGAGATTCGATCTTTCACCATTCACTGACATCCCCAGAAAATAGCAAAGATGAAGAAGGTAGTTCCTGACCTGCTCAAGAGCCTCCATCGAGGGGGTAGTCAATATCCAGTCATCCAGATGCAGGAAAATCTTGTATCCCAGAGTTGTAAATGGGCTGCTACAACAGACACACATCTGGTGAACACCCTAGGGACAATGGAGAGACCAAATGCTAAGATGCTGAACTGATAAAAAGTACAGTTGTGTACACTTACCATAAATGTAGATGTTCGAGTGTCTTCACTGTTGCAGTCATGACTGTAGGGTTCTCTCCTGCCGGCAGGCAGTCCCCGGTCGGCCAGAATCCCAAAGTCTGGGTCCGGCGTCGGCTGTTCAACCATGCTCCTTGACGTCAGAGCACCAGGAGTGCAAAGCTGACAGCTGACGCCATGTTCTCCCGTTTATCTTGCCCCAGATGTCAGGAGTCCAAAAATGAGTAAGGTCCCATATCCTTTGCAAATACACCTCAGAAGAATGGTGAAAAAAGGAACCATACAAAAGTAAAAATAAGAGGGGACAGGAGGGAGGGAAACCCAGACTGCAACAGTGAAGACACTCGAACATCTACATTTATGGTAAGTGTACACAACTGTAATATGTTCATCGTGTTTCACTGTTGCAGTCATGACTGTAGGGTAGAATTCCAAAGCAGAATGAAAGGGAGGTGGTCATAAAGTAGAAGGGGCGGCTAAAAGGCCCTGCAAGACTGCAGAAGCAAAGCCTGCCCTAGACTTAGAGTAGAGAGGTAGATTGTAGTGCTTTGAAAAAGTATGCACTGAACTCCAAGTTGCAGCTTCCAAAATGTCTTTGGTAGGAACTCCCCTGAGGAAGGCAGCTGAAGTGGCAGCAGCTCTGGTGGAATGAGTCTGTACACCCCCTGGGATTTGCTTTCCATGGTGTGAATAACAAAATCTGATTCCATGAGCAATCCATTTAGAAATGGTCTGTTTTGAAATGGCTTTACCTTGGGAACTTGAAGCATAAGAAATAAACAATTGCTCTGATTTTCTGATGTCCTTGGTTCTGTCCAGGTAAAAACGTAGTTGTCTGTGTACATCCAAGGAATGTAAGATCCTCTCCCCTTTATTTTGAGGAGTGGGGAAAAAGTTGGCAAGTGGATAGTTTGATTTAAAGCCACTTTGGAAACCACCTTAGGCACGAATGTAGGATTAGTCCTTAAAGACACCCTGTCTTGATGAAAAATAATATAAGGTTCCACAGCCATAAGAGATTGCAACTCTGAAACTCTCCTGGCAGAGGTCAGAGCTAACAGGATGGCTGTTTTCCAAGATAAAAACTTGATGTCAGAAGAGGCAGCAGGCTCAAAAGGAGGTAAGGTGAGTTTTTCCAAAACATAGTTGAGATCCCAAGCAGGAATGGGAGGAGATCTGGGAGGTCTTAAGTTCTTAGCTCCTCTGAGAAACTGTTTCATGAGCTGGTGGGAAAAGATTGGAGGGTCTGTATTATAATGAGCAGAAATAGCATATGTATGCATCTTAATGGAAGAGAAAGAGAGACCCTTATGTAAGAGATCTGTCAGGTAAAGTAAAATCAAAGGAATGTTAGGAAGAAGAGGATCAGAATCCTGAGCCTGCATCCAGGAACAAAATCTTTTCCATTTTCCTGCATAAGATTTTCTAGTGCTAGGATGTCTGGCTTCTAAAATGACATCCATAACCTGCTTGGGTAGGAGAGAATGAATCAAAGACCCTGGATTAACCAGGCCACCAGGCTGAGAGTTCTGACATGGGAGTGTAGAACCTGACCCTGATGTTGGGACAGAAGGTTCAGAGTCTGTGGTAAAACCCAAGAGGGCTCCAGACATAGGTTTTTCAGAGTAGGGTACCACAACTGTCAAGGCCAATTTGGGGCCAGCAAGATTATCATCTTGGGCTTGTCCTGTTTGATCTTTAATAATACCCGAGGAAGAGGCGGAAAGGCATATCTCGAGAGGTTTCTCCAACTGAATGATAGGGCATCCACTTTCCAAGCTTGTTCGTGGAAAGTCCTGGTGCAAAAAGTCTGTAGTTGATCATTGAGATGGGATGCAAAGAGGTGTATGTGAGGACATCCCCAGACTGCTGTTGTCATCCTGAATATTTTGGTGTCCAGCATCCACTCGTGTGGATCCGAAAGGTTTCTGCTCAGACTGTCTGCCAGGAAGTTTTGCTTCCCTGGTAGAAACTGAGCTTGAAGGTCCAGATTGCAAGCTAGAGCTGTGTTCCATAGATCCATGGCTAGTCTGCAAAGGGGATAGGAATGAGATCCCCCTTGCTTGTTTATGTACCACATAACTGTGGTGTTGTCTGTAGTTGTCCTGGTTGTAGAAGATTCCTGAAGGCCAACAGAGCTTTCTGAATGGCTAACATTTCCTTTAAATTGATATGCAGGTGCCTCTGATCCTTTGTCCAAAGGCCCTGCAGACAGTTGCCCCAAAAATGGGCTCCCCATGCATAATCTGAGGCATCTGTGGTTAGTATCTGAGTGGCAGGAGGCAGACAGAAGGGCTTTCCTTTGTTTAGAGTACATGCCTTGGACCACCAAAGGAATTCCTTTTGAAGACAAGGCAAGACGGAGATCAGTATGTCTAAACCATGGCAATGCTGAGACCATACACTTTTTAGGTACCACTGTATTTTTCTCACATGTAGTCTTGCATATGGTACGAGAAGGATGCAGGAGGCCATGTAACCCAAAGCCTGCAGGAATCTCCTTGCAGATAGCTGAGTTAAAGTTGCTAAGGTTTTGAAAGTTGAAGCCAGCTGAAACTGTTTTTCGTATGTCAGAAATGCCATCTGGGTTGTTGTGTTTAAAGAAGCGCCCAGAAAAATTATCTGTTGTGAGGGTGTCAAACTTGACTTTTTTATGTTTACAGTGAATCCCAGGAACTTGAGAAGATTCTGAACAAACTGTAGATGCTGGAGTAAGACCTCCTTGCTGTCTGCCTGAATAAGACAGTCGTCCAGATAAGGGTAAATTTGAATTCCCTTGAGTCTGCAATAAGCTACTACTGGAGCCAGGCATTTGGTGAATACCCTGGGTGCAGTAGACAATCCAAAGGGCAGCACAGAGAATTGAAAGTGCCTCGATCCGGCCTTGAACCTGAGGTATTTTCTGCATTCCTGCCTGATGGGAATGTGTAAATATGCCTCCTTTAAATCCAAAGTTACCATCCATGCATTTTTGGTCAGCATTGGAAGGAGCTGCTGTAGACTAAGCATCTTGAATTTTGGTATCTCTAGAAAAGTGTTCAAGACTGACAGATCCAGAATGGGTCTCCATGAATTTTGCTTCTTGGGGACTAGAAAGAGCCTTGAGTAAAAACCTTGTCCCATCTCTGAAAGTGGAGCTAGTTCTATGGCTTTTATAGCCAAAAGAGCTTCCATCTGGTTTAAGGCCTCTGTCCATTGATGTTTTGGAAGATCTGGCCATCTGCTTGGCCTTGGCAGGGTATGAAAATGGAATTTGTAACCTCTTGAAACCACATCCAGAACCCACTTGTCTTGGGTTATATGAGTCCAATTTCGGTGAAAAAGAGAAAGTTTTCCTCCGAGAGGGGCTTCCAGGCAAGAAGTTCCTGCAGCCCAACAGAGGGAGTCATTGAGTCTGTTTCCTATGAGTTTGCAACCTGTCCTCTCCTCCCCTAGGGGTGGAAGCAGTCCACTGTCTTGGTCTATAGAGGCTTGTGTTTGAGGCCTTCCTCGGGAGCGTCTGTATCTACACCTCTGAGGCCTGTCTGAATTGGGAAAGGACCAATTTTTTGTAGGCCAATTCCTGCTAAATCTGGGTGGCTGTACTTGTAAGAAATCTTTAACTGTTTGCATGGATTTCGCCTTGTCCTCCATCTTTTTAATCACCTCTTCAGCTTTATATCCAAACAAAACATTATGCTGAACAGGAGCATCCAATAATTTAGCTTTTACTTGATCTGGCAAATTTTGTTCCTTTAACCATGCATGCCTTCTAATTACTGTGCCAGAGGCAGCAGCCCTACAAGAAGCCTCCAAGGCATCAAATCCACAGTGTAAACCATGCTTCCCAACTTGTTCAGTGGCATGCATTAAGTCATGTAATTCCTTATCATCTGCACAGGCGGACATGGAAGTAAGCTTTTGTTTTAAAACAGACAGGAGAAATTGCTGGTATTTCAGCATATGAAACTGACAGTTTAAAGCCCTAATAGATAAAGTAGCAGAAGTGTACACTTTTTTGCCCCATCTTTCTAAAGATCTGGAATCCTTCTCAGTGGGAATGGGGATTTTAGCAGAAGTGGCCTTAACTCCCTTAGGACCCTGAGAAATGGTTTCAGGGTCAGCAGTAGGGTTCTTATATAAAAACTGGTGGGAATCAGGAACTCTGTAATATCTGTCAGGCTTAACAGGAGCAGGAGGAAAAGAGTCAGGGGTTAAGTTAGCCTCCGAAAATCGACAATATCCAAAATGGGAGGAATAGCCAGGGGTCTATGTTGAGGAAGAAGAAGAAAATCCCTTAGTCTTTTCTTAGATTCCGAATACTCCTGTCCTTCCCAGTGGAAATGTTCCCTCATTTCATACAAAGTTTCCCCAAAAGAAAAATCCTCAGGGGGAGAAGCTGAAGGAATGGATTCCTCAGCATCAGAATCCTCATAAGGAGGGAAAAGAATATTCCTGGTCAGAAAAAGATACTGAAAAAACAGAAGCCTGATCAGAGGAATCATAATAAACTTCCTGCCTTGGCCTTTTATCTGGAGGGGGATGTGAACCCCTAATCATAGTAAGTAAATCATCCACCATCTTAAGTAACTGTTTCTGTGACTTGGGAGCTGGATCAGAAGAGGCCTGTGTTGCAGTCTTTGATTTGGAAGGAGTCTTTGGCTTTGCCTTTATTAGAAGCTGAGTAGGCCTGAAAACCCCTTCGGAAGCCGGTACCTGCATAGAAGCTCTGGACCCATCCGAAGGAGCATTGTCCGAAGGTCCTGCAATTGAAATATTCAAAGGCCTAGTTGGCTCCTCATGGGAGTCCGTTTCGGCCATCGGTTCCGAAATGGCCGACGACAGGGGCTGCAAAAGTGCCTCACTGACGACGGCCGAACCTGAAGCTGGCTCTGCTTGTACGATATCGTCAGATTTGGACCTCGGAGGCCTGTCTTTGTCCTTGTGTTGTTTGTGAACTCCGGTAGCCAGAACAGTATCCAACGACATTTTGTAATTAAAACGCTTACCGAAGTAATGAAATGCAAAATCGTACCTTCATTTAATTGTACGTTGATTGAATCTAGCACAAAACCGACAACTAGCTACGTCGTGGTCAGGGCCTAAGCAAGGAATACAGTAAGAATGAAAATCCTTATGAGGTATTTGCTTCCCACATGAAATACAATTATTAACTTTTTCTGACATCGGACTGGAGCAAGAAAAAAGTTTCCCCAATGGGGTACTTAGCTTTGAGTAGGAGAAGAAAGTCTTCGGACTGAAGTTTGTTCAGAAAAGATTGTCAGGAGTCAGCCGACCGGCACTTGCGAACTGCTATCACCGCACGGCAAGAAAGACTGGAGAACATGGCATCGGCTGTCAGCTTTGTACTCCTGGCGCTCTGACGTCAAGGAGCATGGTTGAACAGCCGACGCCGGACCCAGACTTTGGGATTCTGGTCGACTGGGGACTGCCTGCCGGCAGGGAAGAACCCTACAGTCATGACTGCAACAGTGAAACAAGATGAACATCTGGAAGTGCAGGAATCTCCTTGACTCCTTCCCTATCTTTAAGTGAAAATAAGCATTTTGGATATCCAGACAGCACACCCACTTATTGGCCCTGAGGCAAAGTAGAATTGATTGCTCCAGCACTATTCTGAATCTGGCGTTGTGTACATATTTGTTCAGGAGGTCCTAAGTAGGTCTGAAGTATGGAGTTTTTTCAGAACCAAAAGGAACTTGAAAAAAAAAAATCCTGTCCCTCTTTGGTCTGATGGGGACCTCTAGAGTGGCTCTTTGGCAAGTAGAGAAGTAATCAGTTTTTTCTGCGGCTTTTACCTGACTGGGTGGAATGTCTGGACAAAGGGTTGCTAGGCTGGGGAGCAGTTACCAAAAATGGAATGCAATAGCCCCTGGATGCTATGCCTCTTATCCATTTGTCTCATTTGATGGCTTGCCATGATGCTGAGTACAGGGTGGATGACTCCGGAGTGCCTCCAGAGTGGAGTAGTCGGGAAAGGAATCTCCGGTCACCTGTCTGAAAAGGGTCCATGATATATTTAATTCTGCTGACCCTCCATGGCCCCTCAGCCTATGTCCATTGAGGGGGCCACCTCAGCTGTGGCCACATCTGTCAGAAGGAAAGTCAAACTGATATTTTGACTTCCAAAACCAGAGCGAGTGAGGTCCTTTCTGGTTCCTACTGCAAGATCTCTGTGGAACCTCTAACTTAACTCACATGGCAGAAAGGTTATTACTATCCTGCTCATTCTTATGCATTGTCTCTTTCACAGATGGGCCAAACAAAGATGACCAATCAAACTGGGTGTTTCTGAAAGACAATTTAAAGTTATCTGCAAAATCACACAGGCATGGCCGTGCATGGTGTCTCAT
Source organism: Protopterus annectens (assembly GCF_019279795.1). Taxonomy (NCBI): domain Eukaryota; kingdom Metazoa; phylum Chordata; order Ceratodontiformes; family Protopteridae; genus Protopterus; species Protopterus annectens. The sequence goes on from NC_056733.1 coordinate 1,262,019,605, forward strand.
GGCTATGTCAGTCCTGGCTGCCCTGGCTGATACATCTGCCATATCATCCATTAGGTGCATGAAGAGATTTGTGATACTAAACATAGTAGTCAAGGTATATTCTTGTGGGTTCTTGCACTCCATTATTACTGGGGCTTTCAGAGTTGATAAGGCCTGTTGGGACAACCAGCTCATATATGTGGCATAGTTCAGAGCTTTCAATGCAAAGGTGCCTAAACCATATGCCCACTTCCCTAGTTTATCTACTGCCCTGGACTCTTTTTTGGGTGAATAGAAACAAGTAGAGCTTTCAGAAAGCTTTATTTTGGTGGTTGCCACTACGATGATCAAGTCAGCTGCAGGACATATGGCCCGGTCTTGCTTATCCTTTGGTGGTTGACGAATTTTGTGTGGTTTAAGTGGGACTGCCTCACAGGTGTCAGGCTCATGTGAAGCTCTCCTAGCCACTAAGCCGATCAACTTATTGACTGGAGGGACCACACAGGATGTAGATGGTGCTGACACATAGGCCTCAAACAATACATCCTTGTTGGGGGGGGGGTCAATGGGTCATGCTCCCCTTATTCAGGTTATTCCTGATTCTGCCAAATAAAGCATCTTCAAGAAGGTATTGTGAGGATCCTTCTTGATCCCCCACATCAATATCAGATGTGGGGGGACTCCAATGAGGAGTCTAAGTGTTTCCTCTTTCACATCTTCTTGTTTTGCATATCAGGGGAGGTGCGAACCCTGTGTTTCTCCACCCTTGTGACCTTTGGAGTTAAGGATAGATTTGAGGAATCTGTGTGCCTCTTTCCTGGATCTGAATCTTTGTGCTTTGAATATTTTTTTTTCTGAAGCATGCTTAGTTTTGGCTTCTTATGGATAAGGTGGCAGGATGGCTTTCAATATCAGTTTGCTCCTCCTGTCCACCAAAGTCCTGGACTCAAATGATGCACAAATTTCACAATTAACAGACAAGTGTGCCACCCTCAAATAAACAACACAGAGATTATGCAGATCTTGAGGTTGAATTTTGTGACTGCACATTGTACAGTTTTTAAAACTAGCTTGCTTCTCTACATCTAAAACTGTAAGCAAATATTAATATTCAAGAACTAGCAACACAGTAATACACACTTCAAACTCTAAATGTACTATACCTATAAACTGTAAATATGGAGTAACTATCTATCAAAGTATCTACATATATAAGTATTTCAATATACAACTACTGAATTACTTTACTGTAACAGTGAAACTTTTCCACCACCACCGCAAAGTAGAAAAAATGCAATGGTGGGAAAGACTATAATTTTCATCAAGGTGCCCTAGGTTTGGCTTAATCCAAAATTTATTAATTTAACAATTTCTAAAAGATATCCAGGAGGCTTTATTGGGAATGCCTGAACACATAAAGCATGCGTAAGCTCAAAAAGTATAGCAGTGTGATCTAAATAAAAAATGTAGTCATACTGCACACCTTCTACATTCACTTTTCCTCCTTTGCATATTTTTTGTTAAAGTGAACTATACGAGTTCACCAACCACATGCCCATATATATCTGATAAAGATGTTTCCCAGAGATATCCACTGCAATATCTCATCCTTTGATATTGAATATAATTTGCCTAAACATCAGTGGATTTAGACAGATTAATTTTATGTCCACAGACTACCCAAATCATTCTTGAAACAGTATACTAATATCTTCTTCCAGCCCTCTCATGTAAACCAAATCATCATTAGATCAAAATGAGATTCTAACTTCCTGAACCTGGACAACATAACCACCAAGGGAAAACTTCCTAAATGGCAGAGGCTCCAAGCACAAAACAACTAAATTAAGTGCCTTGACCCTCTGGATAATGTAAAGTGCAATCAAAGAGACATACATGTCTTTACTCATGCAGTAGAGCCCTCCTATACTGTCATTTCTAGTTAGTGGACTAAGGCTATTAAGAATCTTCAAGAAAGAAAAGCATATGACCCTGCTGAATGCCTACTCAGCATCTAGGCAGACTACTGTTAATGTATTCTTTATATCCTGGGTCTGCTTTATAATCTCAGATTTCTTCAAGATATTATCAACAGTCTGATGCCTTCCTATAAAACCACAATAGTGGGCATATATCAACCCAGACAAGTATTTCAACCTGACTTGTGGTCATAGTAGAAAAAATTCTAATAATGATTAAACACTGATATGGCTCTGTAGGAAGACAAGATAAAGAGATCCCTCCTCCCCTCTTTTAATGATAATTATTATCACCTCTTTTCTGTACGTTTTGCAGTTTTTTAAGGAAACATTTCATTAAACAAAATGTAGGAAATGGGCTTTTAAAATAACATATCCCACTGCCCATTCAGAATTCCAGGGGTGAGGTACACGGCAACCCCTTGAATAACTGAAGAAATTACTTGCAGCACAAAATCAATGTGCCAACATTAAAGAAATTTTAGTTCTCACCAACACACAACCATATCCCCTTTACAACTGGGAGAAAAAAAGAGAAAAGTGCTGTGAGGGTATTTGTAACATTTCAGCCTTCAAACACTATTTTGCTCTTCTCCTGCCAGTACTATGCATCATTTTCACAGCAGCAGGAACTGCCAACAGTCTGAATGGTTAGGATTCAGAGTTCCAAGTCCAATAATGTGGAGTTTAAATGGCCAAAAATAAGACTGCCATTTCATGGAAAATTCCTTTTTCTCAGAAATATGGGGGTCTTAGAGTTACACTTTCTCTCTCTCTCTCTCTATATATATATATATATATATAGGTTCATAGGTAGGTACTAGGCTATCGGCTCAAGGGCCTACGTAAGCCTAACCAACAAGGTTCTCTGGCTTACGCCACCCAAGAAAGTTATTTTTCTGTGCCACTGTCGAGCAGAGACACAGAAGTGATCCCTGGGGTGTATTTCCTATTTCCCATCCACTCATCAAGATTTTTCTTGAAGAGTGCTAATAAAGAACTTTGCTTGACATAGATGGGTAGCCTGTTCCAGAGTATGGAAGTCTCTGGGACAGGAATCTATCCCTCCAGCATGTCCTGTTTATTGTGGTGACAAGGTTTAGGCCCCTAGAGCATGTAGCTCGGAGGGATTGGGATTTCTTTAGGTGTAGCATGCCCAACAGCTCTGGGTTTGACATAACTTTATATGTTAGGCAGAGATCACCTCGGAGTAGGCGATATGCTACGGAGTAAAGCTGGAGTTTTTTAATACGGTCAGTAGGGCATTTGTTTGAGGCCAGTATTCCTCTTTGTGAGGTACTTCTGTGGCCTTTCCAGCTGCTGCAGATGTCTTGTGAGGTACATTCCAAAAGGGGTGTTGTACTCTATAATGAGTCTAATGAGTGTCGAGTAGAGGGGAACAATGACCTCTTTTTTCCTGGATGAGAACCCTATTATGATGAGGTGGGCCACGTAGAAGGACTTCCTGACTACTGTGGCGGTGTGACTATCAAAGTAGAGACTACTGTCCACCAGAGTCCCAGGATCTCTTATCACACATTCCGTGTTAAGATTGCTGACTATGTGGTAGTTCATGGGTACAGAGTTTTTACCAAAGTGGATGACACTGCACTTTTTGGCATTGAGCTTGAGGCCATGGCTCTGACACCAGGCATCTGTCTCAGCGAGGCCCTTCTGTAGGATGTCCACATCATTTGGGGACTTAACTATGGCTCCTAGTTTGCAGTTATCTGCAAACTTCATTAGCCAGAGGTCTTCTGTGTTAGCCTGTACTTCAGAGAAGTAGATACCAAACAGGAGAGGTCCCAGGACGGAACCCTGTGGTACTCCACTTGTCACTGCTTTATGGTCAGATTTGGAGTCTGCAACTTTTACAGTGTGGGTTCTGTCAGTAAGCCAGTTGGCAACCCATCTTGTGACATAGGGATTTATACCTAGTTTAGTGAGTTTAGCTATAATTCCAGAATGGGGGATGGTGTCAAAAGCCTTGGCGAGGTCAAGATAGGCTGTGTGAACCACCTTACCCTCAACTACAGCTTTGGTGACTGCCTCAAAGAAGTCGATCAGGTTCAGGAAGCATGATCTGCCTTTCACAAACCCGAACTGGGTTTATGAGTTCCATGATGATACTTTCCATGGCCTTGCAGACTAGGCTCGTCAGGCTAATAGGCCGATAGTTCCCGGGATCAGTGGTGGCTCCCCCTTTGTGGAGTGGGATAACTGTTGCTGTGCGCCATTCAGTGGGCACAAAGCCTGATGCAAGACTATTATTGAACAAGGTGCAAGTGGGGAGTCAGTTTGTTCTGAAGTTCGTGTAAAACGCAGCCTGGGATGTTGTCCAGTCTCATGGATGCTGTGTTTTTGGCTTTAGAGAGTGCAGCTTTTACCTGTGTAGTTGTGATTACAGGGACTCTGCATTCTTCTTGTATAGATATGGGCCCTTTAGGGGGTGAGGGGGGGGGTAAAGTTAACACTGAACCTATCTGCCAGGATGTTGGCGATATCATTTGGTTCTGTAATTTTTGTGCCGTTGTGCTGTAACTCACAGCAGATCTGGGTGTTGCCATTGAGATTCTTGACATAGCTATAGAATGCTTTGTGGTTGTCCTTAGAATTAGTGGCGATTTTGTTTTCGTAGCTAGCTTTGGAGGATCTTATAAAGGATCTCAGCTTCTTACTGAGGCTGACCAGGGATCTCCTCCACTCATGGGATTTTACTCTCTTTTTGCAACAGTTTCTTCCTTCTGTTGTACAGTTTGTTTATGGCAGGGGACTACCAGATTGGCTTCCTTTTTTTGGAGGATAGTGTCTTGGTTCTGTTTGGGACAGCACGATACATGCACTTGTGTAAGTGCTTACAGAGAGCACTTGTGTAGGATTCAGCAGTTGTAACTGTATTGTCCAGCTGCATGGGTGTCATGAAGTTCACCACTTCTGTCTTAAGAAGCATGAAATTTTTTACCGTGGTTTCCTTAATGGGGGGGGGGGGGCAGCATGTGGATATCAAGGGTGATTAGCTTATGGTTGGGTCGGACCAACGAGGAGTTGACTTCAGGTGTGGAACACCAGTCACTCATGTTGGTAATGACTAGGTCTAGGATATTGTTGCCCCTGGTGGGGTTGTGGATAAGTTGATCCAGGGCATTGGAGTTAATGAATTCCATAAAGCGTTGATCTAAGGAGTTGGTACACGAGTAGTTTTCCCAGTTAATGGTGGGGTAGTTGAAGTCGCCCATTATTAGGGTGTTTGGATGAATCCTAATATTTTCCAGTACATCAAGAAAAGAGGAGTGGGAATCCTAGGGCATGGTGGGGGATCTGTAGCAAGCTACAATTTGGATTGCAGTTTTGCCCAGAGTTAGTTGCACTTGAATAACCTCGGATGCATTATGCTGAGCAACTAGCCTGGAGGTGTGGATATCCTTAATGAATATGGACACATCTCCGCCTTTGGTGTTTCGGTCCAGGTTACATGGCTGAAAAGTGTGGTATGAGTTATAGCCTGGTAGTGCAGGGGGTGCTTTCTGCAGCCTTGAACCAGGTCTCAGTCACTGCACAGATATCGATGTTCTCTATTTTAAGGAGTGCTTCGAGTGAGTGCATTTTGAGATTTAGACTTCTAGCATTGAGTAGCATTACCCTCAGTTTTTGCTTGCCTGTTCCTGTTATGGTGGTGAATTTGTTATTTGAACCTTGACTAAAAAAGGCACTATAGGGGCAGCCAGAGCCTTAGTCAGTATCCGGAATCCCAGGGGCGACAGGTGCAGGCCATCTGTGGCAAAGCATCGTGGTCTGTTGACCATGTCATCCCAATCAGACAGATACTGGATCCCCTTAGAATGACATCAGAAGTTTAACTAATTGTTGAAGTCAATCATTTTGGGCAACGGCAAAATGCTACTCAGGGCTAGGGTCATACCTGTCTGGGCTACATGATCGGAGAGCTCTTCCATGTCTCTTTTCATGTAGTCCAGCGAGGTACATCTCAGGTCATTCACATCAACATGGAACATGACAGAGTCATATTTGTACTTGTTGTGGAGTGACTTGAGTGCGTGGGTTATGTAGTGGATCCTGGAACCCAACAGACAGCTGACAGTAACCTTTTCCTTGTTTAGCCTGGTGAGTGGGACATCAGTGTGCCTAACTATAGAGTCACCTATGACTAGTGTGTTGGGTACGGTGTTTTGCCTTATTGGCTGTGGTTGAGTGGCACACTGAGTCTGTGGGCTATGTGTCATTTGTGTTGTGTTGGGGGATGGAGGTTGCTTGCATTTCTGCTTTGGAGGTCTCTGTTGCTTAGACAGATTATTATTGAAAGCCTTCGCGAATGTTTTTGTGTTACTATGTGTGGATTTTGGTGGTGTAGATTTAGTGAGATTATGATGAGTGTGGTGTGGTGCAAATGTTTACCTTATATATATGTTTGGGGAGCTCGCCCTCACATAGGGTGCAGGGGGCTTGCCTGCCAGGAAAAAAAAAAATTTAAAGGAAAAGAGAGCTGTTCAATTTTCACTCTTCTCCTGCATTTGCTGTCTTTTTTTATTTATTTATTTATTTATTTTTTTTTATGTGTTGGCACTTGGCATTACCTTATGAGTGCTAACACTTCAATAGGGCACTGCAGCAACTGCCCAAATATAATCTTGTTTCATGCTTCTTTATCTTTCTTATCTTCACTTTGATTTATTGCAGTTTTTCACTTATCTTTATCAACTTGTAGCACAGAAGACACAGAGATGTAAAAAAGAAGTCACTTATTCACTGTAGTTTAAAACATTTTATTTTCTAAATTAAGTTGCATCTCTGGGTCTGAGCTGAACATATATAATCCAAATTACTCCAGAGCAGGAAACACCAGATGACAGTTTGTGAAACATGCTAATTTTCATTACTTTCGTCTAGACTTGTGTCTTTTAAAACTGTTTGTTGGATTACTTTGTTGCCTTTCCAGTGGAGTATCAATGTTCATGGGCATATCTAACTATTGCTTCTACATTTTGGCGGGTGGGGAGGCAACACAGCCCAGTGTTACCATTAACAAATCTACGGAATATGAGTTCACATTCAACATAAATCCTCAGTAAAACTGTACATTCCTCTCTCTTTCTACATACATACACACACACACACACACACACACATATATATATATATATATATATATATATATATATATATGCTAAAAGTGACATTAACTACTCTCTTCTATGCGTTTGCAAACAGTTACAACTATGTGATATCATACAATGTTATTAATAGTGAATAACATGTATGCTTTGAAAGCTAGAAACTGCCTTCCCTACTAGGGAATGATATCAGAGTTTAGGCAAGGAGAAAGACATGGGAATCTTAAGTGAAAGACCTGCTCTGGTAGAGTTTTAAGGTTTTGGATCTTAAATGTTTGCATGAATATTTTACACCCCAAGCAGTCTTCAAAGAATATTTCCTCAGGCAGACAGCAAATGCTGGAGGTGTGGTGGAGAAGAATGAGGTAACTGGAAATGCTGGAGGTGTGATGGAGAAGAATGAGGTAACTGGAAATGATGGAGGTGTGGTGGAGAAGAATGAGGTAACTGGAAATGTTGGAGGTGTGATGGAGAAGAATGAGGTAACTGGAAATGTTGGAGGTGTGATGGAGAAGAATGAGGTAACTCAAAAGTGCATCGGACACGGATATCCTTCAGAAGGGACTCACGGAAACAGATAGCTGGTGCCAGAGCCATGGCCTGAAGTTAAACGCCAAAAAATGCATAGTCATACCCTTTGGGAAAAACAAGGTAACCCCAAGCTACCATATAGGTGGCAATCCACTAAGCACAGAAGAGGTTATCAGGGACCTGGGGACCCAGGTTGACAGTGGCCTTTCTTTTGACACTCACATTGCTAAAGTGGTTAGAAAGACCTTCTACATTGCCCACCTGATCATGAAGGGATTCACATCCAGATCTAGTGAGGTCATTGTTCCCCTGTACTCTTCACTTATCAGACCAATGATCGAGTACAATGCCCCATTCGGGATGTATCTCACCAGACATCTGCAGCAATTGGAGAGACCCCAAAAGTTCCTCACCAAAAGGATAAAGGGACTCCAAAATCTGTCATATGCTGCCAGATTGAAGAAACTCCAGCTCTATTCAGTCGCATACCGTCTGCTCAGAGGTGACATGTGCCTGACATACAAGGCCATGTCCAACCCGAATTAATGGACATGCTCCACCTCAAAAAATCCAAATCCACCAAAACCACTAGAGCAAGCAACTTAAACCTTAGCACGGATATAAATAGGACATGCTGGAGGGATAGATTTATCACTCAGAGACTCCCTATGCTGTGGAATAAAATCCCGGTCCATGTGAGGCAGAGCACCTCGCTGACTCTGTTCAAGAGAAATCTAGACCTGTGGATGGGAGATCGTAGGTTTACCCCGGGAATCATCTCTGTGTCACTGCTGGACAGAGGCACAACAAACTAATGGGCACAGTATTTTTTCATATAAGGGGTGGCGTAAGCCACAAAAATTTGGGCTAGGCTTATAAATGCCTTAGGGCAGATAGCCTAGTATAAACCTATGAACCTATGAACTGGAAATGTTGGAGGTGTGATGGAGAAGAATGAGGTAACTGGAAATGTTGGAGGTGTGGTGGAGAAGAATGAGGTAATTGGAAATGTTGGAGGTGTGATGGAGAAGAATGAGGTAATTGGAAATGTTGGAGGTGTGATGGAGCAGAATGAGGTAATTGGAAACATATGTTCTGGGCGTATAATGAATTGGAAGATTTAAAAAAAAATTCCTACAGAGTAAGTACTCTGTCACAAACATTAGGTGAACAGATATCTGTAACTAAGAAAATGATTGTTTTGAGCTGGAACACAAAATTTAAAGTTCCTAGATATAGTAAGGTTTTATTAGGTTAATTATTTTGGCTGCCAAAAAAGCAATTGCTAGAAAATGGAAACCATACTCTAAACCAACTGTATTCAAAGTAATGAATATTACAAAAGAGCTGGAAGAGGGATCTTTAGAAATGGTAAAGAGAAAATTTCATAGAAATAAATGGAAATTGTGGGAACAATATATGCAGACTAAAGTTCAGGATAGGAGGAGTGAAGTTTAGGAGAAGGCAGGAATTCAGCAATTTATGTAATATTAGACTGATGATAATTACAAAGAAAAGATATGTGATGTATAATATATGTATATGGGGTCGGCAGAGCAGAACTCCGGTCCACTTGGCAGTAGATTTTTATGGTGCTGAGGTGCCAGCTCGATGCCCAACCTTCAACGAAGGCACGCCCATTCATGCATGTCTTTCGAATGCTACTCGATCGCTGGGAGGACATGCAGAAGCCGAGAATCGAACGGGAAAACCTCTTGCTGTGAGACAACACTACTACTGCAGCTTCTAAGTGACAATTTAATAAAGGTGTTAAAAAAAATTTGCATACTGATTGGCCACAGCAATGAGTGCCCATTGTAAATCCAGCATTACCCACAATAGTAATTCTGGTGGCTGTAGCTGTTGAAAACAAAGGTTACAGCTGCCATCTTCTCTCCTCAACTAAGCAGACAAAAAGAAAATCAACTATTAACAGGATGGAACAGAAATGCCCAGCTTTCCCAACTGCACATTAAAAAGTTAACTAAGAAAAGCTTTGAAAAGTGACTCTGAACTTACCTCTGGAATGCCTGAGTCCAAAGGCATTCTCACATAAAGAGTAGGACGCATGAGTACTCCTGCTGCTTAAAAAAATTTATTTACAATAATGAAGTGCAAACATCAACATGTACATGCCCCACTGATGCATAGTACAATAATTAACATGTGCACGTCCCACACATTCACAGTGCAAGCATCAACATTTACTTGTCCCACTCATGTACAGTACAAGCATCAACATGTACATGCCCCATTAATGCACAGTACAAGCATCAACATTTACTTGTTCCACTCATGTACAGTACAAGCATTGACATGTACATGTCCCACTCATGCACAGTACAAGCATCTACATGTACATGCCCCACTCATGTACAGTATAAGCATCGACATGTACACGTCCCACTCGTGCACAGTACAAGCATCAATATGTACATGTTCCACTCGTGCACAGTACAGGCATCAACATATACATTTATTTTTTAGTTTATTTATTTTATTTTACATTTGTTTACCAGGCTAGTCTAACTGGATATATTTCCATTTTCAGTAGAGGCCTGGGGAGAAAAGCTCCAGTAGTAAACAATTTGATTTTAAATTGGAAATTACATTACAATACAAAACAATACCAAGATGTGAGTCATAGTTGTTACATAGTAAATGATAACAGTACAATAAAAATGCAGGAAGCATAATAAAAATAGAGATAAAAGTTGGTATTACATTAAATGAAGGGATTATACAGGTAATGCTAGCTAGAAGTTTACTAGAAGAGCGTAGGGAGTTTAAGTTTGTATAGGGGATTATGAGATTGGATAGTATTGGAGTACTGTTGGGCTGGTAAAATATCTTATGGGCAATGGTTAATTGGGAGATTTTCAGAAGGTTTTGAAGTTTGAGCCAGCCTAGCTGTAGTAGATTTAGACAGTGGTGAGTTCTAAAGGAATTATCAGTGGCAAATCTAGCGATGCTGTTGTAGGCGTGGGCCAATTTGGCAAGGTTATTCTTTTTGAGGTTTGTATATATGGGAGAGGCATAAAGAAGAGTTGAAATTAAATGGGAGTTTGCAATCTTGGTATTGGAGTTAAGAAAGTTTTGATTCGGTATAAGGATCCTATCTTTCTGTTGACAGCTTTAATGGTATTATTTATGTGGATATCGAATGTCAGGTTATTATCAATAGTGATTCCTAACAACTTGGTGGTAGAGTCGGGGTGTATAGTTGTGGAATTATTGGAAATAACAAAGAAATCAATAGGGATGGACTTTCTGGTGGGTGTAAGGAGAAGGAGTTTGTTTGTTTTTTGCATTGAGGAGGCAACGCTTTGTAAACCAAGTTTCAACTATGTTGAATACATTCTGAGTCAGTGAATGTAGTTCAGTAGGGGAGCTTTCTGAGCATATTAAAGTTGAATCATCAGCATATTGTATGCAGGTGGCTTGAGGGATTGCTAAATGGAGGTCGTTGATAAAAAGAGAAAAAAGAAGTGGGCCTAGAATAGAGCCCTGAGGGACTCCCAGAGTGACTGGTAAAAGGGATGATATATTATTTTCCGAGAGGACTGCTTGTTGTCTATTGGTTAGGTAGGATCTGAACCACTTAATAGCCAGAGATCTGAACCACTTAATAGCCAGAGAGTCCAGGGAAAAGGATTCAAGAATGTTGATAAGAAGAATATGGTTTACCATGTCAAAAGCTTTTGAGAGGTCAATAAAGAGTGCAGATGACAGGTGGTTGTTATTACGATTTCTATTTATAACATCTGTAAAGGATAACAGGGCAGTAGTGGTACTATGAGATGGCCTAAAACCATGCTGGCACTTAGCTACTGAGTTATTTTGAGTTAAATGGTTTAAAAGTTGATGATGAATGCATTTTTCCATTATTTTTGCTAAGGGTGATAATAGGGCTATTGGCCTGTAGTTTGAGAAGTCGTTGGAGTTACCACCTTTGTGTAGGGGAATAATATGGGAGATTTTCCAAATGTCTGGAACGTTTCCCTCCTTAATGGTTCTGTTTATGAGGATGGATATGGGATAGGAAATTGCTTTGGCCACTTTTTGGAGGTATTCTGAGGGTAGCTGGTCAGCAGAAGGAGTACAAGGTTTAAGTTTTTGGATGAATTTGTAGATGAGAGTGGTGGAGACTGGCTGCATATGGAAGATTGGATGAGTGCTGGGTAAGGAAGTGGGAAGGTTTGAGTTGTCTGGAGTAAGTTGACTAGCGAGTGCTTGTATGGTTTCTGTGAAAAAGGAATTGAAGGCATTTGCAGTTTGATGGGGGGTATCAGGATCAGCCTGATGTGGGGTTGGTGTACGAGAGTGTCCTGGAGAAAGGAGTTTATTGATACTAGACCAGAATTTCTGGGGGTTGTTTTGGTGATTTTCTTGTAGTTTACAGTAGTAGTTCTTTTTATCCATAAGTATTGCCTTTTTTGTGCTATTTCTTAGTTGCTTAAAAATCTGTTCATTGGTAATGTTTTTGATAGTTCTCCACTTAGCCCAGGATTTATTTCTAAGTAGAATTTTTTGTCTGGTTTCTTTGGAAAGCCAGGGGGCTGGTTTGGCCTTTATTCTAATGGACCTTTTGGGTGCATGCTTGTCAAGGATGGATAGGAAAGTAGAGTTTAGATAACTGACAGCCTCTTCAAGAGGTAGAGTTTTTAGTGGGTTCCAGTCACAGGCACTTAGTTCATTTTGGAATGCTACTGGGTTAAAGTGTTTATTGGTACGTACAATTCTGTATGTGGGGGGAATTGAGATATCTTTTCTTTGTCTGAGGATGTAGGTCAAAGTTTGATCACTAATGTCGTCAGGTAGAGTTCCTACATTGTATGTTTGTGCTTGCCTATTTATTAGTATCCAGTCTAGGGTGCTCTCTTTGTTATTTGGTTTATTGATTCTGGTTGTAGAGGTGATAGCTTGAGTAAAGCCATGAAGGTTGATATGGGAGGAAGGATTATCAGCATTGACATTTTTCCAATCAGTGTTAAAATCTCCAAGTATAATAGTTTCTTGGGGGTAAGTTAACGACACCCAGCTTAGAATATTTTCTATAGTAGAGATGTTATTACCTGGTGGCATGTAGATGCAGATGATATATAGGGATTTTTTTTGGTTGATTTGAAGTTTGGAGATACGTATTTCTGCCTTACTATCTTAAGGAGGGTGGAATGGAGTAGTGGAGATTTGAAGTCCCTCTTTGAACAAGACTGCTACTCCCCCACCTTTATTTTTTATACAGTCAAGTCTCAGTATATTATACCCTAGGGGAAGGATTTCATTGTCTTTGGTCTCAGGTTTTAGCCATGTTTCTGTGAGGCAGAGGATGTCAAAGCAATGGGTATTGAGAAGGGCATGGAGATGGGTTACTTTGTTATTAATGCTACGGATGTTAAGATGTCCAATTAGGAAAGAGTTAGGGTGTTTGGACTGTGTTATAGGGGAAGATTGATTGGTAGGGCCAGGGTTAGGGTGGATATCACCATCTTTTAAGGAGGGTTTAATGAGTCTTAATGTAGGGTTATTAATAAAGTTGAGAAGGTATTTCACTTTCCTTACTGTGGGTGTATTATATTTAATGTGGAAAAGTCTATGGTATTTAGGTAGTAAATAGCTGGGGGTTGAGGTGATATTGATTAGACAAATATGGAGTATAGAATCGTTGATTGTTGTTTGTTTGGGAGAGTAGTTAAAGTGGTAGTAGTATGGCTGTTCAAAGGAAGTGATGATGTAGGTATAGGTCAGGGCAGTTGAAATTATGATTAAGAGTAGGGATTTAGTAATGTTAGTTTTTAGTGTTGAAGTCATCTTAGGAGATTATGTATAAGAAGATTCTGGGAGTTGAGTAGGGATGTAGCAGATTAGGAGGTATGTGTATGGTTAGAGTAAAGAGGAAAGAGAAAGAAACAAATAGAGCTAGTAGTTATGGAAGAAGAGGTGTGGTAGGTTTCACTCAGGAGTGGCTTATATAAGTAATATGTAATTGGGATGGGAATATAATTGGAAATAAATTGATTGTAGTTTATGATAGGTGGGATGAGGGAGTGGGTGTGGTACGGGAGGTATAAAATAAGGAGCACTGGGGGTGGGGGGTAATTAGGGGTAGGGTAGGGGAGCGGAGTGAGCCCGCAGGGCGAATGTAGCGGGTTACAACAGGAGTCTGGGAGACAATCAGTAATATGGAGACACTGAGTTCCACAGGCTTAGTTAAGGTAAGAGTCAAGTTCTATTAAATTACTTACTAAAAGGTAAAGAAGTAGTAAGCATACAGAGTAGAAATTATAAGAGAGAGAGGTAATAGGAGATAGTTATAAATCATGAAAAACAGCTTGTTTAGAAAGTTTAATTAAGGAGTTTGACAGTAGTAGTAGGGGACAGTCAGAGTAGGCTGTCTAGTGGAGCAATACAAACACTATTATGGAACCTCTATCCCTGTCTTTACAGGGGTTCAGAAATTTGGATATTAAACAAATAATCAGGTTAGTTCATTGAGGGGGGGAATTTCTTAATGTAGGGGTACAATCAGGGTTAACAGTAGAAAGCTACACCATAAGTTACAAGAGTTTGTTTTAGCAGTCCCATTCATGCACAGTAGAAGCATCAACTGCACACCTTCCGCTCATGCACAGTACAAGCATCATGTACACGTCCCACTTATGCACAGTACAAGCATCATGTACACGTCCCACTTATGCACAGTACAAGCATCAACATGTACACATCCCACTCATGCACAGTACAAACATTACATGTACATGTCCCACTAATGCACAGTACAAGCATCAACATGTACATGTCACACTCATGCACAGTACACGCATCAACATGTACACATCCCACTCATGCAGCACAGTGCATTATAAAGCCATTCCCACATGTAGAAGATGACAGCAAAACAGTACAGGAGTATGAAGTTTGTGGATACAATGTGGTTATATAAAAAGGTTTAGTTTCCTTTTTAAATAACAACATTGAATTACTGCAATAATTAACTCCCGTGGATGGACAACATTTGCTTACCCATGGTTGGTTTGCTAATTCAGACTTCAGCCTCATAATTACCCTTGTGTAAACCCATTACCCATACATACAAAGTCATTAATTATTGCTTAAATAGCACTTTATATCAAGGGAGCATTAATTGCCTCTGCTGATCTTAGCCCAGCAAAAAAACTCACCAGTGACAGTATGATGGCTCTTCATCTGACCCACCTTACTCTGATGTGCCTGCAGGTACAGAACTATGAGCCTTTCACAGAGGGTAAGAGTAGGCCTCCATGCACAGGTTCTCTGCTTGTTGGGAAGTTGTCTCAATGTAGGTCACACTGGGGAGCTTGCTAAGGCAAGGAAACTGCAGAGCTGGTGATAATAGGATCTAAGCACAGTGGTATGAAGTCAGCAGTGGTGGGATGAAAAATATAAAACAAATAAATAAAATAGCCATAAAAGAAATGTAAATATGGTGCAGTGGTGCAGCGTTGGTGTCGCCTCACAACAAGAAGTTCTCCAGTTCGATTCTTGGCTGGGGTGCCTTCTGTGCAGAGTCTACATGTCCTCCCTGCATTCGTGTGGGTTTCCTCCGGGTGCTCCGCTCTCCTCCCACATTACAAAGACATGCATCTGGAAAGTTCCTCCCCAGGCATCCGCTAAAAACTGGCTTTGTTCCAACTTAGACTTTCCCAATAGACAAATATAAAATAAATAAATTAAAATAAAATTTAACAGGTAGTCCATTTTTTAAGCACAACAACATCTCACAAGGTGGGCATTACAGGCAAACAATGCACCATTAAGGGGAAGAGAGGTCCTCTACTTTCAGCATTAGGCCACAGAACACTCTAGTGTGGTCTGTTATTTCCCCGTGATGCCTATCCTATCAGAAATTATTATTTACCAAATGTTGCATCATCTTCATTGTGTTTCTAGTGTTCTATATCTTTCTATCGGTTCCAGGGGTTTTACTTTATGCCTGCCTTTTCTGCCCTTTCATTATTTCATGAAGTTTTTCATGACTTTTAGCGTGATCTATACTATGGTTTGGTAAATGTGCCTATCAAAGATAGGTATGACTCTCTCTATCCTACGTACTCCAACCTGTTTCAGCTGACTACAAAGTTTCATAAAACTCCTGAAATAATTGCAATAGTCAATAGTTTCTCTTGTGAGGGGCAAATCCCATTTATAATATTCCAGATTATCTGCTAACACAATTTAACAGTCATCAACTTCATATAAATGGAGGAATGCTGAAAAATATAACGGAGTGATTCCTTTAAGAATAAAATGTCCCATCTATTATCCCTTCTATTTCCTGTTTTACTATTTCCTTCTTTATATCTGGATCTTCCCTGGACACCAAACCTTCCAGGCGAATAGTCCTGTATCTTCTTAATTTCAAGGTTTCTTTACCTTCCGCCATAACTGAGATGTATAGAACCACTTACTTAACTACCTGAGGCTTTACTTTACCCCATTCCACTGTTAGGGAATCTTACTCTTTACACAACTCTTCTGCTGTTACTAACTGACATTTACCTTTTTCATTTCTCACTTTTCAATAACAGAATGGAAATCACTATTGCCTCTATATGCTTTGCCCAGTCAATAGCTGTAGTAAGACACCCAAGGGAATGTGATTAGATATTATAACAGGATGGGTATACCCATCCTGGACCATAAGGGTGGTCCATGCTCTAAGAGGCTCTCTATTGAAATGTTGGCACTCTTAATGCACAGTAATAACAAACTGGAAAAAAAGGTCAGAAATGCAGGAGAAGAGTGAATATTGAACTATGCTCTTCTCCTTTAAACTTGAAGTTTGGTGGGGGAGTCAAGCCCCCCTTCACCCTCCCATTGGTCTACACCTCTTGAAGTTATGTATATAAACTTTGGGACTGCCGTATCACAGACGAAAAGGTATATTCAGAGAAATGTCCATCTTGGACTTGGTATATACAAGTCTGTTTTTTTGGCAATTCAATCTCTCTATTTCGGGCTCAGCCATGCAGGTACCAACATTTCAAATGGTCACTACTCTAAGGTCATATATATCTGAAAAAATCTGGAACTTGAGTTACATTTCTTGGGGGGGGTGACTGTGGTTGTTGTACCCACCAAAGTAAAGGCAATATACAGACCCAACACCTTAATGTACTGCTTCATATACCACCCTAGTGGAATCCTAACAGTTCTCTGATTTAATTTAATGGTCACAGTGTTTCATTCTCCAAAAGACAAAACTATTCCCATCAAAGAATGTTAACACTATCATTATTTATTTTATAAACTCCTTTTCTGATAATCCCAAAGGAAAACAGAAACAAAATCATTCACCTCCTTCATATCAAACAACTGCTGATCTACATGAAGTAACAGTACAGGGTTAGACAATGGTCTCCACTACCTACAGGAATGGTATGGCCTTTTTGACCTACCGTCTTTCGATGCTCTGGTAACCAAAATGTAAAAGCCAAACTAGGAGATATTTTCCTTTCACTACAGCAAAAAATAGTGCTACAGAAACCTATTAACAGTAACAGACAAATAGCAAGCATATGTTATCATATAAACTGTTGCCTGTATCAGTTTCACTTTGAAACTTCAGGTGACATGACAGATAAACTGCAAAACCATTTGCTGTAGATCATTATGAAATGGGTATAAAGGATACTGACTCCTGGACTCTTAGTGTGCTACAGCTTTCTTTGTCTGTCATATCTGCAATACTGCAATGATGCAGATAAATTCCTGTTCCTAATACATCGTTACCTGCAATCCTTTTTTTTTTTATTTTTGTTTTGAGATAAGAAATCTTTCTACAGAAACGAGTGAATTCATACCCCTGAAATGTCTGCAATCATTCTCTCGTTTTGGCAGTAACACTGTCACTGATGCACCTGAAATGTCTGCAATCATTCTCTCGTTTTGGCAGTAACACTGTCACTGATGCACCTGTTATCTTACTTTTGAAGTCGATGCGTCTCAGACAAATTTTTGCTCAAGTCATTTTACACAGCTAAATTTGATATGGCAAATCGTGTTTATTTTAGAAATGACTTGTGAGCATTTATGTTGTTAAAAGACTTGCTTAGAGTCACTCAGTATGTGACTGGTGGTGGCCGAGAATTTCAAACCCATGATGACAGGAATATTTTTATTTACAGCTCATTCACTTAACTAAGCTATGCTATCTGTAGCAGCATTGTTATCAATATACTTACAAATCCCACTCCAGATGCCTCTACAGATGTGCACCAGATATATCTAGTTTTGTTCCTGGGAAATTTACAGCCATGCTATTTATACCTCTAGAGAAATTCACTTTAAGTGTTTGAAATCTAGACAATGATACATGCAAGCCAACGGCTGATGTAGCTGTCCCATTTTTAGTATATCTGCAGTTCTCAAACATCTAAGGTACTGCTGCAGATGAATTTGCAAGTTTTGTTTCTTAGTCATCTACATTTCTACTCTGAGGTCCTGCCTGCCTGCTTACAACACATCCAAAGTCTTTTGAATGATGCAGCTGAAGTATTGTACATAATGGACTTAACACCCTGTTGCTAATCTATGTGTAGGTCAGCTCCTGATATATATGCTGTCATAGTCCTGATGTGCATAGCCTAATCTTACTAAAGTAAATGCAGCCCAGCCTTTGAGATAATCACATCCCCCCTCCTAATGTATCTAGTCGTATTCTAGATGTATCTATAATAAGTATCCACACTTACATAATACTGATCAATTTTTCAGTTTAGCAGCTATTCACTTAAGGATCAGGAGCTCTCTTTTGTTTACAAAGGCTCAGCCCCTTACTTTCTGACAAAGAAGCATTAACTGACTATACACTAAAGATAGGCACAAAAGACAAAAAAAATTCACAGTCACTTTCATCCAAAGCACATCGCTAGTAAACCAAAACTTAAAATGAGGTGCTTAATTAATAAATCTAAAATTATTTAGTAGTCTTCTCAAACAGCATAAATCTTGAGAAGGACACAGTCTGAGATTATTTTTTGTCCGCAGATTTGTTGGCTGAAGCATCAGGAAGTATTGCACTGTTTATTTTTTATTTTTTGTAAAAGGTCTGCAGTAACTTACAAAGGCTTAGGGCTTATATTAACTACAACTGCTCCATGTTTCTCAAACACTTTGACTCCTTACTGGTACAACTGTGAAGTCACTAGATATCTTCTTTTTATCTTTCTTGCAAAATGCCTTAAACAGAAATAATTTTGTGTGTTTAAAAAAATGATGGCACAAGTAAAGTGCTTTGGTATTTAGCTCTATTTCTTTCTAGCTGTGTAAAAAAGTTTATGGCATTGTTTACCTTGCAATAACAAATAACCTATTCAGAGATTCTAAAGAGCCAGAAACCCTATGGACCACAACAGGAATTTCAAGAAAGTTCTGATTTGATAATGCAGCTTATAAGTGGGCACCAATTCCTGATGATTCTGTAGCTGTAACTTCAAAAGTACAAACAACATACACTGCTGTAAACTGGGTACATACATTATTACTCAGGAATGAATGTGTGCAAGCCAACAAATTCATCAAATAATGTCTCAGAAAGCTTTACAAAGCTGCACTACACACATATGATTTTAATTTAATGAATGTTATTTACTTATTTACCTGTGAGTTTCTTTTTCTCAGATACTTTCAACCAAGATGTGGGATGGAGTAATAAGCTGAATCTAAGAAACTATAAAATTTGTCCAAAAAAGACTGATCGCTAAATTTTAATGACGTTTTCACTTGCATTCTGTGACGAAAGGAGGTACTGCCAGTACAGCTAGCTGGAATTTTATAAATAACTATATGTCACTGGTGAATATTGAAAAGATTTATATAAATGCTTGTGTTACAAATGTATTAGAACTGTATGTGCATCTTATAGCTGACTATAACTTTCTATAACTAGTTCCCATACGATCTCTCACACCCTGTAAATATTGTAAATAACTTTTGACTTTAACTGTGTGAATTTGTTAAAATGTATCTGCACGATATTTTTCCACTATGGGCAATATTGCTCACGCTTTGTATTATTTGATATGTATTTGTACTTGTACTTTTATTTTTATTGCACTGCTATCTTTACTGTAATCTGTTTCATGGAGCTCTTCTCCCCGGGCATCCACTGAACACTGGCTCTCTGAGCCCAGTCGACTTCCCCAGTAATTAAACTGGAAATAAATAATAAATAAATAAATGTGTATATCAAACTGCTTGTACAGATGTGTGTTGAAAAGCTATTTGCAAAGTGCTGTTTGAAATGTAACCACGGTGTGCACTACTGGAAGCGAACAGAAATGTATGCGCACTATTGTAACTGCTTAAATATATATATTTTAACAGTGGAAACTGGAATACAGGAGGTCAACTTCAGTCCAGCAAGCTTCAGAAAAATAACTGAAATTACATTAGTTTATGTCTAGGCCATAAAAGATGGTATCTTTCAGTTTTAAATGCAGCAAGGGACGCAATGTCTGTACTAGGAAACTTTCTGTATTGCCTTTAGGGTGAACTAATGACTAGTCTTGAAAGCATGAAGGAATGCAATTGTTTTATGACTTCCAGTATCTGCCAGAGTCTGAGGAGAAGCCTTTGTCTGTATATTTTTACAGGTAGATGCTAAACACTGCCAATAAAAGAGAAACACTGTGATGCACTGAGTTCAATAAGCAGAATCCAAAGTCCAAGGTAAAAAATAACACAGTTACGTAAAATCACCAAAATTTATTGCAGCAAAGCTTTCGGGTTTCCCCTTCCTCAGTGCTATAATAAAACTATTTCAATTCACATTTAAATAATGAGAAGGTAATTGACCATATGACACAGCCAACCAATAGAAACATTTGAAAAGCAAAAACATTTAAAGAACATTTAACATTATTTAAAAATGTCTCACTCCAGCAGAATAAGTTAATTACAAAGCAATACATTTTTAATTAATGCAGCTTATGCTGCTTCTTAGTTAAAACAGGCTTCAGACTTACTGCACTATTAATACCTGGATAGACATCTGCTTGTAGTTTTACTATCCATGAACAGTCTATACTTTCTAGTATATTATTAATATCACCTCCCCTCATATTATGTTGTATAGCCTTTATTACTCTAAATTTAAAATTATGACCATTAATATTATTATGTATATGTTTCGCTAATGTGTTAGTGAGTACGTTTCTTCTAATCTCTGACTTGTGCTCTATAATATGATCCTTTAGCTTTCTGCTACTCTTACCAACATAAAAAGGACATTTGGTACAGGTAGCTAGATATACTGTATTACAATTGGCGTAATAGTCAAATTTATAAAGAAATCCAGTAACTGGATGCCTAAATTCTGTATCAGATATCAGATCTTCACAACAGCTGCAATTATAGCATGGAACTGTGTCTTTCTTAGTAGTTCTAATAATAGCATTAATGTTACTAAATCTAAGATCTTTATAACAGAATCTTTGCTTAAAATTTCTTTTATTTCTATAGGCAAAGTATGGCCTTTCAGTTAAGATATTTTTAAGCTCGGGCATCGATAACAAAATATTCCAGTTCTTTCGTATTATATTTTCTACCCACTTAGATCTAGTATTATAGGTTGTAACATACCTCATTTTCCGATTATTAGTGCTAGTATTACCCATCATATGCCTTCCTTCAGAAGGTTTGAAGAATTTCGTTGAATACCTATAAGGGACAACTGAATTTTTATGTTTCAAAATGAATGCGTCAAATATAAGTATTGCATTTTTAGATATTAACTTGTTTATAATTAGTGGAGAGGTACAAACTTCTGTGCATAGAAAATCAGTACATGCTAACAGGTACACACAGAGACGCAGCATGCATGACATTGGCTGCCATCGGTTGTAAAGGATGTCAGGGCGTCCGATACAAAAGGAGGCAGCCAACGTCACTTCCTCAGTCTTTCTTGCCATAACACTCAGCAGCCCCCAGAAAACAAGGCTTAAACCAAACACTGATTTGGCAAATAAATTTAGCCTGTACCTCAGGAAAAGAGAATAGGAGAGGACCAAAAAGGGGGAAGGAGGGAAGGAGGGAGGGAGGGAGGGAAACCAGGATTGCAACAGTAAATACACATGAACATCTACATTTATGGTAAGTGTACACAACTGTACTATGTTCATCGTGTTTCACTGTTGCAGTCCTAACAAATGGGTCGATTACCAAAGCCCAGAGTAAAAAGGTGGGAGGAACCAACAGCATCAAGGGTTGAAGATAATGCCCTGCAACACCGCAGTGGCAAACCCTGCCCTGGCTCTGGAAAACAGAGGCAGATTATAATGTTTTGTGAAAGTGTGAACAGAACTGCCTCCAAAATGGCTTTAGCAGGGACACCCCTTAGAAATGCTTCAGAAGTGGAAGCCGCTCTAGTTGAGTGGGTCCTAACCCCTTGAGGTGGAGCTTTGCCATGAAAGGAATAGCAAAAAGTAATGCAATGTGCAATCCAAATGGTTTGCTTAGAAACAGCCTTGCCATGGGCTCCAGGGGCAAAACTGACCAACAACTGTGCAGTTTACCAAAGGTCTTTAGTCCTGTCCAGGTAAAACCTGAGCTGTCTGTGCACATCAAGAGAATGTAGGATACTTTCACCTTTATTTCAAGGATTAGGAAAGAAAGTAGGAAGGTGTATGGCTTGATTAAGAGTCAGGCTGGAAACCACCTTAGGCATAAAGGAGGGATTAGTTCTCAGAGAGACTCTATCTGCATGGAAAATAAGAAAAGGCTCCACGGCCATCAAAGCTTGCAGCTCCGAAACCCTCCTTGCTGAAGTTATACCCAAGAGGAAGGCGGTTTTCCAAGAGAGAAACTTTAAATATGCAGAGGCAGCTGGCTCAAAAGGAGGAAGAGTGAGTTTCTCTAGAACAAAATGAATATCCCTGGCTGGAGTAGGCGCCCTTCTGGGAGGTTTTAAAGCACCTCTGGGAAACATTTTTATCACGGGATGAGAGAAAATGGGCTGTTCAAGACAACATTGAGCAGAAATGACTGAAGCATGGATCTTGATAGAGGAAAAGAAAGACCACCTTGAAGCAAATCAGCCAGGTATTCCAGGATCAGAGGAAGGGTAGGCTGAGAAGCAAATTCCCCTCAAGCCTGCATCCATTGAGAGAACCTTTCCCATTTTCCAGCATAGGACTTCCTAGTGCTAGGCCTCCTGGCCTCCCTCAGTAGGTCAACCATCTGTTGGGAAAGGGAAGAAGAAAAGGAAGGAGTCATACAATGAGCCATGCTGCCAAATGGAGAGACTGAAGATGAGGATGTAGAATGTTTCCCCTTTCCTGAACCAAAAGATCTGGCTTCAGAGGAAGATGCCAAGGAGGAAATTGGGAGAGACTGCAAAGCATTGGATACCAATGCTGTCTGGGCCAGTTCGGAGCTATGAGAATAGTCCTTGGTCATTCGTCCCTGATCTTCAATAATAGTCTGGGAAGAAGAGGAGAGAAGGTGTACACTGATAGCAACGTCCAAGGGAAGGACAGAGCATCCACTTTCCAGGCTTTGTTGTGATGCTGTCTGGTGCAAAGAGAGGTAGAAGACAGTTTTCTGGGGAGGATAAATGATCCACCTGAGGCGTGCCCCAACGTTGAATGATGCTGTAAAAGACTGCTCTGTTCAGCTGCCACCCATGAGGATCCAGGGTTTGCCTACTCAACTGGTTTGCCAAAACACTGAGCCTTCCTGGAAGAAACTGAGCTAGGAGATGCAGGTCCAGAGATGCTGCCATGGACCACAGATTCATGCTTTGTCTGCACAGGGGATAAGAGTGAGTCCCTCCCTGCTTGTTGATGTACCACATGACTGTGGTGTTGTCTGTTCTGACAAGCAGGGTCCCTGGAGAAAGAAGATGCTTGAAAGCTAGTAAGGTCTGCTGAACTGCAATCAACTCTTTTAAATTTATGTGCAGGTGCATCTGCTGGGCGTTCCAACATTTCTGTATGCATCTGCCATCTAGGTGTGCTCCCCAGGCGAAGTCCAATGCGTCTGTAGTCAGAACGTGAGTGGCAGGAGGTGTCCGAAAAGGCATGCCCTTGTTCTGCAGACAGGCTGTTGCCCACCATAGAAACTCTGTCTGCAGAGATGGAAGCAGAGGAATCATCATATCCAGGTCCTCTGTGTGCTGACACCAAATGATCTTGAGGTACCATTGCAATTTCCTCATATGCAGTATTGCATATGGAATCATGAGAATACAAGATGCTATGAATCCCAGAGCTTGCAGGTATTTCCTTGCAGGGAGCTGGGACAGGCTTGCCAAGTCCTTGAAGTTTAAACTGAAAGAGTTGTCTGCTTCTCCTGGGTGAGATATATCATCTGGGCGGCTGTGTTCGGACTCGATCCCAGGAATGTTATCTCCTTGGATGGTATCATTTTTGATTTTTTTTTCACTGAGAGTGCAACCCAGGGAAGAGAGAAGAGTCTTTACGACTTCCAGATCCTTTAAAAGCTGTTCCTGTGAACTTGCTTGAATCAGACAGTCGTCCCAAGTATGGGGAAATCTGAATTTTCTTCTGCCTGCAAAAAAGCAATGACTGAGGCCAGGCACTTCGTGAAGACTCTGGGAGCAGTAGACAAGCCAAAGGGCAGCACAGAGAATTGATAATGTTGCTTCCCACTCTGAAACGAAGATACTGCCTGCAACTTTCCCTGATAGGGCTGTGCAGATAAGCCTCTTTGAGACCCAAGGTTACCAGCCAGGAATCCTTTTCTAGCAGTGGTAGCAACTGATGCAGAGTGAGCATTTTGAACTTTGGAATTACCAGAAAAGAGTCCAGAATGGAAAGATCTAGGATAGGATGCCAGGTGCCTTCTTTTCTTGGAACTAGGAAAAGCCTGGAATAAAAGCCCTGGCCCACCTGCTGAGCAGGAACTGATTCTATTGCTCCCAGATGAGACAAAGACAAAATTTGTTTTTCTACTTCTGCCCTTTGGTTTGGAGGAACGTCCGGGAATCCCTTGGGAGCTGGAAAGGTACTGAAATAAAACTTGAGCCCTAAGGACACCTTTCTGAGCACCCATTTGTCGTCTGTGATAGTGGCCCAGACATTTGCAAAAAGGGCCAACCTCCCTCCTAAAGAGCTCTCCCGGCATGCAAAAACAAGAAGAAGTAAAAAGTCATTGAGAGTGTTTAGATTGAGATGCAGGCTTGGAGCTTCCTCCCTTAGAAGTGGAAGCCTGCCAACGCCTAGACCTTTGAGGGGTAGCCACCTGCCCCCTAGAAGATTTGTAACCTCTAGTCCTGGAACAGTTCTGTCTGCTGGTATCAGGAAAGGACCAACTATTGGAAGGGGAATTCCTGCTAAAGCGAGGGGGTTGAACTTGCAGAAAATCCTTAACAGTTTGCATGGACTTTGCCTTATCCTCCATCTTCTTAAGTACCTCCTCTGCTTTGCTGCCAAAAAGACTGTCTTTATGCAAAGGTACAGCCAAAAGCTTAGCCTTGACAGATTCTGGAAGAGGCTGTTCTCTGAGCCAAGTGTGCCTTCTAATAACAGATACAGTAGCCGTAGCCCTGCTGGAGGCTTCAAGGATATCAAAACCACAATGCAAAGAATGCTTATTGACCAGACTGGTAGAATTCAGTAAATCCTGCATGTCTTTACTCTCTGCCAAAGGAGGAACACTTGCTATCCTAGACTTAATAGCCCCCAAGGTGTGCTGCTGTTACTTCAGCATATGAAAAAGACAATTGGTAGCCCTAATAGCTAGGGTGGCAGAGGTATAAACCCTCTTGCCCCACCTATCAAGGTTCCTAGACTCTCTGTCCGAGGGAAAAGGATTCCTGGTAACAGTGGCCTTAACTCCTTTAGGGCCCTGAGAAATAACCTCTGGATCTGCCAACGGATTCCTGAAAAGAAACAGAGGAGAATCAGGGACTCTGTAATACCTGTCAGGTTTCCTGGGAGCAGGAGGAACCAAATTTGGAGTCAAGGAATTTTCCAGGAAAACATCAACAACAACTTCCAACACAGGGGGAATAGCAAGAGGCTTATGCTGAGGTAAATTCAGAAACTCCCTAATCCGTTTCTTAGATTGGGGAAAATCCTGACTTTCCTATTTAAAATGTTCCCTGACGGTATTTAAAGTATCACCAAAAGAGAAATCCTCCAGAGGAGAGGCAGAAGGGATGGATTCCTTAGCATCCGAACCCTCAAAAGGAGAATAAGTCTGAGAAAAATTCCTCTTCATCAGCAGAAATGCTGGAAGAATCAGAACCTGAGCAGGATAAAACCTCAGGAGAAACAGCCCTACTCCTTTTAGTAGGAGGAGGCAGAGAACCCCTAATAAGAGTCAACAAATCATTAGCCATTTTAACCATTTGGGACTGAGGAGAAGAAACTGGAGCCTTCCTTTTCACAGGCTTACGAATGGAAGATTTACCTGCAAGCCTCAAAGACTCGGGAGGCGTGGCAACAGCCGAAGTCTACTCTAAAGTTGAAGGAAGAAGCTTGCTGTCCGAATGCAAAATGGAGGCCTCGGACACCGGAGTCAGCTTAGCGGTCCCGGCTTCAGCTGAAGAGGTGACCGGCGACAGGTTGGAAGGCAAAACGGAAGCCGAAGGCCTAAGGGACTTTGACTCAATCAAGGCCTGTGGTTATACATCTGCGGACTGCAGGGACTGCAAAGGCATCTCACTGGCTACCGCCTGACTGACAACCAACTTAACATCATCCGAGGACATAGCTTTCTGAGGCCTGTCGCAGTCCTTATTATTACGTTTCTTCAGAATATCCAAAACCTGAAGACCGGCGGACGCCATACCAACAAACTTAGGCCAAACTCCAAAATGCCTAGCCAAAATCTTAGCCCGATGATGGATAGTACGCAGATTAAAGGAGGCACAGAGATCACAATTGGGGACGCTGTGGTCAAGGCCTAAACAAATAATGCAATAGGAATGAAAATCTCTATGGGGAATCTGCTTTCCACAGGTAAGGCAATTATTAACTTTTTCTGACATTCGTCAAGGCAAGAAAAGAGGATCCCCAACGGGATACTTAGCTGTAGTAGACTTTAACTCTTGTAGTTGGAAAACCAACAAAGGTAAACTGCCAACCAGCACTCATGCATGAAAAGCTTCTTCGGGCTCCACGGCAAGGAAGACTGAGGAAGTGACATCAGCTGCCTCCTTTTGTATCGGACGCCCTGATGTCCTTTACAACCAAGGGCAGCCGGCATCATTTATACTTACCTTTGGTATTCTGGCCGACCGAGGGATACCGGGAGCTGGATAACCCATCTGTTAGGACTGCAACAGTGAAACATGATGAACATCCTCCAAACACTGGAACCAACCCAATTCGGCTTTATCAAAGGCAGGTCATGCCTACTAAATCTGCTGGATTTCTTTGAGAAAGTCACTAAGGCCACGGATAAGAGTAAAACAGTACATACTGCCTGCGTCAACCTGGTCAAGACACTGGACACAATTCCTCATTCATGTATTATAAATAACTTCACAAAACTGGCTATAAATCCTTTTAGCACCAGATGGATGGTTCATAGGCAGGACACATGATTAAAGTGGGTGAACCCAGATCCAGCAAGAGGCCAGTTACTAGTAGTGTGTCACAGGGTTCAGTGATGGGACCACTCCTGTTCAGAATATGCTTCTCTAATGTCAAGGCTAACATGGAAGGCCTCTGGATGACAAGGTTTGCCAACAAATGCAAGCTGGGGGCAATCACTGAATCCCCCAACTATGTAGATATCCCTCAGGAGGGTCTGGAGCAGTCAAATGATTGGTGCCAGAACCACGGCCTAAAACTATATGCGAAAAAAATTCAATATCATATCCTTTGGGAAGTCAAATATCCTTAAAAATTACATCATCAATAGCACACTCCTAAGGTTAGACTCAGAGGTGAGAGATCTAGGTACACAGACAGATAGAAGCCTGAACAGTGGTGAGGAAGTCCTTCTATGTGGCCCAACTTTTAAGTAAAGGTTAGTCGTCCAGATCCAAGGTAATTATAGTCCCACTGTACTCAGCTCTCATTAGACTAATAATCAAGTACAATGTGGCATTTGGCATATATTTGACTAGGCACTTACAGCAGTTGGAGCAACCTAAGAGATTCCTCACAAAAAAAATACAGGGTGTAAACAACATGTCCTATGTGGATAAACTAAAAGCCCTATCCCTTTACTCTGTTTCCTACCGATTATTGAGTGACCTATGCCTGACCTACAAGACACTCACAAATCCAGGCCTAATGAAGCTGCTACACATCTTCAAGTCAAACAGCAGGAGTCTCACCCAATCTAGGAATCTAAACTTAGTCAGCAACTCAAACAAAATATGCTGGAGAGACAAATATGTGTCTCAGAGATTGCCCCTTCTTTGGAACAGGCTTCCTGTTCTTGTTAAGCACAGGCCTTCCCTGGCTCTCTTCAAATGCAATTTGGATGAATGGATGGGGAACTGCAAATTCACATCTGGGTTAGTGCCTATGTCCCTTGTGGGCAGAGACATCTGTAAGATGTTCAAGGCATAGCCTCAAACCTATGCTATCCTCTTGCCCCTAGGGGCCATATATTGGATGAAGCATGGTTATACTGGCTAAAAAGAGTTATTAAGCTGTTAGCCTAGTAACCTTTTATGAACCTATGTAACTAGTGTTGGAGGAAGTATTTTTCATCCAAAATATGACATTTTCAAAAAAATGTCCAGATATTTACCTCATTATTTTAGTTTGTTACTCATAAAATTTGTGGTTTGCTGGCTAATCTTTGGGGATTGAAGTCACTAAATAATCACATACATTTGAGTTTTAGACTTTATTTCCTTCAGAAAATGTATGCTAAAACAGATTTATGTCAGATAACCAAGTTTTCAGAAACTCGAATTTAATACAGACAAGACCTATGACAGAGTTTCTGAAAACTCGAACATCAAAAAAAAAAAAAGAAGAAAATCTACTTTTTATGTTTATGCAGTAGGGCAAACGCCCCTGTGCCACCCACACCCCCTGCAAATTATATCATCATCATCATCTTTCGGCTGTTCCCGTTACGGGTCGCCACAGCGGATCATCTGTTTCCATTTATTCCTGCCCTCTGCATTTTGCTCTTGTCACACCAACCACTTGCATGTCCTCTCTCACCACATCCATAAACCTTATCTTAGGCCTTCCGCTTTTCCTGTTACCAGGTAGCTTCATCCTTAGCATCTTTTTTTCCTAATATACTCAGCATCCCTCCTCAGCATATGTTCAAACCACCATAATCTTGTCTCTCTGGCTTTGTCTCCAAACCTTCCAACCTGGGCTGACCCTCTAATATACTTATTCCTAATCCTATCCACCCTCGTCACACCCAGTGCAAATCTTAACATCTTTAACTCTGTCACATCCAGTTCTAACTCCTGCCTTTTTGTCAATGCCACTGTCTCCAACCCATATAACATAGCTGGTCTCACTACCCTGTTGTAGACCTTCCCTTTCACTCTTACTGGTACTAGTCTGTCACAAATCACTCCTGACACTCTTCTCCACCCACTCCATCCTGCCTGTACTCTCTTCTTCACCTCTCTTCCACACCCACCATTACTCTGAACTAGTGATCCCAAGTATTTAAACTCATCCACCTTCGCCACCTCTACTCCTTGCATCCTCACCATTCCTCTATCCTCCCTCTCATTCACACACATATATTCTGTCTTAGTATTGCTAACCTTCATTCCTCTTCTCTCTAGAGCATATCTCCATCTCTCCAGGTTCTCCTCCACCTGTTCTGTACTCTCACTACAGATCACAATGTCATCTGCAAACATCATAGTCCACGGGGACTCCTGTCTGATCTCATCTGTCAACCTGTCCATCACCACTGCAAATAAGAAAGGGCTCAGAGCTGATCCTTGATATAATCCCACCTCCACCTTAAATGCATCACCTGCAAATTATATATACCAACTCTGAAATCACACTACAGTGAAGAAAACGGTAAATTTCCCAATCCTTGCTGTACCGTTATCTCCATTCAAAAGCTTTTTCAAAAACTTGACCATATGGTCTCGACTATATGAATTTCACGTTTCTGAAAATTCGATCAACTCATAGGGATCCATGCTAAAATAAATCCACTTTCTAATTTTATATCAACAATGTTTAAATATTATAACAACTTTCTAATGTTATATCAGCAACATTTAAAATTTGTTCCTGTTTTGAGCCTTTGTCCCCCTTTCTTTTAGGCTTTATCCAGATTTCTTGAGCTAAGAGGTTGAGACAGAGGTATGCATGCTTCTTATTTGCTGCTGCCACTGCTCAGTCGATCGCAGTCTCTCTCTGACACAAACACACTTCCACTTTCATGCATGCAAGCACACTCACACATGCAGACAGAAATATGGACACAGAATTTTCTTTCTTTTTTTCATGTTTCTTTTAATTTTACGTTCGCTAAACAGCAAAAGTGCTGCTTAGCGAGCATAAAATAATGGCTCAATCAGTCCCACTCATATGCATACACACAGACACACACTTTTATACTTTTTAATTTCTGTTTATTTTAATTTTACACTCACTAAACAGAAAAAACATTGCTTAGTGAGTGTAAAATAAGGCATATATAAGCTTCATTACAGTCTCAGTTCCGTGACAGCTTAATATGCTGTTGTGAAGCATCAGACTCATTTTTCAATGGGTATTACCTGCACATTACCAACCTGCTGGAGAACTTCTCCAGTCAGGGTCTAATCTATGGTTTGCCCATTCTCTTTACTGCAATAATAGTCTATTCTATTAAGTAAAACACTTAATGGATTAAAGGCAAGACAGAACAGCAGTGGTGGCAAAGAAACATCCTTGAATATCCCCCTTTGAATTTTTATCCCTGGGATAATAATTTGCTTTTAATTATGACTCAATTATAAATTGGTTTGCCACCGTTTCACAGTCACAGTAATGTAACTGATCAATGTAGGGTGTATTGTACCTACCTGTAAGCATTCCATAATCCATAAATGTGGAATGCTGTTGAATGCTTTTTTGTTAATCTATCTATTCTTACATTTCTCTATTATGGCTTTAACAATAGATGATCCTATGTTCCTTATGACTTTCTTTTATTACTTTTTTGTTCTATTGCCATGACTGATTTTTTCCTAAATGGCTATAAACTCTATCTGCATCAGTTCCAGCATATAATTTATATTGACCTCTAAGGTTGTAAAACTGGGGAAAAGCCCAAAGAGTGAGTCAACATTCCAGCAATAAGAGACTTAGACAACCTTTGTGTAAACCCTAGTAATACAGTGCAAAGATGTGCATCTCAAAAAAGGCTGCGGAACTGAAAACATGGAATTTTAGCGGCAAAAAGTAAAATGTGTGGAAGACTCTGCCTCTGAGACCTAAAGAAAATAACAAGCATTTGCATAGGTAACCCATCCAAAAGCAATGTAAAGCAGGTCCACGGCAACAGCTTGTCACAGATCCAAATTTTTATTAAATGCAAACTTTAAAGAATCATAATCGGTGGTGCAGCGGTTAGCATTACCACCTCACAGCAAGAGGTTCTCTGGTTCGATTCTCGGCTGGGGTGCCTTCTGTGCGGAGTCTGCATGTCCTCCCTGTGGTCGCGTGGGTTTCCTCCAGGTGCTCCTGTTTCCTCCCACATCCAAAAGACATGTTGTAGGTGGACTGGATACTCTAATTGGCCCTAGGCGTGAGTGTGTGCGTGTGTGTGCCTTCCGTGGAAGGTTGGGTGCCAGGCTGGCAACTCGACACAGTACAACTCCACTGCCAATCATGAGCGGACAGGTGTTCTGCTGTGGTGACCCCTAACCGGGAAAAGCCGAAAGAAGAAGAAGAAGAAAGAATCATAATATAAGCAATTTCATCTGCCTCTGCAGACTTCATCAGATACAAATAGATAAAATCAAACACATTAATTTAAATAAACAACACCCATCAGTGTATTGGTACACACCCACCCCTTCTAATAGCATTTAAAGTGGCTCAACACCTTTTTTCCTTTAATCTGCACACCAAACATATACAATGCAGAGGTAACTTGCAAACTGCATCAGGCTGGGGTCCAAGTTAAGATGGTATGGCATGTCACCTTGAAGGTGGTTTGGCTGTGCAGGAGCTGCTATTTTCAGGAAATGTCTGAGGCACTTCAGTCAGTTCCCAGAAGTACTGAGAATGTGCAATACCACTGTTTGAAGGCACTGTATAAGCTGCAGATGGCTGTGCTACCATTTCCAGACCTGCATCACTACAGAGGATATACACATTAAGGTTGCTGAAGTCCCTGCTCTGTTTGTGCCCTCCTGTGAATGCAGTGAATCCAATTAGGAAAGGTACTGTGAGAGGTGGGGCTGATCCTTTTAGAGACTGGTCCCTCATGAAGACCCACGAGGAGAAGAAAGAGGGCTGATATGGATTCCCTGGATAGTGATGCCATCCTCATGACATAAGATAAGTGGTTAAGAGAGCAAAACTAGAAACTGACAGAGGCAAGCAAATCATGGCAAGGGGGCTCACATAGAGATGAAGTTTGGCTTTATGAAGCCTGTCTAGGAAGCAGTGTTCTGATCTCTCAGATAACAGCAGATATTGATGGTGGGGCCTGAGTGCTGGTCATGTGATCAGAGCTACTGAAAGGGAATTTAGTGCCCTGGATAGCACAGCCATATGGTGCTTCATTTCCCAATGAGCTTAAATTATGATAGCTTACAAGCTGTCTGTTAAGTGATCACAAATTTAGCTGCCTTTTCATAGGTTCATAGGAAGGCACTAGGCTATCGGCCCAAGGGCCTAAGTAAGCCTAGCCAACAAGGTTTCCTGGCTTATGCCACCCAAGAAAGTTAATTTCCTGTGCCCCTGTCGAGCAGAGCCACAGAAGTAAATCCCTGGGGTGTATTTCCTAATTCCCATCCACTCATCAAGATTTTTCTTGAGGAGTGCTAATGAGGAACTTTGCTTGAGATAGATGGGTAGCTTGTTCCAGAGTACAGGAAGTCTCTGGGACAGGAATCTATCCCTCCAGCATGTCCTGTTTATTGTGATGACAAGGTTAAGGTCCCTAGAGCGTGTAGTTCAGAGGGACTGGAATTTCTTGGGACTGGAATTTCTTTAGGTGTAGCATGTCCAACAGCTCTGGGTTTAACATAGGTTTATATGTTAGGCAGAGATCTCCTTGGAGTAGGCTATATGCTACAGAGTAAAGCTGGATTTTTTGAGACGGTCAGTGTAGGGCATCTGATTGAGGCCAGTAATCCTCTTTGTCGGGTACTTTTGTGGCCTTTCCAGCTGCACCAGTTGTCTTGTGAGGTACATTCCAAAAGGGGCATTGTACTCTATAATGGGTCTAATGAGTGCCGAGTAGAGGGGAACAATGACCTCTTTTTTCCTGGATGAGAACCCTTCTGTGATGAGGTGTGCCACATAGAAGGATTTCCTGACTACTGTGGTGCTATGGCTATCAAAGGAGAGACTACTGTCCACCTGGGTCCCAAGGTCTCTTATCACACATTTGGCGTTAAGCAGACTGCCATTTATGTAGTAGTTCATGGGTACAGAGTTTTTACAAAAGGGGATGACAATGCACTTTTTGGCAATGAGCTTGAGGCCATGCCTCTGACACCAGGCATCTGTCTCAGTGAGGCCCTTCTGTAGGATGTCCGCATCATTTGGGGACTCGACTATGGCTCCTAGTTTGCAGTCATCTGAAAACTTCATTAGCCAGAGGCCTTCTGTTTTAGCCTGTACTTCAGAGAAGTAGATATCAAACAGGAGAGGTCCCAGGACTGAACACTGTGGTACTCCACTTGTCACTGGTTTAAAGTCAGATTTGGAGTCTGCAACTTTTACAGTGTTAGTTCTGTCAGTGAGTCAGCTGGCAACCCATCTTGTGATGTAGGGATTTATACCTAGTTTAGTGAGTTTAGCTAAAATTCCAGAATGGGGGATGGTGTCTTAAGCCTTGGCGAGGTCAAGATAGGCTGTGTGAACCACCTTACCCTCATCTACGGCTTTGGTGACTGCCTCAAAGAAGTCGATCAGGTTCAGAAGGCATGATCTGCCTTTCACAAACCCGAACTGGGTGGGGTCCAGAGTTTGGAGATTGTCAATGTCTTTGTTTATGAGTTCCATGATGAGCAGACCAGGCTCGTCAGGCTAACAGGGTGATAGTTCCTAGGATCAGTGAAGGCTCCCCCTTTGTGGAGTGGGATAACTGTTGCTGTATGCCATTTAGTGGGCACAAAGCCTGACATGAGACTATGATTGAACATGGTGCCTAGATGGGGAGCCACTTTGTTCTGAAGTTCGTGTAAAATGCAGCCTGGTATGTTGTCCGGTCCCCATGGGTTTTATAGAGTGCAGCTTTTATCTGCATAGATGTGACCTTTTTAAGGTACTTTATTTATCATTTAACAGACAGTTTAAGAGCTGTATATTAAGTAACTGGAATCACTCTGGCAACTTGTAAGCTATTAAATATGTTCTATTGCTTAAGGTGGCACCCCAGGCAGTTGCCTTCTTCACCCCACTCTTGTTACTGCACTGCAAAAGCTCTCACAACTCATCCATTTTTAATTCTTTGATCACCTTTCCGGGGAGCTGCTTTTGTTGTTTTGTAAAAAGCAGAGCTACAAAAACTGCTGGGCAGTAGCAGCAGGTATTTATTTAAATGTTGTGAGGCTAGTGTTGTGGCAAGCTCATTGGGGCGTTCAGTGCAGTTTATGTGTTTCATTTCTTTACATTTTGACTCTCTCTGGTGGCAGCAGGGTTTCCAGACGTCCCTATTTGAGCGGGACTGTCCCGGGATAAACAGCCTGATCCCAAGTCCCGCACTGCCGGTTTAAATCCTGGGCAGCCTCCGCTTTGGGTTTTTTTTTTTGTTTTTTTTGATTGGCCCGTATACTGGCATACGGGCCAATCAAAAATCGCTAAACACGGAGCTTCTTGTGTTTAAAGTGGAACAGAAGTAGCTCCGTGTTTAGCGATTTTTTTGATTGGCCCGTATACTGGTATATGGGCCAATCAAAAAATCGCTAAACAGAGCTACTTTTGTTTAATGCGGAACTGCGATATTTTGCATTAAACAGAAGTAGCTCCGTGTTTATTTATTTTTGATTGGCCCGGGCCAATAAAAATAAATAAATAAACACAGAGCTACTTTTGTTTAATGCGGAATGCTGATGTTCCACATTAAAGACCTAGCATGGAAGACTTTTTTTTTTTTTTTTTAGTCTTCACTTGCTGTAAAAGACTTTTTTTTGTCCCTACCTGGCCAGTCGGAAATCTGGCAACCCTGGGTGGCAGCTAGTGGTTACTTCCTGTCTTTCCTGCTCTATTTAATACACTCCTGAGCTGCTGACTTGTTTTGTTAAAAGTAGAGCTAAGGAAAAAACAATAAGCAGAAGTAACTTAGCTGCCAGGTAATAGCAAGAGCAGTTATTTGGTTAAAGGTTGTGCATAACTCTTGTGACAGGCTTATTGGTGTGCACAGCACAATTGCTCTGGTTTATATTTTAAAATTATAGCTCTCCAAGTGGTATTTAGTAATTACCTTCCCCTTTCCTGGTCTATTTAAATATAGCTCTAACCTGCTGGCTTGTTTTGTGAAAAAGCAGAGCTAAGGGACTGCTGGGTAACAACAGCAGTTACTTGTTTAATACCCGATAGGTAACTGTTGTAGCAAGCTCACTGGGGTTGTTCAGTGCAGTTTCTATGTTTTTATTTCTATAACCTGTAGACTCGCCTGGTGTTAGCTAGTGGTTACCTTACATATTCTAGCTGTAACTGACTTGCTTGGAGCAGTTTAATAAATGTTTTTCTAGATGATCTCATTGACAGAGGATGTTTATGGAGCTGTTCCATCTGCAATATGGAATAATGCGACTGAGATGTTAATCCGAGATCCCATCTGTTGGCAATAGCTCAGGTGGATGTAAAAGATCCCACTGCACCTATCAGAAAGATGAGGAAAGTTTCGCTATTCTTAGGCCAAATTTCCTCTGGTAGTATAAATACTACCTCAAGTCTCCCCTGAAAAAAAGAGGACACTAGCCTGGTGGGACTAACCCAATCAACAAAGGTATGAATAAAAAATAAATAAATAAAATATAACTTGTCTGTTTTTAAACCAGATGAAAAATCTATTGAAAACTGCAACTGTCATAAAATCATACAAGGTAACAAGAAAACAACAACAAACTCAAAAGCAGCACTTCAAAGTGTGCGAACCAAAACCAAAAAATG
This sequence comes from Protopterus annectens, assembly GCF_019279795.1. NCBI lineage: Eukaryota > Metazoa > Chordata > Ceratodontiformes > Protopteridae > Protopterus > Protopterus annectens. The sequence continues at coordinate 1,262,055,473 of NC_056733.1, forward strand.
AACACACACACACACGCGCGCGCACACACACACACACACACACACACTCACACACTTGTAACATTCTTATGGAGAAATGACCTATTAAAGGTTTGAGTGTTTTTGTCTCTTCTTATTTGGGAATTCTTAAGAAACTAATTACATATTAAAAATCTCTAAGAAAAAGACATGACTGGTTTGGTGACACAGTGTACTGTTCTATTTTAAGTGGCTTCTCATAACCTCTACTGAGAACCTTACCATATACCCACACTGAAACATTAACTATTTTGTCCCTGAGTGTGGATGTTACGCCCAGATATAGGATTATCTGATGCAGTGGTCTGCTCTTGTTCATTCAAAGTCTTATCTTGTGCTGGTATACTAAGTGATATTGCAGTTTTCTCACTTTTAAAAGAATGGTCTAGGTGGAAGAGTGGACATAGGCTAACCAGACAGCTCTGTGTGCTCCTTTTTTGTGCTCTGAGGTCCATGGAAATGGGTTATGTTGATCCCTTTCCAATCCATTGATAGCAGACCTCTTCATGAGTTCTTCAATGGCTGGACACCAAGGACGAGGATTTGTGGATTTTTATAACTACAGTCAAGATCCTGTATTAACCAGAAAGAAAGGGGTAGAATACTACTACTATACATTTTTGCTTTTTGATATGCGGGTTCAGTATTACTGGCTCTTAGGGCTACATGAATGTAAGTAGACACCAGCCTTCTCAGAGGGAAGTCTGAAAGTTTGAATTTCAGAGCTGTGAAACTATAAAGAGTGTGCCTATGGATCAATATTTAAAATGTCTACCGTTGTTGTTCCCCCCTCTGCCTCTAGAGGGGAAATGACTCTGTGCGTCAGGCAAGTCTCCTTGAGATTGTTTGCGGAACCACATCTTTCCCCCCTTCTGACCTTTGGGGTAAGGTCTAGAAGGAGTAGAAAAACGGACTCCGATGGCAGAAAGAGTCTTGCCATCAGTCTCGCACCTAGTCAGGGTTTCCTTCACTTGAGGACCAAAAAGGGATGATCCATCAAAGGGGGAATTAGTGAAGGACGCCTTAAAAGGGTCCGCAAAGTTACAAAGCCGCATCCAGGCATGCCTATGCAAGGCTACACCTGTACCTGCCACTCTACTTGCTCCATCCGCCGCATATGAAAGGAGGCGCATGGAAGAGTTGGTTATAGAATTAAGGGTAGCCAGCTGAGAGTTCATCCTGTCCTGAAAACCCGCAGCTGTTGGGTCCTTCAACATTTCACTCGCTTCTTTGAGTAAATCCCTCTGAAGACGAGTAAAATGACACAGGTAATTCAGCGATCTCATAGTAAAGGTCGCTGACGAGAACATCCACTTCCCGTACCTGTCCATTGACCTAGACTCCTTGTTAGGAGGATGAACAGGCACCGAAGGATCAGCTAACTCCTTCTTGGTACCCGCAGCCACCACCATAGCATCAACAGAGATGCCTTTGGTCAGAAATTCTTTATCTTTGGGGGCCGTGATGAACTTTGATGGTCTCCTGGGGGTGGGTTCCACTGAGTCAGGAGCCGCCCAAGCCTTCTTTGCCACCACTTGCATAAGGGGGTCAAAGGGAGGGGACACCCAGGAGGTGGAAGGGTGAGAGCCAAATGCCTCAAGATACACTGATTCATCCTCTGAAGGGTTGAGGGATGGCCAATTCCCCCTCTGTTTTAAGATTTCAAGGATGTCTGCAAAGGAGACATGTTCAGAGGGGGAACGAGGGGAACCTTCAGACTCCTCTAAATCAGTGTCAGAGGTGACAGACTCAGGGGAGTCAATGTGCTTCCTCTTGCACTGCCTCTTCCTAGGGGGCTCTCCTACAGGGTCAGGAGAGGCCTCGGAAGAGGAGGAGATCCCACAGGGGAAACTTGAGGAGCTGGCTCTCTACAGTCGGGGATGAGAGAGTGAGTAGAAATCACCGGAGGCACCATAGGGGGAGGGGCAGAAAGAACCGACTGTGGAGATGAACCTGGTTCCAACACGCTCCTCATGACCTCGAAGGCACCCCTGTCAGGCAGAGCCGGAGGTCTCCGTTCCGAAAAACTGGAAACCTCCCCTGGCACTGACAGTGATGGCTCCGAGGCCGATGTCGGAGCCGAACTCACCAGCGCCGAAGCACTGAGAGGGAGAGCAGGGTCGGACAAGGGTCTGATGCCACTCGCCCCCTCGGAGCCGACGAGGGAAGTCCAGCGCCGAGATTCTTCCAAGGAAGACATCGGAGCCGACGAGGGAACCGAAGACAAAGGTATCGGTTCCGACGCTACCACAGTCTCGGGTCCGAGCCGCCCCGGCTCCGAACTCAAAAGAGTCAGAGGAGGAATTTGAGTGATAGGAGTAGGTCTCGACTGTTGAGTCGGACTTTGAAGCATCTGGGCTAGTGCCTCGGACTTAAGAAGTCGACTCACTAATCTCTGAAGGTCATGGTCCGATAACCTGGAAGACCTAGAAGAGTGGGATCTATGGCTCCGTTCAGACAGCAAGGGTGATGCTGGAGCCGAATGAACGGAGCCAATAGATGGAGATCGGGACCTTTTTCTAGATGTCGGTTCCGATAAAATAATCGGAGCCGACAGAGTAATGTCTTCCTCAGCTCCGGCCGGAGCCGAGGACACCGTAGGGGCTTGTATTCGAGATTCATCGGCTACGGCCGGAGCCGATGTTCGAATAGCTTTAGGGCCTCTAGAAGACGGCTCAGATGCTGGAGCCGAAGGTCTGGAAGACTTAGAGGGTTTCCCCGATGACTGAGTCGAGGGACCTTCAGGCTTAAGTAAGCCCCTTAAAATAAGTTTATTTTTTCGCTCCTGCAGGACTCTAAGGCTGAAGCCATGGCAAACAGCACATGAGTCCTGCAGGTGCAAAGGTCCCAGGCAGTACACACAAGAAGTGTGACCGTCTGTCAGAGACATCTTCTGACAGCACGAGTCACACTTCTTAAAGCCTGAGACCTTTGATTCCTTAGACATAACTAAGGGAAAAGTGTAATCACCCAAGCACACACACACACCGATTACACTTAGGAGTAATTTAAACTAATTTAAAATAAATTATAGTAATTAGAAAATAAAAATCCCTACAAAACACAGTCACTCACTAGGAAGTGAGGGACTGGGCCTAGGGCCCGAGGGAAAAATTCTAGAGATTTGTGGAAAAAAGGGGGTGGAAAGTTAACGGAAATGGGATAGACTATATCTAAACTAACTATATATATAAAAAACTAACTTTAACAGGGGAAAAGGCTAAGAAACTAGTTCTTTACCAAAAAACTAACCTGAGCCGGTAGGAACACACCTCGATCTCTGTAGCGGCAAACGGGATCTGAGGAGTTACCGCCTAGTATTGTGGGATATAGGGGAGCCTCGAGCCGGTGGAACTAGCTCTTGAGCTTTTACAGTGGCCGATTCGGAGCCGAGGATCGGCTCCGAACCCATCCAGCAAGAATGAAGGCGAGATTGACAACTTAACATCAAATGTCAATGCCACAGGAAGGTAGATGCAAGTGCTGAGGACCGGAGAAGGATTATTTTATTAAAGGAAAGAATATATGAGCTGGAAACATCTGAGGTTGAAACAGAGTTAGATATTTAGGTTTTGTTTTCATGGGCAAAAGGAGAAACTAACAGCAAATTATATGTTTAAAAGCTGAAGGAGAAAAGAGGTGAGGGTCTTTCTGAGGAGGCAATCACATGGGCGGTGACTGGGTGTAACAAGTGAAGACGAAATTTGAGGCACTTGGGGATTATAAGTGGCTGTCTGAAGCAAGGAAGTCTATCTGGCTCAAGGAAGTGATAACTGGGAATACAAAGAAATGACATTAGGCAGTGAGGACTGTGCAGAATTGGATAAGGATGTCACTGTGTCTTAAATAACTATCCAGCATAAAACAGAGGAAAAATGGGGCTACATGTATTCCACAGATACTGTTTTAAGGTATGATGACTGGAAATCTGTGCATCCTTGTGGGCCCTATTTCAGGAAAGGAAGGGCTAATGGTATCTTAGTCTGCCAGAGTAACCAAGTGAAACCTCACTGATGAGTACACCTAAAAGAAAAGTGGACCCTTCACTCATGAATGCAGACATAAAGGTTGTTGTTGTTGTTGTGTCTTTTGGCTTATCCCGGTTAGGGGTCGCCACAGTGGAACTCCGGTCCGCTATTGTTTGATAGTGGATTTTTACGTGCCGAGTTACCAGCCCTGATGCACAACCTTCAATGAGGGTACGCTCATTCACGCATGCCTCCACACAGAAGACGCTCTAGCTGAGAATCGAACGGGATAACGTCTTGCTGTGAGGCGACAACGCTACTGCAACACCACAAGAGAATTCTGGAAGAGAAGTTAAAGGTTACACGTCAAGCAATAGATGACGGAGAGGTGAGTTTTTGTATGATCAAATGTTAGCTAGTAATTAAATCATACATGGGGAGTTCACATACTACATTAAAAGAAGAAAAGGACAGGAAAAGGATCATGCTCTTTGGTACTGCAAAGGTCTGCATTGCACTATAGTGGGATTATCTTCTTTAGGGTCATAAAGGGAGCAGACTGTGACAGTGCTTTATTAATGTGGTTGGGGCCTCATATTGTGATGTGGATCTGGAATGCACTCTGTGTGTTTTTTTTTTTTTTATTCTGCTCATGGTGTCAGTGGTTAAATTAATTTTTGTCTGTAAGAAGTCAGGAGCAGGTGGTTCTGTTGGTGCTAAAGGATGTTGAAAAAGATGTTAACACACCTCTTAGAAATTCATTTGGCAAAGTAATCCTTTTATGCTTCCATGAGTCAAAGTCAACAATATAGTACTCGATGAAGACAGGTGCATTGGGGTGCCTGTCAAATTTTCGAACGCTCAAAAATTCGAACGTTACATGGTTGAGACCAAACATTCGAAAATTTGAGTACTCGAAGATAGACTTTCAATGGCGCCATACAGTGCAGATACAGAGAATTTCCCTTTTCTGCACTGAAGTGTGGTCTCGGAGTTGGTATATTTATGTAGGGGGGATGCAGGGGGGCTTGCCCTCCTGCCTACACTGTTAAAGTGTTTTTTTTTTCTGTTTTTACTTTTTTTTTTTTATTTGATGTTCGAACATCCAAATGTCGAACATTTGGTCTGGACCATGTAATGTTCAACATTTTGGATGTTCGAACATTTAGCATAAACCCGGTGCATTGGTGGCAACTAGGGGAATACACTACTGGACCAAATAACTAAGCTTAAAAATACTCTCATTGCTAGTTGAACCTAGACAGAAGAATGTGTTGGATGTCACTGTGATAAATAGTAACTTACTGTATTGACAGAGTCACTCAGTAAGCATACTGACTTTCAGGATTGATGTGGACTGAATGCTGCTTCTTTCATAAATATATACTGCTAGAATATCTTGCTGGTTCAGTAGTTTTTGTATGAAAAGAAACAGACAATGGATCAAGAATGTTGCCCTGGAAGGAAGGCTATATGGTTAAGATATTTCAGAAGTGTGTGACTGATAGAACACTAAAGATATGGGTTAGAAAAAAGACAGGGTTTAGTAAGCAATGAGCATTTAGGAGGTTCAGGATATGTTTGGGCTGCCTTCAAAGGATTGGCTGAAGCATCAAAAACTTCCGGAACTGAGAAGCAGATAGTCATGAAACGAGCAGGCCAATATGAAAGGAAGTAAGCTACAGGCTTAGCTGGACCACTAAAGACTTGTGGAAAAGAAGAAAATATGGTGGATTTACAGAGATGGGTGAGAAATGTTGGAGATAGGAAATGGGCAATATGTGTATAACCTGGCAAGGGAAGATGAGGTGGAAGAGACATTCTGAGAGGAAGTGATATAATTAAGCTATGGTTTATGCGAGGTGTGCCCATATGGAACCTATACATGCATACTTTTCATGACTTCCTATACCACAGAAGAAATGTACATGGTAGTGATGTTGGTATGGATGACAGACTGCCAATCAGCTGCTTAAGAGATGGGACTGTGAGAAGCTGAAGAATCTGCAGATATGAACAAAAAGGATCTGATCTGAAGATTATAGGCAGGGTGCAGTGTGCAGCCGAACTCTATGTTAGTGGAGCTGGGAAGAGAATGAATTGCAAATTAGGGAACAGCACACACTGTTTCAATTTAACACAGCTTGGGTTAACATACAGCCAGCTGCTAAAAAGATGGAGGATGGGAGGAAATTGAAAAGATGTACGCATGGTTTACAAAGATTAGAAAGTATTTGTGGAGTGCTACAGAAGAAAGGGTGGAAGGCCAGTGGATGGAATGGAACATGTAGGTCTGGGAGTAGATGGACTGCGTACAAAGGAGAGTTCAGTGGGTTGTTATAATGTGTGTTCTTCAGTAAGACTGTACCAAAAACACCAGGAGGGTTTAAAACAGAGTCTGGAAAAGCACAGTGTATATTTGCCATTGGTTTGCATGTGATAATGTGGGCAGAGCAGATGCATTTGTTAAGTAAGGTGTGTTTGTGAAATAACAGCAGTAGGAAAGCAAAGTAGCTATAGCAGCCTTAAATGAGGAAGGATCAGTATTACCTTCTTGGAAAGATTTAGTTATAAATTTGAATTATTACTTGCATTAGGAAAGCTGGAGCTGACTGACCACTGCATTCAGGCTGAATGTACTTGTATTTAGGAAGATACTATCATATCACTCACTGCTGTTGGCTGACTGATTAATTAATGAGTATTTAGAATTATGTTCCTGCTCCTGTGTGCTTGTATTTCTTCATGATACAAAGCCAGTGCTAATATAGGAAAAGTTCTGAAAGAACAGTTTGGAATTAATTGTTGTTAGCTGGCATTATAATGTGAGCTACAAAATTCTTAACTGACAAATTTAAAACTAAAATGATCATACCGTATTTAGCAGGCTATAAGAAAAGGGCCTAAGGCAACATGATGTAGAGAACAGAAGATGGCCTAATTACAGAGTCACTTATGCACCTCAGCATTTTGTGCTGACAGGAACTCATCCAAGAAGAAAATCAGTCAAAAATTTAAACAACAGCAACTTAAATTCTTGAAATTAGTCAGTTCAATACTTGGTAACCTTGACTGAGGCAATCAGAGCTGCGTCCTGTGGTACAGGGGTTTGAATCCTTCACCCTAAATTTACCAACTGTGTGCCCCCCACTAAGTCACTTGGGAATCAAACCCTCCAACTTCTGTCTGTAAGGTAAACACCTTAACCAAGGTGAAGGGTTTAATTCTTGCATGGGATAATTGGCTAGGCTTAAAATGCTCCATAAGGGCATTTAGCTACTACTAATCTATGAAACGTACAAACTTAATGAGACATTGCTTTGGCGCACTTAGGAAATAGGGCTAGGCCCCTACATGGTCTCCTGTACCACATGCCCAGTTTCTACCCATCTATGAACCTCAGGTCATGGTTGAACAGGGTCTGAACATATACTGAGAAACCCATCAAACTGTGATTGTAACGAGAGAGAGAGACAAAGAAAGAGTTTCAACCACTGTGTCTGATATGGTCACTACTAGATGGAAATTAAGTTCAATGTATGTACATGGGTTGCAGACGAAGCCAAATGAACACCACCAAAACTCTCCTTAATAAGGAGAAATTCAAACTTGTTTTGGCAACTTTGTTTTTTAAACACCTGTACTGAATTATCACTTGTGACATAGGCAAATTTACATTTATATACAAGTAATCAAACCATATTAAGTTTACATTTACAAACATTATACATCACGTATATCGTTTGTCATATAATCAAATTGGTCAGTTCTTGCCTTCTCTCTCTTTCTTTTTTTTTAAACAAGAAACATATTTAATAAATTATCACTTATGACACAAGCAACTTAAAAAGTTACGAACTCATCATAACTAGGCATCTGGGTTGTCCAATTTCATTCCTCTTCAAAGAATGGATTAAGGATCAAATACTCAGATCTGACTCGGCTGCATACTACAGACTTTGGATCCAACTCTCGAGTTCCGCTTTCTAACCATAATGCCCTAGTCTATCCCCAACACCTCAGATCAACTTTGCTGCCATAAAGCCTACATTAAGTAGTTGAAGACAAAAACAGATACTATAGTAGGGCTCAAACCCAGAACTACAGGTTCCAACACAAAAACCATCAGGTCACTCCAAAAGATTACAGGAAGGGGGAAGGAGGAGAGGGGAGTTGAGCAAAAATGAAAATGGACAACATATATGCCTGGTTATGTTGAGTACATAACTTTTAAATATGATGCTGCCCTTTTCATTCTTCCTCAACAAATGGGAAAGAGTCCCCAGCTACCTAAACCTTGGGTGGCCCTCATGGAAGGATAATACAGAGAACCGCTGAACCAAAGGCAGCTCTACTTCTTGAAATTAAGTCCAATTTATAATAAGTAATAAAGGCATAAGCACTGGAGCATGTTGCTGCTGCACAAACAACATTGATAGAAGTTATTGACCAAAAAGCAGAGGAAGTGGCCGTGCATCTATTTGCATAGGCTTTAGGCATTCTTGGTAGAGAAGGCCCTGTTGGGAATAAATCCAGTAAATGCAATTAGTTATCCATTTAGTCAATGTAACTTTAGAAACTGGATAACCCAGCTGACTTGATGAAAAGGAGATGAACAGCTGGTCTGTTTTTCTGAATTCTTTTGTTCTGCATAAATAAAAATGTAATTGGCTATGCACATCCACAAGATGTAGATTGCATTCTCCTTTGTTGCAAAAATAGTTTGGCTAATGCAAAATTCAGAAGCCACTTTAGGTAAAAAAAAAAAAAAGGCTTAGTCCATAAAGTAACCCTGTCTTTATGAAAGATAATGTAAGGAATCTTTGATGAAAGAGCCTGGAGTTCATAGATACTTTCAACTGGAGTGATCACCACTAAAAAGGTAGTTTTTCAAGACAGATACTTGAAATCAAATTTTGAAAGTTCAAAGGGTTTTTGAGTCAAACCTTGGAGTACCTCTTTCAAATCCATGGAGGTTTAAGTAGGAAGGTACCTTTTAAGAAAGACTTGTATAACTTGGAAGCAGCCAAACAACAGTTTTTGTCCCCTGCAAGATAATTTTACATGGCTGCCAATTTTACTTTAATCATGGAAAAACTAAAACCTTCTTATAAAAGACAAGCTAGAAAGTCTAGTACAACAGAGACAGGGGCAGTAAAAGGGTCAGTACTGTTTCTCAGAGCACAAACTAAACATCTTTTCTATTTACTCTCGCAAATCTTTTTTGCGAGGATAATAGTATGACACGTACAGGGGAAGAAAGCCTGCACTGTCTGACTATTAGTGGAACTGGAGAAACCTTGCAGTTAGTTTGAAAGCTAGGATAATGGGATAAATCATCCCCAAAGCATGTGACAGAAGGTCTGGAATTGGGTCGAGTGTCCGGGGAGGGTAAGAAAGATGAGACCAAAGGAGGGGGGAGCTACATCTGGTGAGGTCAGAAAGGGGCAATGAGGATAACTGAGCTCTTCAACCAAATGGCTTTCTGTAAAAATGTTGTGATCACAGGTACTGGAAGACAGGCATAAAGGAGACTGGATGGCCGAATGTAGACTAGAGCATCTCTCGGTGACTTCCCCATGAGGGAGAGAATCAGGGCAAAATGCCTGCTGGACTTGTTGTTGTGGGGAGATACAAAGAGTTAACAGCAAGGGTGGCCACAAGAAGAAAAAAATTTCTTCTGCCATTGATTGATATAGAGACCACTCATGAGACAGCACTAGCAAGTTAGTTATCCCTGGAATCCCCCTTGCTTGTTGATGTACCAGACTGCAGACATGTTGTCAATATGAATTGCAATGGTCCCTAGAGAGCATCATGAAATGCCTGTAATGCTAAAAGTAATGCTCTCACCTCCAGAACATTGATATGCGAATTGGTCTCTTTGGGGGACCACGTGCCTTGGACTGTCCTTGCCAAGTAATGCTCCCCACCCCATTCTGGAAGCATCTATGGTCACTGTGGCCAACAGGTGAGGGGGAGAGAGAGAGAGAGCGAAAGCCCAACCTAGGTTAAATGTTGTCTTACTGGATCCACTTGACTGGAAATGATAGGGGTTGTTGAAGAAAATAATCTTGAACAGCTAGAGTCCACTGAAAGACAAGCATAAAATAGCATGATAAAGGGACCACAACTACTGCGGCTGCCATGGAACCTAAAGCTTGAAGAATTATTCTGGCAGGAAGAGCAGGATGAGATAGAATTTGATAAACATGAGATCTGAGTGTGCCTATATGGTGAGAAGGTAAGGAAACAATTAGAGTTGTGTTCAGATGTGCACCAACAGAATCCAGGCTCTGTACTGGTTCAGACTTGATATAACTGTTATAACTAGTGAGTGACAAATCTGAAGCAAACAATACCTGAACTGCTGTAGGAGATGCATGGTGAGAAGCCACTTGTCTAGATATGGAAACACTTGGAATCAATTCAGTCTCAAACAAGCTGCCCCCACTACCATCCACTTGGCAAACACCCTAGGGGCTGTGGCGAGTCCAAAGGGCAGGGCTCTGAACTGGTAGTGACTGTCTTCCATCTAAAAGCACAACTGTCTCCTGGAGAGCCTTGTTTATTTTGATATGACAGTACACATCCCGAAGAGCTATGGAGCACATCCAATCGTCCTTGCATAGAAATGGCAGAATGGACTGAACCATGACCATTTAGAACTTTGATTTCTTCACAAATTGAATTAATTTGTTTAGATCCAGAATTGGTCTTAGGTCTCCTGTCTTTTTTGCCACTAAAAAGAAATTTTAGTTCTGAATCTTGTTTGATCTGGTGAGACCTCTTGGATGGCGCTTGTCTAGCAGCTTTTGAATTTCATGTGCTGCAGCCTCACTCTGACTGGGTGGAACACTGGGGAGCTTCTTTCTTTTGGAAACAGGAATCTGGGAAATGGGTATGAAGTAACCTCTGAATATTATTTTTAGTACACAAGTATCTTTTGTTACAGCAGTCCAGGCTTCTGGGTGCAAGGACAAACACCACCCGACTGCCTCCTCAGGTGGCCAGTTGGGCAGCACCTCAGGAGAGTTGAAAGGGTCTATCCAGAAAGGAATCTCGAAAACCCTGATTTTGTTGGCCTCCTCTGCCTCAAGGGTGGTGCCTTCCATTCAAACTCCCTCTTCTTCCACTGAAAGAGATGTTTCCTCATGAGTCCTGGAAAGGTCCCTGTGATTTGCAGAACCACATTTTCCTGCCACCTCTCTGATTCCTTGAAAAAGTTCATTGAGGGATAGAAAATGTAATTTGTATGGCAGAGAGAGAGTCTTTCCTTTTTTTTCATTGTGGATAAGCATTTCTTTCAGAGAAGGGTCAAACAAGGATGTTCCATCAAAGGGAGTACTAATGAAAGAAAACTTGAAACGCTCTGTAAAGTTGCATAGGTGCATCTAGGCATGTCTCCTTATGGCAATGCCTGACCCGGCCTGTGAGACGCCTTCTACTGCATGAGAGAGCAACCTCATGAACACACTGGAAATTGATAAAAGAGTGGCCAGCTGAGAAGGTGATCTTTTGAAATCCTCTGCAGACATAGTCTCCATTGATAGATTTTTGTCAAATCTCTCTGTAGCCTTGTAAAGTGTGCCAGGTAGTTCAGGGACCTCAGAGCAAAGAATGCTGAAGCAATACACACATTTCTAATCTGTCCAGTGCCCAGACTCTCTGTTAGGGGGACAGACAGAGGCGTTCTGCTCTGCTACCTTCCTTTGGTGGCTGCTGCCACAACCATTGCATCGACATGAACTCCTTTGCTCCAGAGGGGTTTATCCTTTGGCAGGGCAAAAAACTTGTCCAGGCAACACAGGATAGGTTCAATGGAATCTGAGAAGAGACTAGGTCTATGAGCTCGTCAGCTGAGGGAGTCACTCAAGACATAGATGGGACAGCACCAACATCCTCCAGAAATACTGACTCCTCTGGAGAAATGACTGTTGGAGGACCAACCGCCTTTCTGTTTAAGGCTCTCTAAAATACCTTCAGATGAGACATCATCAGATGGTGATCTGGGGGATTCTTCCCCTTCCTCAAAATCAGTACCTTCAGTGACAGATTCCAAAGGGGAATCTATGTGCTTCCTCTTGCATGTACTCTTCTGGTGGAATTCCTCAGGGGAATATTCTGGGGAGGTGGCAGAAGAGCGAGGAAGTTCTTCCATGGGAACTGAATGGAAGCTAGGTGGAACTGGCTGCCCCTGTGAAATTGGTCTGATGGAATCAGAGCTCAGAACAAAAGAGAGAACAGGAGTAGGATATGAGGAAGGATGAGAGATCGGATCTCTACAATGAGAAAAGACTCCTTCCACAACCTTGAAGGCAGACAGATCCCGAGAAGCCGTGTCCACCTGCACCATAGCTGAGCATTCCAATATGGGTAAGATCACGACTCCGACCTGATCTGTGCCTCAAGGAAGGAACAGGACCCAAGCTGTCTAGGACAGAGGCTTCTGAGGGGCAGGGATGGATCAGACATCATCAGAGTAGACTTCGGTCTTATGGATCCAACACCGATGCTTTGGCTTCAGGACTTGTCCCGATCCAGAGACAGAGAAACAGAACCAGTCAGGGAAACTGTAGTTATCTTCAGATACAACTCCGGAACTTTTGTAACAGTCGGACCCTTGAGCTCTGAAACTGAAGGATAGTTCAGAGAAGGAGATCAAACTGTGTGAGTAGTGATAGGAAGACTCAGGGATCCAATAAGGGATCTGAGCTCCAAGGACTTTTTGCATCATCCTATCCACATCCCCTATGGAAAGACTCCTGGAGGATCTGATGGATGAAGTAACTGATTGAGGTGTGGAATGCTTTTTAGCTGTTTGCATAAAAAGAGAACGGAGCCAAGGTCGGATAGGATCCATCAGAAACTCATGTGAGCGAGCCCTCAGCATTTAAGATGTGCTAAGCTTAGAATCCGAAGATTTTGGATCTGTAATTTGAGTGCTAGGACTGGCTAAATAATAGGATCCAAGGGCTTAGGATCCGAAGGCTATGGTCCACAGTCGGTGTTTTCGGGTCCGACGACATCAGATCTGACAACCTAGGAACTTTAGAAGGTGGCTCCGAGGAACTCTGAGGAGACGTCTGAGGTGAACGCTTCCTGTGCTCTAACAGAGCCTTTGAAGACTTACTGGGGGGTTGAACCCCTAAAGAGGTGGAAGAAGGGGGAGGAAGCAAGCTTTTAAGTACAAGTTACTCTACCTGTCATCTATGGCTCTTGAATTAAATCCTGCACAAATTGTGCAGTCTGTATTTAAATGGGTTGCTATTAAGCAACAGATGCACTCCTTGTATGCATCCAAGCTAGGGATTTTATGTCAACAAGAAGTACATTTCTTGAAAGCTGCCAACTTGTCAACCATAACAGTAAAAATCCACAGAGAAAAACTAGTTAAAGACAGATTTTTTTTCAAAGAGAAAATACCACCAATGGTAAAAATCAATACTCTGTTTAATAGGGTAAGAGTTACAGCAAAAAGGAAGAAAGACAAAATACCACCAATGGTATGTTCAAGAGGTTATTATCAAAACAGTAGGGGCCTGATGTAGAAAATCCAAAAATTATGAGAGGTTTAAGTTTAGAGAAAAGAGGTATATATGTAAGTGTATGTAAGTGTGTGTGTGTGTGTGTGTGTGTGTGTGTGTGTGTGTGTGTGTGTGTATATATATAATATATATATATATATATATATATATATATATATATATATATATCTTTATGGGTTTATATAATAAACATGAACGCTTACCTTATCGAATCCCTAAACGTCGACCCATCCTCATCAAACTGCATAAACACCAAACGCCCTAAACCACGAAATTCAAAACATTGAACTATCATACTTGTCCCATCCCACCGCCCGCTATATACTACCTACACAAACAAACTAAATAAAGCACATACATACACAAACCAAAACCCTACTTATAACCCTAAACTAAACCCTACTTCTAACACTACACTAAATCTTACATATACCACCAAGTATGCACTTAACGTAACCTGTACCCTAACCCTAAGGTCCGTAACTATCGCACAATAACCTTAAAAAGCTAAACCCAAATAAACTAAATAATCCACAAACACACTTAACAAAACCCTACACTAAATCTAACATACATTACCATTTATGCAGTTACCTTAACCCGCACCCTAACCCTAAGGTCCGTGACTATCGCACACTTACCTTACAGAGCTATACCGCAAAAGGCCAACCATGACGATTCAACATTTCCAGTTTCACTCTTCTGGATGTTCGATGTTTTAGCGGTTCGATGATGGGTTAACATTTATGGATTCGATAAGGTAAGCGTTCGAGTTACTAATATAAACCCTATATATATATATATATATATATATATATTTATATATGTATATATATATATATATATATATATATATATATATATATATATATATATATATATATATATATATATATATATGTATATATGTATATATATATATATATATATATATATATATATATATATATATATATATATATATATATATATATATATATATATATATATATATATATATATATATATATATATATATATATATATATATATATATATATATATATATATATATATATATATATATATATATATATATATATATATATATATATATATATATATATATGTATATATATATATATATATATATATATGGGTCTACTGCTTTTGGTCAAATTCCATTTGGTCAAAAATGATTTCAGGCAGCCCACTTCACCGAAAATGCATTTCACTGAAAACCCATTTGGTCGAATGCCATTTGGTCGAAAATGGAATATAGCCCTTGCCCCACTGCAGTGTGACCCTGGAGTGAGAATATAAAATTAGGGGGGGTGGGGGGCACAGCCCCCCACATAATTGCAGTGTATTCACTATTATATACTTGTGTAACCATTAAAATACATTGAAAAATATAAAGTCAGTAAAAACTAGTTACAAAATGTGGGGGGCTATGCCCCCCCAAATACCCCCTACCTTAATATTCACACTCCAGGGTCACACTGCAGTGAGGCAGGGGCTATATTCCATTTTTGATCAAATGAGCCTTCAGTGAAGTGGGCTGCCTGAAATCATTTTCGACCAAATGTAATTCGACTAAAAGCAGTAGATCCACATATATATATATATATATATATATATATATATATATATATATAAATATAGAGATATATATTAGAGTAACAATTTAGATTAAAGGTAATTAAACTACTTCACTTACAACTATACAAAATATAAGAAAACACTGAGAGATAAGGATCCCATATCTGTTCACAATGGTGGCAAATGAGATCTGAGGTGCTGGGGATGGACTAGGACATTATAGGTAGGAAGGTGGTCAAGAGTTGGATCCAGTCTGTAGTATGCATTCGAGTTGGATCTGAGGATTGGATCTGTAACCCATTCGTTTTGGAAGAATAAAAAGGACAACATCTGATCATACATTTATATAAATAAAAACAAACCATACTGACAAAATGTTATTCTGTGTGCATTTTCCCATGGTTCCCATTTTTTTCTATGTAATTTGCTCCTACCTTTTTCTAACAATTCCATTTCCAGCTGTTTTATCTCTGCCACTATATTCAATACTTATAGTACAGCTGGTTTAGACTTTCATTACCGTTTTATAGTAACTGCTTTCTTGGTAGCCAACATAATTAGACTCAGCGAGGGGGAATTCTGACTCTAGCAAACCTAAAAAAAATATTTCCTTAGAAATACCAATTTGATCACCCAGTATTTCTGATAGAGTAGTCTGCAAGAATTTTTAAAGTCTGACAGCTTACTACACTGGCAAAAAATATGTTCCCATCTACCCCTTTCTTCCCCATCACACTTCAAACATTTGCTATCTACAAGAAAAAACAATCAATGGAATCTACTTAGGGTATAAAATAGCTATGTAAACACTTCTAAGTAAAGGTCCTAAATCTTCTAGACTTTGTTGCACATTTGGGAGTCATACATATATCTGCCTATTGTATCTTTGTGAAATGCTTATCCAGTCTCTCTTCCAATCCTTTCTAACCTCTTCTGATTTATTCTTATAGTTATTCTGCTACATTTTATATGCTCTATTAATTATCACTTTTTTACCAGTGGCTTATGTTCTAGATTCATCTAAAAACTCTACCTGTGCTGGTCTTTCACTTAGGATCCCCCTATTTCTTTCTCTTCTTTCTGCCTATGCTCTGATATAAATCCTTGATATGGAAGGCAATCTCTAGCCTGCAGTCCAAATAAATTCTTGCCTTCTTCCCATTCTATTACCTTTTCCACTCTATTTACTCCCAATACCTTGTTTCATTTGCCAGTTTCTCCAGTAAATTCCAAGCCCCTCTTGCCTATTGTCTGCATCACTAATTGCAGTCATCCCTATTGGCAGAATCTCCTTTCTCCATTCCCGTGTTGGCTTAGTTCTTAGAATACTTTCTGCTACTTTATGAATATAATATTTTGCATGGTTATTGTTATTCTCCTTAAACATCTGCATCCAAACTGCCAGTCTCTTCTTGTTTCATGAACTTCCCCCCTGTTTAATCGTCATCCCTCTTGAATTTGAATTATAGCTTTCTGCTTGCAGTATGTACAGCAGCCTTAATTGTGCAGCTCTGAAACACCCCTTCAAGTTAGGTAATCCCACACTACTTTGTTACATTGGAAGGATCAGCTTATCCCACTTGACTCTTGCTGTCTTCCCTCCTAGATAAAATCCTTCAGCTCTTTATTAATTGCTATCCACAACGTCTCCTCTAGTTGATAAAAATATACCTGACCTGTGTATAATAATAAAGGGACTAAAACATTTTGACTACTGTATCTTGCTATTCATATCCATAAAACAGAGCTTCCAGTTTCTCAGTTTTTGTATTATTTTTTGGTTAGTCTCTTCCCACATATTCTTAGCTACCATAACAGAATCATTTTTAATCCATACTCCCAAATACTTCATGATGTCACCAAAACTATGGGTATTACTGAACCAATATATGTGTGGGTATATAGTGTACAGTTAATTGTTTTATTTTCATTAATTTTGTATTCCACAAAAATACTTCAAACTGTCTCAAAATGTTCCACAACACTGAAATGTCCTTTTCTGGTTTTATATAAAACAATACCTTCTGCAAATAAAAACAACTTTTCTTGACTACCATAACAATTATATCCTTGAATTTCTGAGTCCTTTATTTCCTTTGCCAATTATTCTAAATATAACACTAAAAACAAATGGGAAGAGGACAATCCTACCTGGTTCCTCTACTCAAATAGAACATATCAGAGAGGAACCCACCCCACTTATATTTTCACCTCTGATCCCTCATATATTCTCCTAATCAACCTTACAATTTTTTTAGGGAAAGGAAATGCTTCCATTGCAGTGTTCATAAAATCCCACCTTATTCTTTTGAATGCTTTCTCTGCATCATGACCCACCAAAAAACAATGGTACTTCCTCACATTCGATTTCCCTTTGGATCATCATTGTTCTGTTAATATTTTCAAATGTTTGCCTCCACTCCACAAAACCACAATGATCTATATCTATCAACTTTGGCATGACATTTGCCATTCTTTTAGCCTTTATACACAAAAGAACTTTATAATCATGGTTTAGAAGTGAAATTAGCCTATATGAAGCTTTAACTGATGGGTCTTTACCATCTTTAGCTAAAGCTACCACCTCTTTCTTCTAGGATGTTGGTGCTTCTCCTACTCTTAAAATACTGTTAAACAAAGCTTTCCAGACCTTTATAAATTTTCTCCCCTCCTATCTTCTGAACTTCTACAAGAATACCGTCTATTCCTGGGGACTTTCCTGTAGATTAGTTTATACATTACCATTTTTCTTTCATTTCCTCATATCCTGTTACTACTTGAGCCTCATCTACCTCTAACCTTGGCATCTTTAATTTTTTCATAAACATTTCCATTTGTACTTTTTCTTGATTTCCATATTTCTCTGCTTTATACAGATGTTCATAAAATTTCTGAAATATTTCTAGGACCTCTACCAGATCTCTGGTTATCGTCCTTGTTACAAGCTCTCTAAGTTTGGCAACATCCCTTTCTTCTTTCTACTGCCTGAATAATCATGCTAAAAGTTCTTGTGCTCTGGAGTTATCAAAAAACAGTTGCTTGTTATCAAGGTAGTCCCTTATTTTCTGTTTAGCATTCTGCAATTGCTCCTCTTCTTCTTGTGTGAGATTCCTCCTATTCTGCAATGTTAACCTTTGTCAATCCCTCTAAATAATTATTGCTACTTCTTAACCATCTCTCTCTCTTTTATTTCCATCCTATTTTTAAACTCCACTTTAATTTTATCCCACTCTCTACCTATATTTTCGGAAGAAATGTCTATCTTCCCCAATAACCCTGGAACAATTTCAACTGCCCATTCCTTAAATTCCTCTCTTTTAAACAGATAGGTAGGAAAGAGCCAATGTTTAATTTTTTTAATTTTTATTTTAGTTATTATTGGTCCGTGATACAAAATAGTTACTGGATGCGTATCAAAACTTTCAGTTAAATACACACATTCCTGTGAAATATAGTTTCTATATAGCCTAGCCCAGTTTTTGTTCTTTGGGGAATAATATATAAATTCACATCTTGCATGCCAAATACTTTCATAGATTTCATCAAAAATCTATCCTCTTTTGTTATATTTTCCCTTCTGGGCCCTCCAGTTTCATCCTCACTAATTCCAGTCTCTAGGGATAAGTAACATCCTCTGCTGAAAGTTGATTATTTCTCTCAGAATTTTCTTAAGCTCCATTTTAGCAGTTTTAGGTGGAATATAAATACATACCAGTGTAATCATCATACCTCTCAACCATACCGAATTCCTCTGTATTTCCCGTTTTGGGAGGTGAAATAATAGCGTGTCATAAATTTCCGAGTGGCCCCTTTAAATCCCGATTTTTTTTTTTTTTAATCTTACTTTCATTTTTTTAAGTTATGGCATATATGCTCCACAATGAAAAACTGACTTAGAAGATGCACCACCTAACAGAAGACTACCAGATAAGTTGCTGGTAGCTGTTTCTTTGCACATAGGAACATTCTTCAAAGTCGTGTGTGTGTGTGTGTGTGTGTGTGTGTGTGTGTGTGTGTGTATATATATATATATATATATATATATAAATATATATATATATTTTTTTTTTGAATACCATAATCTGTCGGCAGCTGAAACAGCTTCTTTATTGTGTATTATTTTTTCTTATTTGCTAGTTGCTACTAACATCTTAAAATCAATAGAAACTACTGCTGCAGACTTGCGGAGTTCACCTAGACAAGGAAATCATTTGCAAAAGGTGCATCGGAACTTGTGCACATTTTCTGAGTGCATCTCAATGCTAGCAAAAAATACATGCATCAATTACAAAAGTATAGTAAACAAAATTGGTTTGATCGCTGTGTGTGTGTGTGTGTGTGTGTGTGTGTGTGTGTGTGTGTGTGCGTGTGTGTGTGTGTGTGTGCGTGTGCGTGTTCTAAATTGTAAGAGTTGCCACAAATTTAATCCGGATTAGCAAGCACTATCAGGGTATATTAAAATGTATGCATTGCTGAACAAGAGAATGAAAAGTCAAATCTACGATTATATTTTAGCAAAGCAACAGCAATGACTTCTGGGAGACTGAAATGTGTCTTAGATCGGTACGGTAGTACTCTAATCTGCCATCACCCATCAATGGACAAGGATCTTAAAGAAAACAGTTATCGAAGCCAGTACTGTGCTAGGTTAGCATTTTCCATTAAAATATTTTAAGGTATAACACACTTCACTAAAGGCATATCTTTACATATCTCAAACTTACTTTTTCAGCCAATCATTTGTGCGAAGGTGGGCCTTACCCGTTTTTTTTTTTTTTTTAGTTTTGCTTCTACTAATCCAACAGACAGCGATGCCCATTTTTTTAACAAGTTATTAAAACCACTATTTCCACTTTTAATGTCTAATCTTTTGAAGGTGGTTGGTGGGTCAGCATTGTATTGACTGATGTGATTATCAAGCCAGTGATCTGACAGCCTTGGTGAACAATGCTTGCAGACTTAACCAATGAGAAAAAAACAACGTGCTTAAGCAAATGAGTGGATCATTTTTTTTCTCTGCTGGGCATGCAAGGAATTTCAAACATTTTTTTATGGAAAACCAAAATAATAATGTTGGATAAGAGCCCAGAGGAGTTATGCTTAATGAAGATTTTGTTCCAGCCAAATATAGGAGTCGAGATACTTTGTTGTGCTTTAAAAGTTGGATAAAGAAATGAGAGATAATGGGGTAGTGAACATGGAAACCTGTGGTAAAGTTAAGCTTCTGTAATCCTGTTTTGCTTGCCTTCCTGACATTTTTGAGAACACATGGCTTTAAGTGGAAAGGTGGGAATTTAGAATGTATTTCAATGATAACATGTTTCTGGTGAGCTTCACGCATGACAGTGCATCTGCCATTTGTATGGTTTAACCGAATGTAGAAGACTGGCAGAAAAGGTAGAAGCACTGTGCTCATTTTGTCTCTTGTGCTATGGTAGATCTGTCAAGCATAGATAGTAATTCTAGCTAGCTGTTTTTTCCTTATGGTTTGGTGGAGTTACATCCCTATTCTTTGCACTTCTTGCTCCAAAACCATTTGATCACATAGTGTCGAATTTATGTATTATTTCCTTTATGTGCTGTTGTACTCTACTCTCCTCGTTGGTAAGGTTTTACAGTAGAGATGTGTGCACGGGTAACAATATATCGCCTTTGTAGCAAGTAAATAACGTCACCTGATTAGCTTTGTACATCGTGTGACTGAGGACATGTGCATGGCTGAAACTTGACATGTTCTCTTGCTTTACTGAATGTACACTGTTTATATAATTGCCACCAATAGCCAATGTATTGTTAGCACCCTCTCGACCCCATGATGTAAAGTACGGAAGCGTACTTTGGTGCCATAATTATTTCTGAAGTTAGGGAACTTCACTATTTGCTAACCACTTGTTAAGTGGTTTCTTTTGGTTTGTAGTACTTTTCTCTTTATTATAGATCTTACCCCTTTATTTTCATAGTTTGGGAAAAGCATATGCTTAAGGGAAGGGCAAGGGCAACCCAATTAGTTGATTTTTTTTAAATGCTGGTACTATTAACTTAGTAATAGGGCAACCCAATTAGTTGATTTTTTTTAAATGCTGGTACTATTAACTTAGCAAATTAACATGTGTTTTCTAAAAACAAAACATCTATAACTTTAGTGACTATTTGCTGATTACAGTCCACTACTTTTTCACCAAAAATAAAGTCAGATTTTTAGGAGGGCAGGACAAATAGTGGTTGAGCCAAATTTGCGAACAATTGAGAACATGGTGGAGTTACATGTTTAGGGAAAGTGCCATTCTTTTGTGAGAGAGCTTTGATTTCTGTAGTAGATGCCAGTTAGTTACTCCCGTTAAAAGTAGTATGGGTTCTGCACTGTGTTGTAATTTTAAAGGGGGTGGATGCTGCAGTCTTGAGAATGTCCTCTTTGGCTGAGATACCTAGTAACTATTAACCTGTTAACAGTTTGCCATCCATTCATTCCCTATTGCAATATTACTAGCTTATCATTTTTTAATGTAACATAGGCAATTTATTCCTCAAGGGCAACAGGCACTTTATTTGTAGATGAAACAATAAAATATAAAGGTGTTTGCTAGCAGCAATCTCTTCATTAGTTACTGATCTCTTTAATGTGGTGGAATTATTTACATAACTTTTACTTCTGCAGAGATTGTGCATATTTACTGATACTGGTAGAAAGTTTGAATAGACTTTTGAGATGGAAACTTTTTGAATTGGGCAGTTTTGCCATTATTGGTTCAAGCATTTTGTTTAATTGTTTACTGGAAATTTTTTCAAAACAATACATTTAAAATGTGCTCTAACAATTGTGCTGTACTGTATGAGGAATATAATTTAATACAGTCAGGAAGGTGTAGCAAAGAACACATGTATGTTTCATGTGCAAGGGGTCTATGATTTGAAATTAGCCCAAAGGCAATCTTTATCCACCACTGGCCAGATGCAAGTGGGTTTCAATGCTGTTTCAATGAATTTGAGTTTCAAGGACAGAGAATTTTTAATGCTAAGTCTATTTTCATTGTGACACTGTATTGCTTTGTTTAGCAGATGTCTATCAGTGTTTGTGCTATAAAATGTAATATACAAGTTTTAAATGAAATCCATATAATTATTGTAGAAGTAAAGCAGTATGCACATTACAGTGTTTATAGTAAATGGGGTGAAATAGCCAAGTAATGGGACATTAGAATGGTTGCAGGAGGGAGGCTCTGTATGGGGGGCCCCATTCGACCATGATTTTGTGAGGGCGGAAGGGCTGCAAACTTAAAGACAGCCTCGAGCGACACAAACTCTTGCTGCACCACTGATCAATAGGCCATGGAGAATGCGTTTTGGAGGTCCTAGCAAACTAAAATATTCTTTTGCTAAGATTGAAGATTAGAATATTGCCTACCATTAAATGCCCAACTATTACCACAAAACCCACATACTGCATGTCACCAAAAGAAAATCCTAAGGTTCATTATCTTCTACTTTCCTAGTGAACATCATTTCTACACATTTCAACAACAAAAAAATGGTTATCATTTACTACAGGGTCTGGGGCCATATTCTGGTTGTCTGTTTTTCAGTTTGCGTTCGAAAGTTGGCAACACACAATTCCATTGGAGTGGGTGGGGTTACATAATTGCATATGCAAATTTTATGTTAATCAGTGTACAGATTTGTACCTATTTTTCATGGGCCTTTCTCCAGATTTTTGATGTTTCCAGGTTGAGAGGTATGGTAATCATCCTCCCTTGCCAGTAGCCCCTTAGTACAACAAATCTACCATTATTATTTCTTTTTTTCCTTTCTATCACTAAATCCACCAAGAAAAGCTGTAGAGAAACTAAGAAAGTTCTTTTTTAGCGTAGTTAAAATTTAATGTTCACTATTCGCTAAAAAAACTTTCTTAGCTTCTCCAGTGCTTTTCTTGGTGGATTTTATGTTTTTTTGTACTGTGGACCCCTGGGCCTGCTTGTATGCTGCCTTTCTCCTTTTATCTTTCTATCACCATTGGAGCTCCTTTTACAATTAGTAGAAACACTCCCCTTTTCCTATGTTACAGAGATTCTGATGAATAACCATCGTGAAATGCTTTCTTTCATCAAATCGATATGCTCAATTCTTTCCAAATGAGTCTCCTGTAGCATAGCTATTTGCACTCTACATTTTTTAATGTAGTTCACTAGTCTTTTTTGATATGTGAGACCATTTACACTGAAAGATAATATAGAAAGCGTTGTCATTGTATTAAAAAATATATATACTCCTGGTTCTTCTCAACTCTTGTGCTTTTTTCTCTCTGTCAAGCATCTTCCTTTGAAACATTTGAAAAGGTTTCACCGGCACAGTCTCTCTATGGGCTTTATTACCAGAAGAAGAAAAATCTGCTTTGTTTGATAGCTCACTTTTTGTTGGACATATCATTGTATTTCTTTCTTAGCATGCTCTTCATCAAAAAATTATTTTGATCCTCTAAGAAATAATATTCTGAAAATATTTGGATATAGCAGCTTGAATCTCATGCTTGCTTCTCGACATTCCCTGATTACTGGAATGAATTTACTCTATTTTTGTCTCGTGTATAGTGAGTAATCATTTTCCACACATACTCTACTGTCTCCCACTTTTAGTACTTTGACCTTCTGCTGCAGTTTTGCCAGAATCAACTCTTTCTGCTGGTAAGATCGCATCTTTACTATTAAAACTCTAGGTTGCTTTCTCAAATCCAGGACTGGAGCATACACATGATGTACCCTTTCAATTAACAAGTCTTCCTGTGGAGTACCAGTCCAGTTGTGATTTCATAAAATTAATACAGTCTGTTCCTTCCAGCTCCTCTAGTGCAGCACAAAATCTCAGGTTTTCCCTACATGCTCTGTCCTCTAATTAAGTTATTTTTTGAAACATCTCCTCTTCAATAGTCTCATATTCTGCCAGCTTTTTCTTCATTTCGACCTCTGAGTTTTACAGTTTTATCATCTCATTTGAATAGGTTTGAAACTTCTTACTTTTCTTCATTTCAACCTCTGATTTCTGCAGTTTTATCATCTCATTTGAATAGGTTTGAAACTTCTTCCATTTTTTTCCAGCCTTTTGTTACCTGAGTTGATATACTCCTTTAGTGTTTCATTTATTCTAATCAACTCTGAGTACAACTGACTTATTTTTTTCCTGTAGATTAATGGAAGCCATGTATTGCACTACTTTTTTGTTGAAAAGCTGCAAAATTCTTCCCAGTCAGTGTTTTCACCTCACCTTTTATGACTGATTTTCTTTCAAGTTCTCTAGATTTCTTTTTGTTGGCATTCTGGCAATGCACTTACTAACCAACTACTGAGTTTCTGTTTCACACTGGAAAGCTGAAATTAAGCTGATACTCAGTGTGCAACAATCCTTAAAGTCTCTAAAAATTCAAAAGCAACTTTAATTGTTTATTATTAAACCGTATGATAATTGCAATCAAAATAACCTAGCATGGATGGCTTAACATATTAACAAATAAATAATTAAACTCTTGGTGCTAAGTCTCCAAAATATCTACTAGAGTGTAAAAGAAGAGATATCTGAAATCTGCTACCACTATACATAGGATACATACCAGCCAGTTCAAAACAAGATTGAAAACAGATGCCCAATCATGCATCAATCCTACCTGGCCTACAGCACCAGATAAACATTGTGGAATAGTATCAACCAAATGAGGACTAACATTTGTGTTACTTGGTTATAAACATTAGGCCAATCCACTTAAAAAGTAAAACTATTGCCTGGCTTGTTATTTTCATTAATCTTCACCAGCATTTTTATTAATATCAAATTAAAACAAGATTAAACATATGAAAAGAGAAAAGACAAGCCATACTGAAAACCAAACACATTAAAATTTTAAGTCTAAAGAAAAAACTCATGCATACACAATAGACACATACCCAATAAAATTATCAGAACAATGACTGGCGTATTGAGCAGTGACCTGGCATCTGCCAGCAGTGACTTATAATCACTTGAGTACAATTTTTACTTAAGATATATGGAGATAAACTTGACGCTAGGTATCTAAAGAGATACAGTGGGGTCCACTTCTGCAATAGGTTCTTCCACAGAATAGTTCCTAATAACTCTAAATGACTATAGCTGGCCAAAAGGGAACATGTAACCCTGAGGCTCCAAGCACCACCACCTGACCAATGTGTCATGTAGATACAGAACTATCTTCCCATTTGAAGCCATTATGTATTAGTTGCAATCCAAACAGGAGCAAAGGAACTAAATATCTATAAAAAATGGATTAGAGGGCACTACAAAGCCAAGCAAACAGGTAACAAAAGTAGCTTTGGAGAGGTTTAGATGTAATTGTAATGCTCATCCATACTGTAGTTTTACAAGTAGGAGCTTCAGTACAACTGTCTCTGACGATCAAAAACTTGAAGAACTTCAAATTGTTTAAAAAAAACTGTTCAGAGCTTCAAAATATTGACTGACAGTCCCTGACAGCTTGGTTTAAAGAAATAACCACTGCATTCTTCATCCTGTTGTAGAGATGGCAGACAAAAAGGAAAAATGCTGTGCTAAATCATAAACAGAATCTAATGGAACACAGTGGTGATGTGATACTTTATATTAGAACAAAAGGTTTTACAGTTACTCAAGGTTTTGAGTTAACAGCAGCCCTTTATTAGGACTTTATTCATGAAAAGAGAGTGTTTCAACCATATGATGTTAGTATTTAATCTGAATATTAGCTACCACAGGCTTACCAGTCAAGGAGAACCTTAGCAATTTAAACGTCATAACAAAACTGTATGTACGGTACAGTTACTCTATAAAGGCTTCAGCTGAGACTTGTTTATTTTATGTATTTATTGCATTTAACTGTACAGAAAATCATACTGGGCAATAAAACCCATTTTCAACAGAGGCCCGGGGAGAAAAGCACCAATTCACATGAATATATACACATAAGATACATACAATATAACGAGACAGCAAACATATGAACTGAATTATTTTATTTTATATATTTTCTGGCATTGCTTTCTGCTCTCATTTGTCCTGAAACTGTTTCATCTGTCTATTTAATTGTTTCAATGAATATTGTGGTCTGTCTGTCCCTCTGCAGTTAGAGAGGGTTATTGCTGTTCCCACCTCTTTATTTGATATTTAACTCTTAGCCTAGAGGGTTTCTCTCTGCTTTAAGTGTTAGCCACATAGCTGGGATTTATTTTCTGTTCAATATCTGAGTAGTTTGGCTGGCTACAATCAACTGTATTAGAAGCTGAAGTTAAGTACAAACTTGCAGTTTTAAAGATAGTACTGTATTTTATTTTTCTGTCTATTTAACTTAATTTTGCCTGACTAAAATATTTTTGCCTGACTGAACTATTTTATATATTTTCTGGCATTGCTTTAAGCACTTGGGCTTAGGACAGTTATTTTACAATGAGAAGGTATGGACTGCACTTTTGTGGGTGGAGAGGGTAGATTCTGCCCTTCTGAGCTGGGAGTCTATGGTTAAAGGCTTATTGTGCCTGCTTATTTGAACTGTTTCTTTCTGAAATTAGTATGCCTTCTTTGCTGTAGCACACGACTAGATTCAGACCTGCTGAATCTAGCTTTATTTGGATAACTTACGGACTAATCCAGGCCATCTTTTTCTGGAGAAGTTTCCCCTGCACCCTAGTGGCAGGAGTGTGCAGTTAGAACTTGTATAATCAAAGACTGTTGGAACGGGACTCAGTTTTTAGCTTTTTATTGGTTAATTTATTTAAATCAGTTTGCTGATTTGCTACTGTTATATTAAAAAAGAATACACTTTATGCATCGCCGCTTAGCTAGGGTTAAAATATTCCCGGCGCCATAAAGTCTGCTCTTCAAATTTTCCCTTAGAACTAGCCTTTTTTTAGTTTTAGCATTCAAATCTGTTTATTTGAGCTCAGCACTTGTTCAGAACTCATTGTAAGCACTTAAGCTACAAATTACTATAGCACTCAACTTTCCTCACTTGTCTAGAGGAAACAGTTTTTAGTACTTAATCAATAAGCACCTATCCAGGCATGTCCATGGGTCAGCTCCCGGTGTTTTCTCCTGTCTACCTGATGAATCTGGGCACCTTGGGGAGATGCAGCAATTGCCTCATGTACACAGACAACCCTCTTCTCCTACCACCCAACACTACAACCTGTGAGAGATGCACTTATATAACCAAACTGGAAGCAAAGCTATCTTCACCCAAGACTGGACTAGACAGTCAAGAGGAGAGGGAAACACTTGCACCACACCACACTCATCACATAGTCCCTCAAAACCTACACTACCAAAACACACACAGAGAAACACAAAACACACACCTACATTCACAGAGGTTCACAATAAAAATCTGCCCAAGCAAGAGACCTCCAAAGCAGAAATGCAAGCAACCTCCACCCCCCAACACAACCCAAATGACACATAGCCCACAAACTCAGTGTGCCACCCAACCACAACCCATAACACATAACAACATGCCCAACACTCTAGTCACAGGTGACTCTATACTCAGGCACACTGAAGTTCCACTCACCAGGCTAAACAAGGAAAAAGTTACTGTCAGCTGCCTGTCGGGTAGCAGGATCGACCCCATAATGCAAGCACTCAGGTCACTCCACAACAAGTACAAATATGACTCTGTTATTGTCCATGTTGGTGTGAATGACCTGAGACGTACCTCCCTGGACTACGTGAAAAGAGACATGGAGGAACTCTCTGATCTTGTAGCCCAGGCAGGTATGACCCTAGCCCTGAGTAGCATCCTGTCATCACCCAGAATGATACCACAGTACAAGGACAAAATTACTGACTTCAACAATTGGCTAAGCTTCTGGTGTCATTCTAAGGGGATCCAGTATCTGTCTGCCTGGGATGACATGAACGACAGACCACGATGCTTTGCCAGAGATGGCCTAAACCTGTCGCCCTTGGGATTCTGGATACTGGCTAAGGCTCTTGTCACCCATATAGTGCATTTTTTAGGCAAGGTTCAAATGAAAAATTCACCACCATAACAGGTACAAGCAAGCAAAATCTGAGGGTAATGCTACTCAATGCTAGAAGTCTAAACCTCAAAATGCAGTCACTCGAGACACTCCTTGAAATGGAGAACATCTGTGCAGTGACAGAGACCTAGTTCAAGGATCCAGAGAGCACCCCTGCATTGCCAGGCTACAAGTCATACCACACCTCTCGGCCAGCTAACCTGGACCGAATCACTAAAGGCGGAGGCGTGTCCATATTCATTAAGGATATCCACACCTCCAGGCTAGTTGCTTGGCATAATGCATCCGAGATTATTCCAGTGCAACTCTGGGCAAGACCACAATTCAAATTGTAGCTTGCTACAGATCCCCCACCATGCACCAGGACTCACAGATCCCCCAACAGGCCCCAGGATTCACATTCCTCATTTCTTAATACACTGGAAAATATTAGGCTACAACCTAACACCCTAATAATGGGCGATTTCAACGACCCCACCATTAACTGGGAAAACTACCCATGTACCAACTTCTTTTGCTCAATGTTTTCTGGAATTCATAAATTCCAATGCCTTGGATCAACTTATTCACACCTCAACCAGGGGCTGCAACATCCTAGACCTAGTCATTACCAACATGGGCGACCAGTGTTCCACATCAGAGGTCAGGTCCTCGTTGGTCAGATCTGACCACAAGCTAATCACCCCAGGCATCCACATCCCACCCCCACCCCCATTAGGAAAACCACCGTAAAAAAATTCTCCAAAGCCAACTTCATGTTTCTTAAGACTGACAAGGCAAGCTTCATGACACCCATGCAGACGGACAATAGAGGTACGACTGCCGAATCCTACACAAATGCACTTTATAAGCACCTACACGAGTGCATGGCTCATGCTATCCTCCCTAAGAGAACCAAGATGCTATCCTCCAAAAAAAGGAAGCCAATCTGGTGGTCCCCTGCCATAAACAAACTCTACAACAGAAAAAAGAAACTGCTGCAAAAAAGAGTAAAATCCCATGATTGGAGGAAATCCCTGGTCAGCCTCAGTAAGAAGCTGAGATCCCTCATAAAATCCTCCAAAGCTAGTTACAAAAACAAAATTGCCACTGTTTCTAAAGATAACCACAAAGCACTCTATGGCTATGTCAAGAATCTCAATGACAACACTCAGATCTGCTCTGAGTTACAGCACAATGGCACTAAATATACAGAACCAACTGATATTGCCAACATCCTGGCAGATAGGTTCAGTGCTAACTTTACCCCCCCCCCTCACCCCCTAAAGGGCCCATCTCTACACCGGAAGAATGCAAAGTTCCTGTAATCACGGCTGCACAGGTAAAAAACACACTCTCCAAAGCCAAGAACACAGCATCCATGGGACCTGACAACATCCCAGGCTGCATTCTACACGAACTACAGAAGAAACTGGCACCCCACCTAAGCACCATGTTCAATCGTAGCCAAACCTCAGGCTTTACGCCCACTGACTGTTGCACAGTGACAGTTATCCCACGCCACAAAGGGGGATCCACCACAGACCCCGGGAACTACTTCCACATTAGCCTGACAAGCCTGGTCTGCAAGGCCATGGAACTTATAAACAAAGACAATGATAATCTCCAAACTCTGGACCCCATTCAGTTCATTTTTGCAAAAGGCAGATCACGTCTCCTAAACCTGATAGACTTCTTTCAAACAGTCACCAAAGCCGTAGATGAGGGTAAGGTGGTTATACAGCCTAGCTAGATCTCGCCAAGGCTTTAGACACCAACCCCCACTCTGAAATTATAGATATACTCACTAAACTAGGTACAAATCCCTATGTCATAAGATGGGTTGCCAAATGGCTCACTGACAGAACCCACACTGTGGAAGTAGGAGACTCCAAATCTGACTTCAGACCAGTGACAAGTGGAGTACCACAGGGTTCTGTCCTGGGTCCTCTCCTGTTTGGTATCTACTTCTCTGAAGTACAGGCTAACACAGAAGGTCTTTGGCTAATGAGGTTCGCAGATGACTGCAAACTAGGAGCCATAATCAAAACTCCTAACAATGTGGACATCCTACAAAAGGGCCTCACTAAGACAGATGCCTGGTGTCAAAGCCATGGCCTCAAGCTCAATGCCAAAAAGTGCATTGTCATCCCTTTTGGTAAAAACGCTGTACCCTTGAACTACCACATAGGCGGTAGTCTACTTAACACCAAAAGTGTGACGAGACCTTGGAACACAGGTGGATAATAGTCTCTCCTTTGATAATCACATCGCCACAGTAGTCAGGAAATCCTTCTACGTGGCACACCTCATCACAAAAGGTTTCTCATCCAGGAAAAAAGAGGTAATTGTTCCCCTCTACTCATCACTCATTAGACACATTATAGAGTATAATGCCCCTTTTGGTATGTACCTCACAAGACATCTACACCAACTAGAAAGGCTGTAGAAATACCTCACAAAGAGGATTATCAGCCTTAAACAGATGCCCTACGCAGACCATCTAAAAAAACTCCAGCTTTACTCTGTCATATATTGCCTACTCAGAGGCGATCTCTGCCTAACATACAAAATTATGTCAAACCCAAAGCTGTTGGACATGCTCCACTTAAAGAAGTCCCAATCACTCCGAGCTACATGCTCTAGGGACCTAAAGCTTGTCACCACAACAAACAGAACATGCTGGAGGGATAGATTCCTGTCCCAGAGACTTCCCATACTCTGGAACAAACTACCTATCTATATTAAACAAAGCTCTTCATTAGCACTCTTCACAAAGAATCTTGATGATTGGATGGGAAATAGGAAATTCACCCTGGGGATCACTTCTGTGGTGCTGCTCGACAGCGACAGGGTCACAGGAAAATAATTTTCTTGGGTGGTGAAAGCCAGGGTACCTTTTTGGCTAGGCTTATATAGGCCCTAAGGTGAATAGCCTAGTACATACCTATGAACCTATATCTGCTAAGACAAAAACATCACAGTATAATCAACATTTGCATGCAATATACAGTATGCAGGGTTTCATTATATTATACCACGCATAGTGAAGGGTACTTGTGTGCAAACTTCACTTAGATTTATGAAAGGTGAAAAATATAAAAACACATTTACATAAAATATACATGGCTACATTTGTGTTGCAATATAGAGTCATTTCTCATAACAATTAACACTGTTGGATATTTGCATGCAGACCATGTTTAGACTGAAGAAATCAGCTACAGGAAAAATATTCTGTAATAATGCAGTAAGAGATGCTGATAATTCTAAATATATCTGTGCTCACAAGTATTGGTTTACAATTGTTTTGAGGGTGAAAAAGTAGGCAACACATTTTGGCAAGAAATTAGGAGAAAGTTTCAAAGATGTTACCTGTTTAGGCTTGAGAAATGAACCAGCACAGCCAGGAGTCTGCTCAATGTTTTTTTTTTTTTTAGTGGTGGCATAAAGGATTTTTGATTGCCCTTCTGCCCAAGAGGTAGTGAGATACCCCTATTTTTTGGAGGCTGTAGCTGGAATACAGGGAGTCAAATTATTTGCTTTGGTTACTAGTAGTTGCTCTCTGTCTGTGAAGTGCAGAATTCTTTTAGTAGAAGATTAGGTCATTACACCATTTAGGGATGGACAATGTCCTGGTTTGTTAGTGAGATTATGAGTACAATTCATTTATGCTGTACTGATGAGGTCATTTAAAAGGCCAAAAGATGCATGTCAAGAGCTAGTAGAGTTTGGCTTTACGGGCCTAAATGTACCCATAAATACTTAAAAAAGCAGTCACTAGCTGTGAGAAAGTTAGGTAGTGTGACATTTTTGTCCAGTTTAACTGTTTCACAGCCAATCAATAGTGTGCTCCATGATGTATATTAGCTATAAATCTAGCAACTTTGTTACAACACTGTTTTTTTTTTCTTTCAATAATTTTTATTTTTATTTTTACATTAATAAATGTCACAAATAAAAACTATCTTACAACATGACCGTATATATATATATATATATATATATATATATATACATATATATATATATATATATATATATATATATACATATATATATATATATATATATATATGTTATACATTGATGTCAAATACCACAGGATATAGGTCATACAACATATCTATTTACACTATGTACATAGATGCTTTCACTGTTAGTTCCACAGTTATATAGCCAGTATACGCATTCATAATATCCAAGTTATTATTTAATATCTGAACTTGTATGTGTTCTTTGGTTCCATTATAGTGTATTTCTAAGTTGCTGTGTGATGAATTATGCTAATATGATATTAAAGGTTTGTTCCCAAATCTCTCTGGATTTCATGTTTTTGTTTCTTTTATCTATTACTATTTTATGAGCTAAAAGGTGTTGTATAGCTACTTGTTTAAAACCCTCTCAAGAGATATTTATAGTATCTAGCCATTTAAAAGCTATATACAGTTTCATTAGTAGGAAAATTGTTAAAAGTGTATTTGCTTGTTTTCTTGGTATGTTGGGTGGGAGAATGTGTAATAGAGTGAATTCCCAAGTTAATGTTGATGTTTGATAACCTGTTTTTTGTAATTGTACCTTGAGAGAGTTCCAAAGTTTATAGACACATTTACACCTCCAAAATACATGGATTAAGTCAGCTATCTGGTCCTTATAGTGTGGGCAGAAAGGTAATTTTGATGTGTCAATTTTGTGTAGGATTGCAGGTGTAAAATAAGCATTATTATTGATCATGAGCTGAGTGTATGCTAACTTACTTTTTGAGGGGTATAATCTTCAGTGTTGGATTTATTGCCTGGCTTATTTATTGAACATCTATGGATGGTTTAATTTTTCTCCAGTAGTTAGAGAAGAGGAGGTCTTTCTGGTATTTGATTTCATTTATCATTTTATATGAATTAGTAATAGTTTTCTTTGCTGTGATAATAGTTTTCCAAAGCCTGCTACAAGTTTCTATGTCACTATTGGTCATAGTAACATTTTGGAGGTAACTGGAACACAGTTCTTTGATTTGTCTTAGGATTATTATGTGTGATTTAGGGAGGTTTAAGTTGGTCCTCATTTCTTGTATTGAACAGTTAAGGTAGGGATAAATATCTTGGATTGTTTTATCTTTCAGTCTGGGAAAAGGGACCAAGTCCAGCATCTTATTGTTTATTTTTAAATTTGGGTTTTTATGAAGGGGTTGCAGTATTGTCATGGATTGTCTAAGGTTCAAGAATTGAAAGAGTTTTTGCGCTAAGTTGATAGAATGTTTTAAGGGCTCTATAATGTTATAAGTTTGTATTCCTTTCTGCTTCAGGAATGGAAGTGCTTTGGGATTGAAACCTAGAGCTTTAATATATCTATAATAGATTGTCACCCAAAGAGGAGACCAATTTTCCATTGACGGGTTATGTTCAGCTATTCTTAATATTCTGTTAGTGTTAATGATCGAGTAGTACATCCTCCTTTGCTTTTGGGGAGTGTTAATTTTGGATAGGAGATTCTGTTTTTTTTGGGTTCCCATATAAATTTTGCTAGGAAGGTATGAATTTATTTGAAGAATTTATTATGTATTGTTGTCTGTGATGTCATGAATATATACATTAGTCTAGGTAAAATGTTCATTTTGATTATTGATACTTTGGCCAAGAATGGTAGTTTTTGGTTGTTCCATCTTTTACAGTCTTGCATTATATTTTGCCATTTAAAGTTTACATTGTGTTGGTAGAAGTCTTTGTTATTCTGGAAAAAGGTGATTCCCAGATATTTAGTTTCTTCTTTTATTTTTATTGTGTTTAACAATGGTATTAGTGAGATGAGTTTGGGTGTTTTTAGGGGGAAAATATTAGTTTTATTGAGGTTTAGTTTGTAGTTAGAAAGAGTCGAGAAATGCTCAATTGCAGCTATTATTTTGTTTATATCTGAATTTGCTGTAGTACAGTATATGTTCAGATTATCTGCAAATGCAGTGAGGTATATTTTGAAGTTGTGTATTGATGGAGGATTGTGGTATGTATTTTGTTTAATGTATAGAAAGAGTGGTTCTAGGTATAGGTTAAACAGGAAGGGTGATAATGGGCATCCTTGTCTTGTTCCATTTTTTATTAGGATCCTATTTGACCAAGTTTTATTTATATACAGAGATGTGTATGGGTTGCTATAAAGAGTTTGGATGATCTGAATGAAGTTATTGGGTATATTAAAGTAGGGTAGTGTTTGGAGTAAGAATTCTAGATTAACCCTATCAAATGCCTTGTGGGCATCCACTACCATTGTGTAGATGTTGATATTGTATCAGTTAGCATAGGATATTAGTGCATCTAATGTTAATGTATTGTCACTAGTCTGTCTATGTGGTGTAAAACCGGATTGTTCTGAGGAAATGATTTTCTCTATCAGATTTTTCATTCTGTTTCCAAGTATAGAGGTAAATATTTTAGTATTTATATTTAAGAGGGAGATGGGTCTGTAGCTGATGGGGTTTTTGGGGTCTGTGTGTTCTTTTAATATAAAGATGGTTTTAGAGGCATTAAAGTGGATATCATTTATTTTATAGTTTATTATGTAATTCAGTGTATAGTATAGTAGTTTGGCTATCAAGGGGAAAATGCTTTGTAAAATTCTGATGCGAGTCCATCCGGACCCGGAGCCTTATGCGCTTTTAAGTGTTTGATTGTTGTAATAATTTCACTGATGGATATCGGTTCAGTTAGTTTTTTTTTTATTGGTCTAAATTGAGTTTAGGGAATTTCAGTTTTTGAAGGAAAAGAGTTATATCTTCCTTTGAGGTTTGTAGTATTTGTGCTCCATATATTTGAGAATATATTTGTTCAAATGTTTTAACAATGTCTTCATTTTTTGTGTAGTTTTTGTCTCTGTGGTTTATTTCTGATTTATTGGAGGCATTTTTGTGTTGGGAGATAATTCTGGCCAGAGCTCTAGATGGTATTTGAGCTTCTTCTGCATAAGTGGCTAACATTCTGGCTTCATAGAAAGATAGGTTCCTGGTTTCTAACATATATAGATCCCTTTGCAGTTTTAAAATTTCTGCTTCTGTTTGGTTCTTCGGGTTATTTATTAGTTCTTTTTCAAGATGCTCTATTTTCCCTTTCAGTATATGCTCCTCTTTCAGTTGTATTTTTTTATAGTATGCTGCTTTTTTGATAAACAATCCTCTAATTTGTCCTTTGGTTGCAGCCCATTCTATGTCAGCTGGTACTTGGGAGTTAGTGATATTTGTAAGAGCTATTTTTAGTATTGCTTCTGTTTCTTTTATTACATCCATTTTGGAAAGTAAATTAGGGTTTAATTACCATTTATGACCCCTATTCTCTAAATATATCTTTTTGTCCCAGTTAATGTTCAGTGTGATTTTGGAGTGATCTGAAAAGAACATGGTATGTATAGTTATTGTTGGGTCCATGTTAATGAATATGTCAGAGATTAAGAAGAAGTCTATCCTTGGCCACATTTTGTGGCATTGCAAATAGAATGTGAATTTCAATGTTTTATCTGCACTGTTCCCATATTTAAAAGGGTCATATAGTTTGAAATCTTGTTTGAGTTCATTAAGGGCTAACGTGGTTTGTTTATTATGTGATTTGGTCATATTAGATTTATCCTTTTATGGGTTTTGATATGTGTTCCAGTCACCTCCAATCACTAGGTAGTGATCTTTAAATTGGTTTAAGGTTGGGTATAATGACATAAAAAAGTGTTGTTGGTTATTATAGGATGCGTAAACATTAAGTACCGTTATAGGTTTTGGTACTGTAGGACTACTAAATGTTACGTAACACCATCTTCCCTCCTTGCCAGCTTTAGTTTTAAGTATTTTTTCCTTAAATTGGTTTTTAATTATTATGGCAGCCCCAACACTGTTTGTTTTCCCCTCTGAAGCTATAATTTGATTTATCCATTTCTTTCTGCTAATTTCTGCCCATTGCTCTGCAGTCAAGTGTGTTTCTTGTATTAGTATGAGGTTGGCTGTGGTTTTTAATGTAAGGTGTAAGAATAGTTTTCTTTTCTTATTGTTTTGGAGCCCTTTAACATTCCATGATTCTATTTCCCACATTTATTTATTAGGTGTATTCCGTAGATATGCCATGTATATTAGTTTTGTTTTGTTATCTTTGTATGTGTTACTGTGTGATGGTTTAGGAAAGCATCTATTTATCCCCGTCCCTATTCTGTGCCTAACCACTATATCCCTGGACCAGGAATAATCGGGGGGGGGGGGTGAAGGTTCGTTAAATGGTTTACCTTTACGTCTAATCTTGGAATGTGTTTTCTTTTTAGATATAGATTTAACCCATAGTATCCCCCCTGTGTTACTATAAACAATGTGGACAAAGCTGGACAAACTAGTTCCCTCAACAAACACTGCTACTTAATATCCCTAGCCTCTTCCAACATATTATTTATACAATTATGGTATTACATTTAAGGTACAGCATGTATTGTTTTTGTCTCGTGACTAATTCTTTCTAATAGTATTTTTAAAACAGCATATTAATACACATTCTTCAGTAAATTATAGCAATATATGTACCATAGTAATATTGTTGAACAATCAGTCTTGTCATTTTTACATTTTTCTTTCATTTGACTTCTTTTTCCTCCCCTTTATTTATTCAGATTTCAGCCTTCTTTGGTGCCTGTAATGTTTTTCCACATCAATCTGTGTGGATTTTAAAATATATACTTGGCACCGATTTATCAGAGGTAGGAAGTATAGAGAGAGACATAAAAAAAAAAAAAAAAAAAAAAAAAGCTTAGCCAAACAGTCCTTCTGCTATAGTTAACATATTAAGGCTATATTTACATTACCCCAAGATTGTTAGGTTATTTTACTATTTTCCTGAGATTACTTCTCTCCAGGATCTTTTAACACATTTCTAGTATTTACATAAAACATTTAACAATTTTTTTTCCTTTTTTTTCCCCAGTATTAATCTATGAGCTAGCCTGTTTCTGACAGTTTATTTCTTTCCTATTATTTAAGGCTGGATTTTCATTCACCTCCACAGTACTGGGTGTACTGTTTTAGTGAATGGTTCAGTTCAACAGTATCTTATTTCTTCAAGGTTTTGCTTGCAGGTTGGTTGACATGTATGGTGCAGCTTTCTTCTTTTAGCTGGTGCAGATCAATTTTCATTTTTCAGGCAGTAAAATCTTTTGGAGCTTGCTGAAATCCATTTTGTCTGACTGTTCTTAATGGAGTCCTCAAAATCATAGGGGGACTGAATTTGCAGACCAATGTCCCAGAAAGAGGCTCCTTCCTATATTCGCACATCGGAAACGGCAGTTGATTTTTGGTTCCTACCCAGGCTGTAATTCCTTTTCCTGTGTTCCTCATAGCTCACATCATGGATTTAAGGGCCTAGACAGCAGGGGGAAGCTTTCAGAGTTGGATCCCAGCTAAAGTGCTCGTGAATGGCGTTGTTTTTTCATCCAAGAGTCCTTTATCATTTTTTGTGGATTTATTTCACTTCTGAAGGTGGAATTTGCTTGAAAACAGCCAGGAATGTCTCTTTTGCCTCTTTGGGGTTAGTGACCATGTATTTAACCTCTTTGATGTAGAAGATTAACTGATTTGGATATTTCATCTGGAATTTGATTTTTTTTCTATTAGGAACTTGCAGTATGGAAATATTAGTTGTCTTGCTTGTCTTATTTGTATTGGGAGGTCTTGAGCAAAGGAGATTTTATTATTATTCCATGTGAGTGTGCCTTTTTTCTTTGCTGCCAGTATGATTTTATTTACATCTTGGTAGTTTAATATTTTAATATAGACAGGCCTTAGATTCAGTGGTGTTTGCTTTTCCCTCAGGGCTCTGTGGGCTCTCTCTATTGTTATTTGCTGCAACACTGTGACAACACCGTTCTAGTTGACCTTTCTGTGTAGATTACAGGTTTGTGAAAATGGGAGTGGACTACAAGAGTGCTGCAAGAATATAACCAAGGCAATGTGTTTTCTGGTATTATCAGTTAAATACAGTTTGATACTATAGAGGGAGTTGAGTTTCTGCTGTTTTTTAACTGCCTGTTTTATGTAAAGGTTAGATTTCATGCTTCATCTATGATTATGCTTAAACGTTTTTGTGGTTTACAAATAATTGGAAATGAGTTAGCCATGGTTCTATGGAGGCAAAGTAATCTTGGGTTATTTCATGTAATTTTTCTATGATTTTAGTAAAACAAAACATGTAGAATCATTTGCATACTGGACTATACAGGCATGCTTACTTGTGTACAGGTCATTTATGAATATATTTAAAAGTAGAGGGCAGAGTAAAATCTCTTGGAGATCAGCAACAGATACAGGGGAAAAAGGATGAGAATTAATTTTGCCTGACATATGCTGAAAAAGCTAACTTTGAAACCAGGTGAAGGATGGGCTAGATAGCATGGTAAATAGTTTTTGTAATAACTTTTGGTGGAATACTAAATGAAACACTTTGATAAGTCTACAGAAAGCACAGTGTACAGTGAGAATAAAACTGAGAAGAGCAGTAGTTGCACTGTGACGGGGAAGAAAACCATGATGAGATTGTGATAAGATTTTATTTTCAGTGATGTAATTGAGTAGTTGGTACTGGATACATTTCTCAAGTATTCTGGACAGACAGGATAAAATAGTTATTGGTCTATAATTTTGAGATGTCAGTGAATGTGCCTCCTTTATGTAGGGGTTGTTGTTTGTCTTTTGTCTTTTCCTGGTAAGGGGTCGCCACAACGGAACTCCAGTCAGCTAATGATTGGCAGTAGATTTTTACGTAATGCCGAAGTGCCAGCTCAACGCCCAACCTTCAATGAAGGCACGCCCATTTACGCACGCATGTCTTTCGAACGCTACCCAACCGCGGGGAGGACATGCAGACTCCAAACAGAAGGCACTCCCAAGCCCAGCCAAGAATCGAACAGGAGAACTTCTTGCTGTGAGGTAACAACGCTACCGCCGTACCACCACGGCAGTTAAGATGTACAATTCTTTTCATAAAGAGGAGACCTAAGATTCACTGATGAATTTGTTTATTAAGATGGAAATTGGATATTTTAGGGTGTTAGCTGCAATCCTGATATATTCAGCTGGTATATTGTCAGATGCTAGAGTCATTGGTTTTAGGATGTAAACACAGATTTAAAGGTCAGTTTGTTATTGTTGTCCAGTAGAGCAGTGGTAGGCTGGGAGTTTGGGGGTACTGTAGTTTATTAAGGATGCTACTGTTTGTATGAAATGAGGGTTCAATTGATTTGGTACACTGCCTCACTGGATGTCTGTGGATGGAGCAGTTTGTGTGGTGGGCAAAGTAATTTTTTTTATCTGTTTTAATCTTGTACTTTACTTCTGAGATGCCTGTAGTGCTGTAGGTTAGCCAGTTTTATCTATCTTACAAT
Organism: Protopterus annectens; assembly: GCF_019279795.1. NCBI lineage: Eukaryota > Metazoa > Chordata > Ceratodontiformes > Protopteridae > Protopterus > Protopterus annectens. The sequence continues at coordinate 1,262,094,980 of NC_056733.1, forward strand.
TATTTTACAAACCTCATCTCTTTGGTTCATGAGTTGTTTTACTCTTTTGATCAATCAAGGTGGTGGACTGGCTTTGACTCTTTTGATACTGAGAGGTGTAAGTTTATTTAGAATACCTAAACATATTTTGTTGACTTCAGATACAGCTTTGCAGAGGAGTGGTGTTTTTAAGATGTTCCAGTTATATGCCTGTAAGTTATTATTACAATGCTTCTCTTTGGAAGGATTTAAGATTTCTTACCTGGTTGCAGTGGTGCTGTTTGCTTAATTTATTATAGTTTCTTATAGCAAACGTAGCGGGAGGTCATTAAGTGAATCTGATAGACTGCCTGAGGAAACAATATTATTGAGAGATAATAAGAGATTTCCTTGCACTGGCTTTGTTATGGCATGTAGGTGTAAATATGAGTTGAATGAGGAAAGGAAAACATACATAGTTAATATCGTGCTGCTGTCTGCTAGACCTTTAACATAGCAGTCTCCTGCATATCATACAGTAACTATCCTCACTCAGATAACTGTCCAAACTTTTTTTTTTAATTACACAGTCAGATTCCCTAACTCTCAATGGGATAACATGTCACAATTTAGCTATGATTTTGAGTTATAAATACGTCATTTTTTGTCTCTTATTAACTTTTGTTCCAAATATAGTTTCTTTTTTTTTTATTCCTCATCCCAACAGGTTGTTCTTTTAATAACAGACACAAGTCTGTCCTCAAATGTTCAGCACTATCAGTACTTAAAGCTAAACACAGAGTACTCTCATTATCATATAAAGAATGTTATAAAAATTTAGGTGTTTTAATCTAACTTCATTATTTAAGTTCATCAGATATTTAATCCTTTAAGTATAGCTCATGTGGATTGACACAATGGTTCATAAACTTAAATTCTATGCAATAACTGGGTTTATTACTGCTGTAAATACTGCTTTAAGGGCTTTTGGTTCTCAAGTCAATTGTACCAAACATTAATCCCAGCTTTCTCATGGCTTTTGTTATAATATCCTCTATGTCTACCTTAAAGGATAATTCATTACTTATGAGTGTCCCAAGATCCTTTATGGGGTTAACAACCTCCAAGCCTTTTCCTCTCATTACCTTTAGTTCTTTTGAAATCTCCAAACTGAACAACTTCATAGTTTTTATAATTAAACTTGAGACCTAATTTACATGTCCATAAATTAATGTTATTAAAATACATGTTTAAGTTCATCACATCATTTGAGTTTCAGATATGTGCCCAAGTTTTACAATCATCTGCATATTTTCAGATCCAAAATTTACTATATATAGGTAGCTCAGAAAATACCATATTAAATAATATTAACCCTTGGGATCTGTTAGCCAATTAGCAATCTGGTTCAAGCCATATGTATTAAAATAATCTTTTTTAAACACTGTATTATTTGTTCATGTTGTAAAGGTTAAACGCTTTTTAACATTTAAATAAACAACCAAGCCTACTTTCCTCTTATCTCTCAAGGAGTTTATTTTTTCAAAGAAATTGGATTGGCATACATTCAGGTTGATCTACCCTTAATAAAGCCAAACTACATGTCATCTGCCTAAATGAGTACTATATTTATTCTCTTTGATTAAATGTTGCAATATATTTCTCTCAAAACTTTTATCAATAACTGAAGTTAGACTTATTGGTATATAACTCATTTGTTGCTTACTACCTCCCTTAAAGATAGAAATAATATATTATTTTTCTAGTCAACTGGAGCCATATCATGTTGGTGTAACCTAATGAACATACTTACTAAGGGTAAAGATATACGAGTAGACAAGTAGTAATAATTGTTACATTCTTTGGACAGGAAAAACAAAGTATTTATTAAAAAATTCTGAAATTGTATATCTATCTGTAACAACCATAAAATTCTGAATAATAACTTCCTGACCATGACTTTGGTTCTTGGAAATGACATTAACTTTTTATTTTTAGTACTATCTACAATCTTGATTAAACATTCTTCTTAATTAAAGATCAACTCCCTTTACAGTCTTTTAGTGAAGTTGTTTAAACTTTTTTTTTATTATACACTGTATAGTTTTTAATATAACTTTTATAAAGGAGCTGCTTTTTTCTAAGAAGTCTTGTCAGATATTTATTCCTCCAAGTTTTATTACACTGATCACCCTTTTTAACAATTTTACTTGTTCCATCTAAACATATGCCAAAAAATAGTTACCAGTCCATCCACATTCAGCATTTAAAATTTTATTTTTACATAGTAATGTATATATACTATGATTCCAGGACTGCTAAACTCACTATCTCCCAATAGTTAAGCCTCCATGACAAGTAAAACAAAGTCCTATGTGAAATACCAGCATCACACCACGTGTCTCTTTTAATGTTCTGTGGTTTGTCCTGCTCATATGTATCCACGCTACCAAGGCATTCATAGATTCTAAGGTCTTAGTCTCTTGGCCATCTCTACTTAATTTTGTAACACAACATTACAACCTTGACATTAATACCATTATTTTATCTTTTAACTAAAACTTCCTCGTCAGACAGATTTCATGCTAAGCAACACAAATAAATTATACATTTTTCTCTTTTTTTCTTTAGATTCCAGTACATATTTAATGGGATTTATTTGTCTATTACATGGTCAGATTATTTTGCATAAATGTATAATGAATATTTTCCTTTTCTCAGTAAAAAACACACATTCTAATGTGTCATTCTGAGAGAACATCCATTTTTACTACACACCCTTAAATCTTTAAGTTGTCAAGTTTTGTCACTCTCTTTTAGAAATACACACATACACACACACACACACACACATACACACACACATACACACACACACACACACACACACACACACACACACACACACACACACACACACACACACACACACACACAAATGCACATATCAACATGAGTACATATCATAGCTAACAGTCCCTTGTGACATCTTGTGAAATTTGTAATTCTGATCTTGCCATGCTAGGTCGTTCGGCATTCATTATTTCTGTTTCAAAGGTTTATGTAACAGAATTCTAAACATCCAAGTTTCAGATTAAGATAAGTGTATTAAAGCAAGAAAGTGCGGCTCCAGATCCCTTTTCTTTATACAGGAACCACAGACTGTTCGTTAATTGCTGATGTATCTGAGCAGTGCCTCTTCACAACCATGGTACACTTTTAAGTGGTCATTGCAGAATGTTACCTGTTTGTTCAAATTACAAAATGCTGCCTGGCATCATAAGAAAGGAGATACCATAACACACACCATGATACTTTAGGTGGAAATCTACACTTACTGAAATATTTATATTTATAATGTTATGTTCTTCAGTATATTAAAATAAAACATTTTCTATCAACTTTCAAACAGATGTGTGGCATCTTGTAAAATGCAGCATTGTGATAAGCTATGTTCACCTCGAACAACTGTAAAGATATTCAGTGTTATATATTCATGAAAATATTATTAAATTTTCATATTTTGCTTAATATTTTTGGAAAAAATGCAGAGTACAACAAAATGCATACCATCATATGATATTCTTGGAGCTTTTCTCCCCGGGCCTCTGCTGAAAATGGACATGAACCCAGTTGGACCAGCCCAGTCAACAAATGTAAAATAAAATAAAATGTCACATGATGACAAACTAGCTCCTGAGAAAACACATTGTTTGGGATTGTGATATTTATTTTTTTAAATGTAAAAAAAAATAAATTGGCAGTTTAGTGCACTGTTGAAGCACTAACACAATTGGCTTCTGTATACTTATTAATAAAGCGACTTTTCTGTACATAACTCAGTAGTTTGTTTATAGCCAAGATGATGACACCTGTTAATTATGTCACCATTATGCTTATAGGTTTAGAATACCTCATCAATAGTATGTACATTACAAACTGTAAAACACTTCTCACACCACTGTGGAGATAATCACCTAATAGATGCTATATAATTAACTCTTACCTGTGACCTGAAATACTATTATATAAAGTTCTCTAACCCAAATATGCAATGTGACTAAAGGGTAAAATAATTACATATTACATTCTACATTGTTTCCAATGGCAAGGTAGCCAACAAGTTTGTGTGTACATAAGCTTCTGCAGTGCAATGTGCTTTCAGCAAATGCATACCTATTATCAATGGATACTTTTTTAGCTGAAATGTATTAGTTGGAATCTGTCATACAAATCTACTGACTAAAAAATCCTAGGTGATGCAATGATGTATTGTTTCAATGGTAACATAAGCAGCTATGGAATTTATAAAGCTTTAGTGCATTGATTTACTGACATACAATTTTGCTCTGCTCATCCATTGTATTGATGGTAATGATATATAAACACTTTGTTATTGTTTCTGCATTTACAATCTCTGTATCTTTCCTCTCTGGGTCACCTTTGTGAAAGGACCTTGAGATTAGCAGAGGCATGTTATAACAATTTTCAGACCTAGAAAGGCCAAAAACCTTATGGAGAATTTAGAAAGTAAACAGACTTATTACTTGCTCAAAGAACATATGATACTATATAAACATACATAATTAGCCTATCTCTTAAAAGGCAATGTTAGTAAAATGAAGTATAACTTATGAAAGCACATTCTGCAAAAGAGCTCTGCCAGAGTCTGTCCATGACTCCACAGTTGCACACAGACTGTAAAGTCTGGTGAAGTTACAAACTGTTACCAACAGCAGCAAAACAGATATCCTGCACCAGTACTCCTTGAAAAAGGTAGTGAAAGCAGAATTCACAATGAGACTTTATAAGGCAAAAAAGGGGCTTACCTACTTTCATGTAGGAGAAGCTAGTGTAGCAGGAAAGCCAAATGAAAAGTTTATGATAAAACAAATACTAACGAGCCGACGCATGGCCAGGTTAAAACGTTGGATTTTATTACTGATAAACTCGTAAGCGCTTTCATAACTCTTGGTTGCTTTTTCAGACCATAAAAAAACACACCAACAATAAAATTTTATATAGCTGTAACAATTTAGCATGACATCCAATCAACAAGAAATAATTAATTGGGCAATCCACTAATTAACTGGGCATAACTACTAATCTTAGTTGTCTAATATACCAATCACATAAGAACTACACAGAAGCTTATCCTATGAAAATATGTTTCTAACAACTAAAAAGAAGTTATGTACTCACCATAATGTCCCATGTGAGTTGTTCATTTCGCCTTCATTCTTTATTGATGGGTTCGGAGCAGAGGCCGACTGCAAAGCTCAAGGTCTTCAACCAGCTCGAGGCCAACTCCCTATCCCATGATGCACCCTTTTCCTCCCTCAGATCTTGTTTGCTGCGTGACTACTTAGTAGTATAAATATGCCACTCAGAGAGATGGAGAAGAGACAAAGCACTCTATATGGACCTCAAGTAGACTGGATGGGAGTTGGAAGGTGGGACGTAAGAATAAAGGCGAGATGAACAACTCACATGGAATGTTATGGTGAGTACATAACTTATTTATGTGAAGTTGTTCTATCTCACCGTTCATTCTTTACTGATGGGTAGTGTCCCAAGCACCATCTTCTCGGGTGGCTCATGTGAGTATATTGCTCAGAACTGTGGAAACAAAGGAGGCCCTGTCCCCAGAGGCCTTGTCTACTTTGTAATGAGTGATAAACGTATGAGGTGTTGACCAGGTAGCTGCTGCACAAATAGAGTCTAATGATAGCCTCGCAGAAAAGGCAAATAAGGTTTAAATAGACTAGTAGAGTGGGGCCCTTTTACTTTTTGTTGCAAGGGGGCATTTTGTCAATTATAAATGAAGGAAATGCAATCTGATAGCCACCTTGACAAGGTTACTTTTGTCACTGAGGCAACCTTCTTTGATTCTGAAAAGGAAACAAATAGTTGATCCATTGACCTGAATTGCTTCGTTCTGTCTAGATAAAATCGCAGTTGCCTATGAACATCAAATTTGTGCAGCATGTGTTCCATCCTGTTTGTGTATTGGGAAATGAAAACTGGCAACTCAACAGACTGGTTAAGATTTGCCTCTGAACAAAACTTTGGGTAAAAAGGATGGATTAGTTCTGAGCAAAACTCTGTCGTTATGGAAAATCAGATAAGGAGGTTTGATGGTTAGGGCTTGCAGCTCAGAAATCCGCCGAGCAGACGTAATGGCTATCAGAAAAATAGTCTTCCATGAAAGGAATTTCAAAGAACAGGACGAGGCTGGTTCAAAAGGGGGTTGTACGATTCTGGACAGAACAAAATTTAGATTCCATGGCATGACTGCAGCTCTGATTGGTGGCCTCAAATGAATGGCCCCTTAAAGAAAGGCTTTAGCAAGTTGATGCAACATGACATTAAAGCCTTGGAAACCAAAATGAAAATTTGATATAGCTGCTAATTGAACTCTGATGGTAGCTGCAGCCGCTCCTTCATTGAAAAGTTTAGTTAGGAATTCTAGTATAGATGGGATCGGAGCTAGGTAAGGATCAACATCATTCTGACAGGCCCATACAGAAAATCTCTTCCATTTGTTAAGATATAACTTTCTGGTAGACGATTTATGAGAGGATGTTATAATATGTTGGGCTTCAGCGGAGAGGTTGTAAATCCTGGCTATTGTGGGAATTGGAGCAGCCAAGCTGTCAGTTTGAGGGAATGAAGGATGAAGAGCCCCCGATGAATGGGTCTACAGATCCGGCACTGGGCCCAGGATCCAGGGTTCTTCCAAAAGATGAGGCTGGAGGAAGGGAAAACAAATTTGCCGAGGCCAGTAAGGGGCTATTATTATCATGGCCCTTTCCAGTAGTTTTGCTTTCTGTAATACCTTGGGAATCAGAGGGAAGGGGGAAATGCATAAAGGAGACCCAGGGGCCAATTGTGCACCAGTGCATTCCTTTGGCCTCCCCGGCTGGAGATTTAGGGCAAAGTAGCTGCTGTATATCGTGTTTGTTGGGGTTGCAAAAAGATTGCAGCAAGGCTGGCCCCACCTGTGGAAAATTTTTTCCACTACTTGTTGCTTTAGGGACCACTCATGAGGCAGTAAGATTACCGTGCTCAGCTTGTTTGTTATCACATTGGATTTCCCTGGGATGTGTGTTGCTAACAGAAAGTGCTGGGAGGAGATTACCCATTGCCATAATCTCATGGCCTCTCGACACAGGGGGTAAGACTTGGTTCCTCCTTGTTTGTTGATGTACCAGGCCACTGACATGTTGTCCGTCTGAATTGCAATTGTTCCCAGAGGTAGAGAGTCTTGAAAGGACTGCAATGCTGGAAGTACCGCTCTCATCTCCAGGTCATTTATATGCATGAGCCTCATGTTTCTTCCACATGCCTTGGGCTATTCTTCCCTGCAAATGCCCCATAGCCACCCAATCAAGGAAGCGTCCGTGGTCACTGTGGCTATGGGATTGGGTAGAACAAATGGACATCCCTGAGATACATGTTGAGATGTCAGCCACCACTGAAGGTCCTTCTTGCACGCATTCATTATGACAATTTGATGTGATATTCGAAATTCCTGAAAGGACTATTGAGAGAATAGGAGCCATTGTAGAATTCACATATGCATTTGTGCGAGGGGAATGGCAATGATTGCTGCTGCCATCAATCCTAGCAATTGGAGTACCATTGAGATTGGAGCTTTTTTTCTCAGAAGCAGGTCTGATACTTGTTCTTGTAAAAGAGAAATTCTTTCTGGTGGCAAACTTAATGTCGTAGAAACTGTGTTTAGTTTTGCTCCTATGAAGACCGTCTGTTGCAATGGTGAAAAGGCAGATTTTTCTGAGTTGATGGTAATCCCCAATTGATTGCATAGGTGTAAGGTTGTGTCCCTCGCATGAATGAGTTGATGTTGATGCTTGGTGGTGGCAGTGAGGAGCCAGTCGTCTAGATATGGAAACACCTGGAATCCCAACCGTCTCAGGTGAGTGGTGACTACTGCCATACATTTGGTGAACACTGGGGGCTGTAGTAAGACCAAAGGGCAGAATGTAAAATTGATAATGGCTGGCTCCCAGCCAGAAGCGTAGATGATCCCTGGATGGTCTGTCCATTTTTATGTGGTAGTATGCATCCTGAAGATCTATAGAGCACATCCAATTGTCTTTCCCCAGAAAGGGAAGTACTGAATGAAGTGTGACCATCTGGAACTTTGTCTTTTTCACTGACTTGTTTAGTCTGCTTAGGTCCAGAATAGGTCTCCATTCTCCTGTTTGCTTTGGAACTATGAAGAACCTTGAGTAAGTTCTGGATCCTCTTTAGTCTGCTGGGACTAGCTGGATGACTCTTTTGTCCAGCAACCTTTGGACCTCTAAGGCTGCTAGGTCTCTGTGACTGCGTGGAATGTCTGGGATTTTCTTTATTAGACGGGTGGGGTGGCATCCTCTGGATATTATGCTTTGTACCCAGCTGCCTTTTGTTATTTTTAGCTAGGCATCTAGGTACAAAGATAGGTGCCCTACAACTGCCTCCAGAGATGGACAGTCAGGCCTCCTCTTAGGAGCACTGACAGGGCTTGCCAAAGAACTGCTCTCTGTCGCCCTGGTTCTGTGGACCCCCTCTTCCATATGGACGGTGTCTTCCATTATTACCCCCTCCTCTGCCTCTACAGGGGGTCTCACCACGAGTGCTTTGGAAAGATCCTTGAGACTTCTGGAACCATATCTTTCCATCTCCCCCGCTTTGGGGTAGAAACTTACACCGACGGCAGACAAGGTCTTTCCATCTTTCTCACTCCTGGCAAGAGTTTCCTTAACCTTAGGTCCAAAAAGGGATGAGCCATCATAGGGGATGTTAATGAAGGAAGACTTAAATGGTCCCACAAAGGAACATAAGTGCATCCAGGAATGTCTCCTGAGAGCGATTCCTGTACCCGCTGCCCTGCTCGTACCATCAGCTGTATAAGACAACAGATGCATGGAAGAGTTCACTATCGAATTAAGAGTGGAGAGCTTTGAAGTTACTTTGTCTGAAACACCCGCAGCTACTGAACCCTGTAGGGTATCTCCTAGCTCATTCAGGAGATCCCTTTGCAATCTGTTAAAATGTGTGAGGTATTTCAGCGATCGAAGGACAAAGACCGCTGAACTGAACATACGCTTCCCACATCTGTCCATAATTCTAGATTTCCTATTAGGAGGATGAACAGAACAAGAAGTCTCCGATAATTCTTTCTTGGTGGCTGCCGCCACCACCGCAGCATCAACCGGTACTCCCTTCGTAAGATAAAGTCTGTCTTGTGGGCTTGTAATAAATTTCTTTGGCTTCCTAGGAACAGGCTGCATGGTGTCTGGGGACTCCCACGCCCTTCAAGTGAGTAATTCCAGCAACTCATTGAAGGGTAGACACCCAAGAGGTGGAGGGTTGGGATCCAAAAGCCTTCAGGAGAACTGACTCATCATCAGAAGGGTTAAGGGATTTCTAGCCACCCCTCTGTTTAAGAATCTCTAAGATATCTGCAAAGAAGATATCTTCAGAGTGGGACCATGGGGACCCTTCTGACTCATTTAAGTCAATAACCGAAGTGACTGACTCCTGTGGGAAGTCCAAATGCTTCCTCTTGCAGAGTCTCTTCCTAGCACTTCTTCAGTGGGGGCTTCTGTAGAGGTCTAGGAAGAACATGGCTCACCCAATGCAGCTTCCTGAGGCTCAGGATCTCTACGCTTCAAAGGAGCGTGTGATGAAGAGCAGAACTCGGTGCTTTCAGGGAGGGAGCTGCTAGAACTGATGGAGTGGTTGTTGGGGCAGACAAAGCCCTCCTCATAGCTTTCAAGGCCCCTCGGTCTCGACAAGAAGAATCCCTCGGATCTGAAGATCCAATGGAAATCATCTGCGCTGGTACAGAGGGCTTTGAGCCAGAGGTTGGGGCTGAACTCACCCAAGTCGAGGCCCCAAGAGGTAAAGTTGGTCCGACTATCTTCCCCGGATCTGACTGGTGAGCGTCAGCCTGAGGGTGTCCAGGTAGTCGGGGCCAACAAACCTATAGAAGGTGTTGGACCCGAAGGGTTCATGATCAATTCCGCGCTTTCTGGTTCTGAAATGTCCATGCAAGTTGGAGGAGGAACAGAAAATGTAGGAGGTACTAAGATCAGCCCCAAAGCCCCCCTGGGTCGGTACCAATAACATTTTTGCTAGCGCCATTATCTGTAGGAGCTTCTTCACCACATGGTCCACACCAGATCAGACAGTCTACTTGAGGCCCATGAGGAATGTGACGAGACCACAGATTGTAGTATAGGAGACTTTAAAGTTGGAGATACCAACTCCAAGGTCAGGGACCAGCTCCGAACCATAACGACAGTTGGTTCCAAAGGGTGTGAAACCGATGTTGATGCTTTACTGGAAGCTGACTTTGATGTAGATGGAGATTTTGATGGCTCTGTCTTCGAGTGTTTATCTGGCTTATCCAAGGATTCCTGAAAAGATGATTTAAGCAGACCTTTATCCATCAACTTTCTCTTCTTCTCATGCAACACTCTTGAGCTGAAGGAGTGGCATATAGAGCAGCTTTCTTGCAGGTGAACCTCACCCAAGCAGTAAACACATTCAATATGTCCATCTGTTATGGACATCTTTTGCCCACATCTAGGGCACGTCTTAAAGCCAGACTTGGCTTTCTCTTTCTCCTGGTGTCACATCTTCCACAAGCAATTCACACAAAAACAACTAGTCAAGCCTTGTAATAAAAGGGCTTAAACTAATCAAAAACACAGAAATTATTTATACACCCTGTGTAGAAAGAAGGGCTGCAACTGCACTCTAACATACCACACTTACACTAGTAAGAAAATGAAACCTAAAGGACTAAAAATACGGCCGCTACTTTACTAAATTGGAAAAAAATGTAAGTATATGCCCTGTAAAAAAAGAAAGGGATAAACACACACTGTAATAGAGAAGAACCTCTGTGCCATATGAAAAACTATGGGTTAACACTATTAAATACACTAATTATGCTATAATATCTGCTATATGCCCTACAAAAGAGCTAACACACACTTTAAACTAATAAAAAGAAGAATTAAAGGGCCTAAAAGAAAAATGCGGCCCCTAATTACTCTTAAACACACTAACTATGCTAATTCAAGAGAGAGAGAGAGAGAGAGAGAATAGAAGGCCTAACCACAAAAAAACGGCCATAAAGACTAAATATGTAATCCAAAGGTAACTATAAGCACAGGCCTACACACTCTAACTACTATTAATGCTAATTTACTAAATTTTTGCCAAAATCTAAGCTGCAATATATTGAAGAAGAAAAGTATTCACTGGCCAGAGCTGGTGAACGTCCGATCAAGTTGCAGCAGCAAACGAGATCTGGGGGAAGATCAGGGTGCATCATAGGATATGGGAGTTGGCCTCGAGCTGGTTGAATACCTTCAGCTTTTGCAGTCGGCCGAGTCAGAGCCACGGATCGGCTCCGAACCCATCAGTAAAGAATGAACAGCGACACAGAACAACTTCATATCATCCAATCAAAACACAGTGTTCTCTGTAGCTTGATGCTGCAATGCATCTCTCAAGTCTTTGTTAACCTAATCACCTAGACTGCAATTTATCTCATTTCCAATACCTGCTTCTCATAAAAGGTCTCTTGAATCAAGTGCATACAAATGAGTTATTTCAACAACTTTTTTATGCCAAATATTGTTAAAAATGGTTAAGTTGTTTGCCTTACAAACACAAGGTGCAGGGTTTGAGTCTCATAAGGGATAATTGGCTAGGCTTAAAATGGCTTGCAAGGACAGTTAGCTTAGTACTAACCTATGAACCTATGAAAAATATTTAATTAAAATCTCATAAAAAATAATCTCATAAAATGTCTCTTTCAAACTTTTCCGCAAAAGTTTTAACAGTTCGCAGCAGAAAAATTTCTTAAGTAGTCACCAGTCTAATTGAGATTCCTATAAAAAAACTAGAGCAATCTATTTGATGTCACAGCTTCTGTCATTCAGTATGCGCTTTTTAAATTTCAAGATCAAATCTCTTCTCTAATTCACTAATGAGAATGAGACTGTCAGTCCTACCTTCAGTAAGAAAAAAAAGGCTGTCAGGGATCTCTGATAGATTCAAACTTGAAAATAGTATTTCTGTGTTTTCTAGCCACTTAAGGTGTATAAATGAGCTTCTCCTGACAAACTGTTTATGAAAATAAGCTGAACAGAAAGGTTCAAGGTAAAATATGAAGCATCAGTAGTTAAAAAAAGAGAAAATGATTTTAATAAAAATTCCTTCAATAATCATCAATTCCCCTTTCTCCCATTTTTTACACAGAGTTAGAGTATCATGTCAACTGTCGCCATGTCTCTCGATTCAATGTCACACTCTTACCTTCTTTGAAAGTCATGTTTGACTGTCGCAAATCTTCCCACACCCAAGCCATCCACCTCTATGCTGGAAGCCTTCATTTACTCTTACCTTCTTCCTGTCTGTCCCAAAGCTTCTTTACTAGGATGTCTTCTGCTTTTCTGCACATGTGCCTGAATCACTGCAATTTGTTCCCTTTCACCTTCTCTGCAATTGGAGCTACTTAGGCTTTTGCTCTAATGTTTTCATTTCTTTGTCCGTCCCACAGTGTACATCCTACCACCTGTCTCAGGCACTTCATCTCCAGTACCTCTTAACTTCCACAACTCCAATGTCTTTACTGCCTAGGTTTCTATACCACATAGTAGTACTGGTCACACCACTGTTGTACACATTACTTTTCAGTTTCTTTAGCATTCTTCTCTCATACATTACTCACTGATGCTGCAGCCCCTCTGACTCTGGCTTGGACCTGCTCATTCATACTTCCCTTCTCCTCAACCACAGTTTCCCCTGCCATCTTAATTCTCAGGTTCTTCTGACTTCCCCAATTGGCTGCAATTACAACTGTCTTACATGCACTGAGTTTCATCCATTATGCCTGCAGTTTTGCATTCCGTTCCCCTATCCTTTACTGAAGTTCTTGTTCATAGTGTGCCTGTAGTGCCACATCATCTGCAAACAACAACTTTGTTGATCTGTCCCCTCAGACCTATTTGATATTATACAATGACCCCCCCCCCCCATTAATATTCCAAAACATACACTCTGATTGGCCAGGGTGCCTGTTGTAAATTCCATAATATACCAACAGAAAAAAGGTCCGGTCGCCGGGACTTTTTTCCGTTGGTATAAAGTCCTCAAAACATATTTATTTAAACAAATAAAAAAAAAAAAAGAAAAAACGGAGCAACGGAGACTTTCTTTTCTCAGTTGCTTCCGTTTCTAAGCATTGATGTACTGGGTATGTGTGGGACGCAAGTCCCATATGCATGCTCAGTACATCAAAACAGGGAAGCAGTATAAAACAACCAGAGGAAGAATGGTAATGCGCCGTTATACAAACACATTATTTAAGAAAAATAAGTATTTTTTTTCTTAAATAATGTCATTGTATAATAGCAATAACAGACTCCGTGGTTCTGGTACATTGAAATTTACCCACAGTTGGCTTTATTTAATCACTCGGGATTCGCCTTCGTGATTAAACCACACCAACCGTGGGTAAATCTTCAATATACCACACCATGTTGTTGGTTATTGCTTTAATATAGTCCAACACCAATATGAACAGCAGTAGGCTCACAGCTGAACCCTGATGCACACCCACTCCTACTAGGAACCCCTCCATGAGACTGAACACTGTCTTGTACTTGAGTCATTGGGTCCTGCCTAATTCTGCCAATGTCTCTGGGACTTTGAACCACCATGGTACTGCCCAAACTAGTTTTCATGGGACCCTGGCATATGCTTTCTCCAACTCCAGGAGTACCCAGTTGGACCATTTCCTCATCTCTAGTTGCTTCTCAATTTTCTGTCTCACTGCAAACACTGGGTCAGTTGTGCTGCAAGCTGATCTGAATCCAAATTGCTCATCTCCCACCCTACTTTCTACTACTCTGTGTATTCTTTTATCAATCAACCTCTCCATAGCTTTCATCAGTGTGTCAGAAGTTTGATACTTCTGTACAATCCACAGTTGTGGATGTCCCATTTGTTCTTGTACACTGGCACTAGCAGGTTTATTCTCCAAGCATCTGGGATATGCCTTTCTCTCCATACTGCCATGAAGGCCTCCCCCAACCTACCCAGCATCTCGATAATATCTGCTGTGACCTCATCTGACCCTGTCACTTTTCCTGAATTAAAAACTATCTCATTAAATGACAATAACAAATGGTTCTTCTTAGCCAAGCAAAGATTAATTTTTCAGAAAAAAAGCCACTTAGAAAATGTAAAAAAAAACAGCTTCAGCTGCTCCAAAGTTCAGATATTAACTTACTACTGGATTATGTGCAATGACTGTAAATGAAGAATATTGTTCTGCAAAAAAAAAAAAAAAAAAAAAAAAAAAAACAAGCTCTAAACCTTTACTTGTCTCCTAAGATAAAAGACACTTCCATAAAATAATTAAATATTTCAAGTGGTCTGTGTCTAGACTACAAAGCAAAATCCCTGACGCCCAGCTTCATATGCATCAGTACTCAGTACAAACTTGACTACACGGATCAAGCATGAGTTATAATAAATATAATTATTAATTATATAAATTATATAATAAATATAATTTGTTAACTGGGTAGCTGAGCTTTTCCACAGACCATTTTCTGCATGACCTGGACCATTCATGTAACAAAAAGCACATTTAACTATATACAGCGACTGTACACCAAACAATATAGATTATATATAATACATGAAATTAGTAAATAGGAAAATAAGTAGTTAGTATACCTACTAGACACTTGAGCAAGTTGGCCAAGCAGTTCCTAGAATTTATTCATTTGTTTGTAAGTGTACTGGGATTTTGTTATCCTGTGCCAAACCATGTACACCTATTTAGTTACTGCAGGTCATTTCTCCTCGAAATGCTTAAATTTTTTTTTTTTTGCGCATGGTTGTGTATAGCAGGAAGTTCCATGATGCTGGTATGGAAGGACCAGGATGCCCCGCCTTAGAGAATGAAAGTACATAACCTATTTATTTTGCCAAGAAAGGTTTAATGCAACTACCTGAAAAAAGTTCATGTCCTGAATGAAGAAATGTGGGCGTCCGGAATATTAAGATAAGTAGACAAATCTAATTATTTTAGAACCCACAGCTTGAAATATTCTGAAATACTTCATCTAGAATCTCTCATTTACCATTTCTGGACCCCCAACATCTAAATTTTGGCACCGACTAGCTGTTTCATCCTATTAAGGCTTAAGCCTCCAGTTGAAGCCCACATTGCCTGTTCACAAGTCTTAACATTCATGATTTCTTTGCAAAGCGATTGTACTGAATCCCTATAAAAAAACCTATTGATCTGCAGATGGATTAGAATGTGGCCATACTGTCCATCTTGACTACAGATTCATATTTTCTTCCTTTACTCAGACAGCTCTGAGAGGCTTTCCAAACATGCAGAAATGCCCTCTTCAAAAAATCACTAAAGAAAGACAGGACAGCCTAATACCACGAAAGCATGGTCTTCCAATCCCTCAGTGGGATAACAGAGATGACAAACTGCATTGAGGATCTCTGTAGAAGGGAATATTAATCAAAATGTTGGGGCATGACAACCATCAATTTCTAGTCCGGCCTGAACAGGTTTGACATTAACATAAAAGTCTCTAGTCTACTGGTACATGAACATCTGAAGGAGGAACCTAGAGAAAGTTTCATTTCCCACATACCAAGCAAATCAGTAAGTAATTATTTTTAACCTCCAGCCATCACCTGGATAGAGTATGCTAGTGCACAAGGACTCTACATCAACAGTATATAAACCGTAATGTTTTTCCTATTTGTACCTCACCCAAAAGGTCCAAACAATTATTTAAATAAAGGCTTGTTAGTTAGCACAGAGGATTAAAACACTGAAATGTTATTCAGATTTTTCCTTGCACAATTTGCCGAGTTTGAATCCTTTCACCTTCATTTGCCTACTTGCAACTCTGAGCATGTCATTTAATCACACAGTGCTGAAAAATGACAATTGTACCCGGTGGGTGTATCCAGTCAACAAACAGGAAATAAAAAAATAAAAGTCCAAAATGGTGATAAAGGTGTGACAAGGGAGCCAACAGTGGTCACAGTAAAGTATCCTCCTGGATTACTTACAGTTTTTTTTTTTATCATAGGCAACCAACGATAATGCTCTGGCTTCAACAATTACTTTGTGTTCAATCAACTTAGAAAAGATACGAATATAATACTTGTGTTGTTATCAGCTCATCCTATTGAGTTTTAAAATGCAGAGTTATATCAGAAAAGAACGGGATACAAAGCACTGTCCTATTAGGCTGTCTGTAGGCTTCTTTAAAAGAAATCCGTGGGTACAAAATCTTTACCCAAAGTCCTTAGCCTGGAAAATGGCAACAAAACAATTTTAAGTTGTGAAAAGTCTTTCTTTCAAGCACAGTTAAATGGCTGGCACTGAGATCCTTAAAGGAATAAAATAAAATGTATGTAGCATGCACATCTATACAGATATATAGATAGAGAGACATATACAAATAATTTGGATTTAAAAATGTATTATTCATTTATTTAACATTGGTTTACCAGGATAGTCCAGCTGGACCACTAGTGTCCATTTTCAGCCGAGTCCTGGGTAGAAAAGCTCCATACAGTAAGAGACTAAGCAAGTTATACATGTGATCAGCAGTAGGTTACAGAGTCAGCATGGAAAAGACAGTTAGGAAGCATGCTGCAAGATAGCTAACAAGTTTAAAAATACAAAGTTGGAGTACAATTTATGAGGATAACAGTTACATGGAATAACATAGGTACAATGTATGTGCACGGCATTTTCACAGTAGAACATATTTGCAATATATACCCAAGGCATCAGTTGAGCACAATATAAGTTTACTGCAGAGGCAAAATGCCTTCTCAAATAGCAAAATAGTATTATATTACTGGGTAAAAGAAGTGTGAATACCAGACGTTCATGCACTAATCTTTGTTTTGGCTGTTCCCATTAGGGGTCATTACAGCGGACCATCTCTTTCCATTTCTTCCTGTCCTCTGCATCTTGCCCTGCCACACCAACCACCTGCATGTCCTCTCTCACCACATCCATAAACCTTATCTTAGGCCTTCCTCTTTTTCTCTTACCTGGCAACTTCATCCTTAGCATCCTTTTCCCAATATACCCAGCATCCTTCTTCAGCACATGTCCAAACCAACGCAATCTCGCCTCTCTGGCTTTGTCTCCAAACCTTACAACCTGGGCTGACCCTCTAATATACTTATTCCTAATCCTGTCTACCCTCATCACACCCAGTGCAAATCTTAGCATCTTTAACTCTGCCACATCCAGACCTGACTACTGCCTTTTTGTCAATGCCACTGTCTCCAACCCATATAACATAGCTGGTCTCACTACCCTCTTGTAGACCTTCCCTTTCACTCTTACTGGTACTCGTCTGTCACAAATCACTCCTGACACTCTTCTCCACCCACTCCACCCTGCCTGTACTCTCTTCTTTACCTCTCTTCCACACTCACCATTACTCTGAACTATTGATCCCAAGTATTTAAACTCTTCCACCTTCGCCAATTCTACTTCCTGCATCCTCACCATTCCTCTATCCTCCCTCTCGTTCACACACGTATATTCTTTCTTAGTCCTGCTGACCTTCATTCCTCTCCTCTCTAGAGCATATCTCCACCTCATGCACTAATGTCCTTCTCAAAAAATGAGGCTCTTAGTAAATGCATCAACATCAACAACTATACAAACTCTTTGAATAGCGCACGGGCACAGAGTGCATGCTTTTATTACATAAGAATGGTACTCAATGAAACATGAGACACACTAACTACAAAATCACTGTCAGATATCATTAATCCCCTTCGTGTCACGAGATGTACAACTGCCTTTCCTTTATCTTTGTTTCATTTTTTTATTTTTTGGCTCTACACATGAAGTTTTAATCTCGCCAATTCTAATGGCTGAAATCACCACCACAAAAAATTGAAGCTTTCCATGTCAAAAATGTAAGTTTCATTACACTTCTTATAGGATGGGTTCTCATTCTTTTTTCATGTAGATTGTGCATGTGGCAGTACTGCTTCTGTGGGGTTTTCTTCACTCAAAAGCTTCTAGAAGTACTCTTTTCATGTGCCTTTGATGTCCTCTGGACTGGTGAGCAGACTGCCACTGTTGTCATTTACGAATGGTATCTGCCAACTATCTTTCTGTTCTAGCCTTGTAACCTGATAGAGCTTCCTTGTGCCATCTGCTCAGTCACTCTCCAGAAGCTGGTAGTGTTGTTAAGACTCCTTGTTCTTTGCCACTGCAACTGATGTCTTAGCCTTTTTATTAGCCAACCAGTATTCCTTCTTAGGCTGGCCTGTCTTTTCTAGCTCCCATTTCTTCATGCATTCCTCCTTTCTTTTGTTAACTTACTAGACTTCTAAATTATACCATCAGCTTTCCTTATGTACAGTATTTCCATACATGGCTTAACAACATATCTGCTCTATCATCTTTGCACGTGCTGCACTGACAAACTGCCATTCTTACTTGGCTCCACCTATTCTTACTTGGCTCCACCTATTTACTCTTCTATCTGGGTGCTACAGCCAAGAGTCCTTTTTTAAAACCCTGTACTTTCACTCTTCAGTCTAGTCTCTGGTTATCTGTAGAGCATTCTCTAATCACTGCTTGCAGTCAGTTGTGGCCACTAGTGGATTATGATGATGGTCACTCATCTAACTAGGGGTTTCCCTCCAATTTCTGATATATCCCCAATACCATTTTCTTACTAGAAGGAAGTGTACCTGAGATGCATGCGGGCCACTTTTATATATGATTTTGTGACAGCCTCTCTTTGCAAACCAAGTATTAGTCTCTATTAAACAGTTTGCCAGACAGAAACCTACAATGGCCTTTCCTTCATTATTTTTGTTGTCCCAAACATGTGGACCCCAGGCAATCTTCATTACCCCGTTCTCTCTACCTTAGTATGAACATTTAAGTTCTCCTTTATGGTTATGTAGTTACTCTCCCACAAATGGCAGCAGACGGTTGCCAGACTATGGAGTGGGCTGCATTTGTTTGGCTTCGATATTTGCAATTATATTCTCCCTAAGTAGTCTATTAATATTGGGTTTCTGAACTGTTGGGACTGTCAATTCAGTGGATTTTTAAATCCTGTTCTCTTCGTGGTTTGACAGCTTCAGGCCTTAGTATATGATTTTACTACTGCACATCAGAATAGCTCAAATGCTGTGACTGCTGTGATTGCTGAGGAAGGAGTATGTTCCAGTGTCCAGAGACTTTTAATTTCAAGACTTTTAATTCTATTGCTGTTATGCTGTTTTGTGATCTACAGTTTAAGTATTGTTAGTGTTTCTGTTGACCCGAGTAATATGGTTGGTGTTGCTGGCAGGGAGTGGAGAGTGCTGTCATGTTGCTATATCCTGCAACTTTTTGCACAATGATGGGACAATTATTGTTAGTAGAAGAAGATGTGGATTCCCTCAAAAGCTTGCTGAATGTCAAGTGCTCTACAGTTTTTTGGAAGATGCTATATACTAAAATGGCTTTATGGTGACTGATGTTATACAGTCCCCTAAACCTGTTGGTTATAGGTAAATGTTGTTGCCTACTCACCTTGGCCTATTTTATTTATTTATTTATTTACCTAACATCTGTTAACCAGGAAAGTCCAAGTTGGAATGAAGCCAATTTTAAGCGGAGGCCCGGGCAGAAATGCTCCAGAGCCTGTGGTTTTGGTTATCTTCAGTTTGTATTGCTTTAGTACAGGGCATATTTTTGTCATCTTTTAAAGCTTAATTCCCAGGAGTTGCTCTTGGGCAAGGCAGCACTGACTATTCATTCTAACAGTACTGCCTTTAATATAAAGTTTTAGCTACTACTGTATTATTCTTCTCTGCTTGGTGAAAGCTATATATGGCAAACATATTACATATATCTCTGCTGTTAACACAGTGGAGTCAGTAATTATTTGACATTGTTAGAGCTTCTGGTTTTGTAAAATGTTTAGTAAATAAGCACTACAATAAACCTGAACTTGAATATGACCAACTAATTTCTTCCTGCTTTACTAAGGAGGTCCTCACACTACTACCTGAATACCCTCTTTTCCTCACTGTCACAGCCCTGCTGTGGTACAGGCTGAGATCATGAAGACTAGCTTAACATGAAAATGTATCCACCAAGAGTCTTATAATTTATTCTGATTAAATCACTGTCTTCAAAAAATTCTCTCTCATCATAATTCCAACGCCATTTCTAGACTGTAATCCCCTTGAGTAATGCACACTGGATTCCAGGTCAAGAGACTTCACTGCAAAGCCTTTTTACCTTATTTTTTGGGTACACAGAACACCATTTTCTTTACCATCATGCCATCCATTTCCAATATCTCTTCAGTGAACCTATATTCAACACAGCAAAACATAGGATCATAGGATGTTACTAGACTAACAACCGTAGGGCCCTTACAAGCACAGCCCAGTTTTACCCTGGTTCCCTAGAGTGTCTGTTTTGAGCAGACACTAAAATCAGCACTTATTTCCCCTGTCCAGGAGGGGCACAGGTCTAGCCCCTGGGATGAATTCCAGACTTCCCATACAATCGTCCAAATTACGCTTACACAGGTTCAATGAGGGCTTTGTTTAGCATGAATTGGCAGTTTGTTCCAAAGGTAAAGGAACATCTGTGAGACAAATCTGTCCCTCCAGCAAGTTCTGTTGATGTCACATACCAGGCTAAGGTCCTTTGAGTGAGAGACCTATGTGCCATTTGACTTGCGAATGTGCAGCATTTCTATTTAAAGTAGGGTCAAGCATCACCCTTTATGCAAAGCACAAGTCGCGTCTGAGCAGTCTGTATGACACAGACTAAAGTAACAGTGATTTCAGTCTGTCCACATATGACAGCTACTGGAGACCATTAATTTTCTTAGCAAGGAACCTTTGTGGTATCTCCAATCTCTGCAGGTGCCTGGAAGGTACATACCAAAGGGAGAGTTGTACTCTATTATTGGCCTGATTAGGGAAGAGTACAGGGGAATTATGACCTCATGCCCTTACATATGAGATGAGCGGTATAAAATGCCATTCTTCTCACTGTGGAGACCTGGTGATCAAAGGTAAGGTTGCTGTCAACATATTTGCCCAGATCTCTCACCACTGAATGCATGCTTAGGGTACTACTACTGATGTGGTAGTTAGCAGGAACAGCACCAGTGCCAAAGAGGATGATAATGCATTTTATTGCATTAAGTTTAAGACCATGACTTTGGCACCAATCGTTAGTCTTTGTAAGTCCATCTTGCAGGATGTTGACATCTTTAGGGGACTCAATGACCGCTCCTAGTCTGCAATCAACAGCAAACTTTGCCAGCCACAGACCTTTAGCTTTTGCCTGTACTTCGGAGAAGTAGATTCCAAACAGTAGGGGTCCGAGAACCAATCTCTGTGGAGCACCACTAGTTACGAGTTTGCTGGAAGAGGTGGAGTCCATTATTTTGACCATATAAGTTCTATCAGTGTGCCAGTTTGCAAATGACCTAACAATATATGGGTTGATACCCAGCTGGGCGAGTTTATCAATGTTGCCTGTGTGAGGGTTTGTGTCAAAGGCCTTGGCTAAGTCTAGGTAGGCCGTATGTACAAATCTGCCCTCATCTAAGGTTTTGGTGATTGTCTCGAAGAAGTCCACCAAGTTTAACAGGCATGATTTTCCCTTGACAAAGCCAGACTGGGTGGGGTCAAGCATTTGGAGATTTCCTATATCACTGATGGGGAGGTCCATGATGATTTGCTTCACGGCCTTACAGATAAGGCTAGTCAGGCTAATGGGTCTATAGTTCACGGGTTCAGTGGATGCATTCCCTCTGTGCAAGTGGATGATGGTAGCTGTTTCCATTCCACCGGAACAAAGCCAGTGCTTAGGCTGTGACTGAAAAGAGTACTCAGTTGTGTTGCAAATTCCTGTTTTAACCCATGTAGAACACAGCCTAGGATGCTATCTGGTCCCATAGAGGCTGTATTTTTGGCCCGGGAGAGGGGGTTTTAAGACCTGTTCCTCAGAGATACTAGGAGGGGTACAGGTGGTAGGGATGCTTTGGGGTATGTGTGCCAATGACAGGGGAGTGAAGTTTTAACTGAACTTGTCAACAAGCAGGTTTGCTACATCCATGGGCTCTGTATATGTAGTGCCATTAACTAGAAGTTCCGAGCAAATCTGGGCCTTTCCTCTGAGGTTATGGATATAACTAAAAACATTTTATGGTTGTCCTTAGTTAGGGAAGTTCATCTGGACTCATCGTTAGCTTTGGAGGATTTCACAAAAAGTCGTATTTGTTTGTTTAAGTTGAGGAGGGAGTGTATCCAGTTTTGGGACTGTTCCTTCCTACTCTTGGATAGCAATTTCTTTATCTTACTGTACAGCCTGTTGATGGCAGATGTCCACCAGGCAGGTTTGTTCTTTCTTGAAAATCTTGCTTTGGTCCTATCAGGTATGGCAGAGTCAATACAATTGTAGAGATGTTCATATAAAGCACTGGTGTATATCTTGGCATAAGTGCCCATTCCATCATTGGGGGGAGGGGGCTATGAAGCTATTTATTCCATCTCATAAGAGGTTCTAATTGGGTTTGGAGAAGTGTTTTTTAGTCTAGTTTTTGCTGGGGGGATCTGGTGTTATAGTTACTTCTACAGAAACCGACTTGTGGTCAGATCTCACCAGGAAGGACCACACACTGGGGGAGACACAACGGTCCCCCATGTTGGTGAGCACCAGGATGTTTGAGCCCCTTGTGGGGGTGTCAACCAGCTGGTCAAGGGCACTGGAATTTATGAAGTCCAAGAACCTTTGGCCAAGTGAGTTAGAACACTTATAATTTACCCAGTCAATGGACAAGTAATTAAAGTCACCCAAAACCAGCATGTTCGGTTGTATCTTGATTGACTCAAGTAGATCAAGGTAGGCTGAATGGATGTCCTGATTCATGGAGGAGGCAATGGCTTGAAGAGAGAGATCTTACCAACACGTCAGCTGCACCTTCAGTAATTCAATGGAATCATGTTGTTTAACCAATCTAGAGGCATATTTATCTTTAATGAATATTGATACACCATATCCTTTATTTTTCATGTCTTCAGTTTGGGTCTGAAAATGTGGAAGGAAATGTAACTTAGTATGGCTGGGCTGCTCTCGGTAGCCTTAAACCAGGTCTCTATGACTGCACAAATGTCAGCATCTTCGAAGGTACGGACTGCTTCCAGTGAGTACAGCTTTGCGTTTAGCAGCATAACCCTGAGGATGTTTTTAAAGGGAATTTTTACATCAGGAATTTTGTTCTTGTGACATTTCTTAAAAAGGCACTATGGAGGTGGCAAGAGCCTTAGACAGTAACTGAAATCCCAGGGTGGTGAGAGATGAAGACCATCTCTGACAAAGCATCGAGGTTTGTAGACCATGTCCTCCCAGGCTGACAGATACTGGATCCCCCTTGCAATTATACCAGAAACTAAACCAATTGTTGAACTCAATCATTTTTTTTTGTTGTTTGGATTATGGTATCATCCTAGGTGAAGGTAAAATGCTGCTTACAGCTATAGACATACCTGCCTGAGGCACATAATCAGGGAGCTCAGTCATGTCTCTCTTCATTCATATAGTCCAGTGAGGTACATCTCAAGTCCTTCACTCCAACATGGACTATGATGGAGTCATGACAGTACCTCTTGTTGACTTACTTCAGTGCGTCTGTTATGTGGTGGATCCTGGCACCTGACAGACAGCTGACCATGACCTTTTCCTTATCCAGCTTGATGAGAAGTACATCTGCGTGTCTCACAATGGAGTCACCTATGACTAATATGCTATGTTTTGTGTTTTACCTTAGGGGCTTGTCTGGTGCGATACTGGTGTGTGAAATATGTGTACTATGTTCTGCAGGGGATGTATTATGTGAGGCGTGCTTGTGTTTCTGAGATCTCTGATGTTTAGGTAAGCTTCTGGTAAGGACTTCTGCATATGTATGGTTATGTGTTGCTTGTTTGGTTGTTGCTGACAACCTGCTTATGATGCTTAACAGATGTACTGACTGGTGAAGCAAGACAGCCTGGAATCTAGGTTCTTATTATAGCTGCATCTCTCACATACTGAATTTGTATGAACTAGAAGAAGTGGGTTGTCAGTGTACATAAGGCAATTTCTACATTGCCTCAGGATGCCCATGTCAAGCAGGCTGGCTGGAGAAACTGACAGAAAGTGTCTATCTATAATGCTAGGTAAATTAATGTGATCAGAAATGGAGGAAGGACTAGGTAAGGCAGATGGAAAGGAGAACAGGTACAAATAACAAAGGTTTGGTGGGGGGACACCTGTGATGGTACCTCAGAAGTTATACTGAAAGCTCCACTTGACTGTGAAGCACAATTGCGTGAAACCCCGAAGGAGAACAAGCAGTGTTCTAAGGGAAAAATTAACAGGTAAGAGGTTTGTGTCTATAACCACCAATGGTGCCCACTTCTGCATGGCAGTGTGAGATGGTGCACTTCGCACAAACCCACACAAATGTGTTGCTTATGTAGCAAATGAGAGCAAATTGTTTTACACAAATTAACCAACAAAAAAAAAGCTCAAAATTGAGGCCAGTTTCAGTGACCTTCAATCAGATGAGTCCTAACTACACACTCCTGCCACAAGAGTGCAGGGGGAACTCTCTCCAATAAAATATACCTGGTTTAGTGATCAATACATACAAACAGAACTAGATTCAGCAGGTCTGAATCTAGTCTATGCTCAGCAAACAAAGTGCAACAATTCAGTAAAAACAGTTTAAATAAGGAGTGAAAATACAGTTCAAAAGTGCAAAATATAATGAAAACGTACTTGAGGTTTGTAGAAATCAGCAGATACCTCAGACTGATCAGATGAAAACAGCAGAGCAGTAGCTGGTCGCCAAACTCTGTGGAGCTTTGATAAAATAATTAATTTATCACAGGAAACCTAGTCTGGGCAACTGAATGATGGCCAGCAAGTAGTTTATGGACCTAGAGCTGCTGGGCTTTATGGTACAGTTACTGGTAGGCCAAGTCCTAACTCCACTTAGTATTAGGAAATAATTATGTCTCTTTTAGTCAATGTGATAAAATCACTTAGAGCCAATTTTTACACTGTTGAGTTGCAAGAACAGTTTGTGGGCCATGTTGTCAAATCTAAAGGATACTACGCACAGCAGCTGATGTCTGCATGGCTCTTCACCCTGTAGGTACCATTTAGAGTTTGTGCAACTTTCGACTATACTGTTTCTTTTTTTTTTTTTTTTGGATACATACTGTTGGCTGACCTCACACACACACAAATATATATATATATATATATATATATATATACATACATGCATACAGATGTACTTTAAATAATTGAAATGCCCAAATGTTTTTTGCTACTAACACTAACACAAAAATATGGGGGGGGGGGGGGAGCAACACATTACTGTGTCTGCACTGAGACATAACTTCAAAGCATGGAATAAAAAAAGTGTTTCTTGCAGAAAGGCAAGCTTCTCTACACTCCCCATACTCCCTGATAATTACATATTCTCAATATGAGACTGCACAATGCCAGGGAAAAAGGAATATACCCCAACCTCAGTAACATAGCAGTCTCAAACAATTACTAACCATTTATCATGTCGACAAAACAGATCTCGACTTTAATCACAGTCAACTTTAATAAGCACAGAGAAGGAGAGAGAGAGAGAGACGGAGATAAACCAAATTGACACACATTAAAAGCATTTAAATAAAATAAATATTATTTAAAAAAGCACAGGTACATGCACTTTATCAAACGATTTATTAAAACACATAAAAACTAAGGGCTAGCACTTTTGTCCTTGGCAGCAGGACTTCAGACAAATCTGACACACTGTACAACAAGCTTTAACTAGCATAAAATCACATGATCACACATCTTAGTTATCTTTTTTACTATGCTTTTCTTTATTTTAAGGTGGACTAAATTCAGCCCACCTAACAGTAACCTTCTATCTAACACGTTTCAGATAAATTACTTCATGTAACCCAGACTGACCATGACATGCTGGTATGCTGGAGGTCTTGTGTTTGAGCCCCATATTAAAGCTATCATCATCCTTCCACTTATATGATTCTATCGGTGTATGTGTGTGTGTGTCTGTGTGTGTGTGTGTATGAGCGAGTGTGCATGTGTGTACTTTGATCTTAATCAACATATTGAGGGATTCCTAGCCAAAAAGATAAAGATGTTAAGGGAACACACAATGCCTATCTCTACACAGTATGTTGGTGGTCTTGGGTTTGATTCCTAAATAAGAAAGTAAAATTGTGTACACTTACCATGAATGTAGATGTTCGTGTGTATTCACTGTTGCAGTCATCACACTTGGGTTATCTGCCTGCAGGTAGCCCTCAGTCAGCCCGAATACCAGAGTCTTGGGATTTCTGCGTCGGATGCTGTCGCCTCTTCCATGACGTCAGGTCGTCAGGGGTATAAAACACGCAGCCGATGCCATTACATCAGTTTTTCTTGCCCCAGATGTCAGAAGCACCCAAAATAGGAAGCAATTACATGGTGTGGAACACCTCCAGTAAAAAGTAAATACCATTGCCATAAGATATGGCCAAAAAAGAAGATAGGTGGAAAGAGTAGAAAAGTCAGGGGGCTAGAGGGAGGTTAATCAGGACTGCAACAGTGAATACACTCGAACATCTACATTTATGGTAAGTGTACACAACTGTACTATGTTCTTCGTGTTTCACTGTTATGTCGATTCCCAAAGCTGAGTAAGGGTGGAGGCAGTCAAGAAGCATTAGGCCTGGCTAGCAGGCTTTGTAAGACTGCTTTAGCAAATCCAGCTCTGGATTTAGAAAAATAGGTAAGTGGTTTGGGTTCTGATCCCCTGTGGGGTAGGTTTTTCATGGTGCCTGTAGCAGAAATAGATGCAGTGTGCTATCCATTTGGAGATGGTTTGCTTTGAAATGGCCTTGCCCTCTGCCCCTGTAGCAAAGCTGACTAGCAGCTGGTCAGATTTTCTGAAAAGTTTAGTCCTGTCAAGGTAGAACATATGCTGTCTGTGCACGTCCAAGGAGTGCAGGATCCTTTTTCCTTTATTCTGAGGATTAGGAAAAAAGGTTGGTAAATGGATGGATTGGTTTAAAGCCATTCTGGTTACCACGTTGGGCATAAATGATGGGTTAGTCCTGAGGGAAACCCTGTCTACATGGAAGATAATGAAGGGTTTTACAACCATAAGGGCCTGTAACTCAGACACCCTTCTTGCTGAAGTGATGGCTAGCAGTAAGGCTGTTTTCCAAGAGAGGAATTTTAACTCTGCTGTAGCAGCAGGCTCAAAAGGGGAAGCATGAGCTTCTCTAGTACAAAGTCAAGGTCCCAGGCAGGAGTGGGAGCTCTCCTCGGGGGTCTTAAATTGTTAGCTCCTCTCAGGAACTATTTCACCAGAGGGTGAGAGAAGAGGGGAGACTCAGTATTGTAATGAGCTGAGATGGCAGAGGCATGAATCTTAATTGATGAGAAGGATAGGCCTTTGTGGAGCAGCTCTGCTAGATAATCTAGGATTTGAGGTAAGGTGGGCATGGCTGTATCCTTTTCCTTAGACTGGCTCCAAGAACAGTATCTTTTCCACTTTTCTGAATTGGATTTCCTAGTACTAGGCCTCCTGGCTTCACGGATGACATTCAGCACCTGTTTGCTGAGGGTTGCTGGTGATGTATTCAGGGAATAAGCCAGGCTGCAAGGTTCAGGGTTTGCAGCTGAGGATGCAAACTCTGGCCACTTTCCATGCTTGGCTGTGGGAAGTTCTGGTGCAAAATTTGCTCAATTGATGATTTTGGGTTGGGGGAAGCAGAGGTCCACCTCCGGTGTCCCCCACCTGTGGATTAGAAGCTTGAATGAGTTGGATTCCAGTTTCCACTCGTGTGGGTCCATTAGATTTCTGCTTAAGTCATCTGCCAGGGAATTTTGTTTGCCTGGCAGGAACTGAGCTTGCAGATGCACTTGGTTGCTCAAGGCTGTGTTCCACAGAGCCATGGCTAACCTGCAGAGTGGGTAGGAATGAGTTCCCCCCGCTTGTTTATGTACCACATGACTGTGGTATTGTCTGTCTTTATCAGGAGTTGTCTTGGAAGTATAAGGTATTTGAAGTCAGTGCATTTTGTACAGCTAACATTTCTTTTTGATTGATATGCAGTTGCATCTGTCCTGGGCTCCAGTTTCCCTGAATGCATTTGCCTGCCATGTGAGCCCCCCATGCATAGTCTGATGCGTCTGTTGTCAGGGTTTGGGCGGCAGGGGGTAGAGTGAAAGGGAGTCCCTTGTTGTGGTTGCAGGCCTCTGCTCACCAAAGGAACTCTATCTTTAGGGAAGGAATGATAGGAATCACTGTTTCCAGGTCCTGAGAATGTTGACACCAGAGACTTTTTAAGTACCACTGAAGTTTCCTCATATGCAGTCTTGCATATGGAATTAGGAGGATGCATGAGGCCATGAACCCTAGAGCTTGCATTATTTTTCTTGCAGATAGCTGAGCTTGGGTGGCCAGTAGTTTGAAGTAATTTGTCAAATAAACCTGCTTTTCTGGAGTGAGGAATGCCATCTGGCAAGTTATGTTCAAGCTTGCTCCCAGGAATACAATTTTTTGGCTGGGTACCAGATGTGATTTCTTTTCGTTGATGGTAAAGCCCAGAGAGGTTAGGAGTCTCTTTACAAATGTCAGCTGCTGAAGTAGCAAGTCCTGACAATCCGCCTGAATCAGGCAATCGTCCAAGTATGGGTATATTTGAATGTTTCTCTGCCTGCAGTATGCAATGGCTAGAGCCAGGCACTTTGTGAATACCCTGGGCGCAGTAGATAAGCCAAAGGGAAGTGCAGAGAACTGCTAGTGTATAGAGCCTGCCCTGAAACGTAGGAATTTCCTGCAAGATTCCCTTATGGGGATGTGCAGATAAGCTTCTTTTACGTGTAGGGTGACCAGCCAGGAGTCCTTGGCTAGCACAGGAAGCAGCTGTTGGAGTGTAAGCATTTTGAACTTTAGTACCACCAGGAAGGTGTTGAGAATTGACAGATCCAGGATAGGGCACCAAGAGTTCTCTTTTCTGGGCACCAGGAACAGTCTGGAGTAAAAACCCTGGCTTACCACTCCTTGTTTTTGAGGTGGGAGCACGCCATTGTTTAGATTTGTGCATACTCCCACCTCAAAAACAAGGAGTGGTAAGCCACCTTCTTATGGAAAAAGTTCACAATGACTTGTCCTTTATCCTTCCCAGCTATGCCCAAGTACTTGTACCCTTAGGAGGAAAACTTGCCCTGCATGCAAAAAACTGAGAATGCATTACCCAGGACTGATGGGTCTTAAACATTGTATCCCAGGGATATAGATTCTACTTCCACTCACTGCCAACCCCCAAGCAGATTGCCTGACCTTCCTCCAAATCAGTGGGCAGAGGCCCAGAAGTAAGTACTTTCTCTTCTGAGTATCAGGGCTATTCAGCCTGTTCCAACAGAGCAAAGGGGACAGGGTTTCAAGGGACAAGGTTTGGACCCATGCGATCTGTCTCTGTCTTTATCCTTACTTTTTTTTTTGAAGATCGGTAGTTGGATGGCTTAACAAAGCCATTTCGGAATACGGAGAACGAGAGCGGAATATTTAGCGACAAAGATAGCCTGACAATGAATAATTTGGGCGTTGAACAAGGCACAAAACCGACAGTGGGGAACGTCGTGGTCTGGGCCTAAACAGGTGACGCAGTAAGAATGAAAATCTCTGTGAGGTATTTGCCTTCCACAGGCAAGACAATTGTTAACTTTTTCTGACATCGGTTAGAGCAAGAAAAAAGGATCCCCAACAGGGTACTTAGCTTTGGAAGACTTCAGGTTTGAAACTCAAAAAACGAAAATTTCAGATAGCGGTCGACCGGCACTTGTGAACTGCTTCTGCTTCAGGCTCCCGAGCGGCAAGAAAAGCTGATGTAATGGTGTCGGCTGCATGTTTTATACCCCTGATGACCTGATGTCATGGAAGAGGTGACAGCATCTGACGCAGAAATCCCAAGGCTCTGGTATTCAGGCCATCTGAGGGCTACCTGCAGACAGATACCCCAAGTGCGATGTCTGCAACAGTGAAACACGAAGAACATCTAATATTATCCTTTCACTACTATAATTCTAACAGTGCCTAACCAGAGGGAAAACTTGTGTGAGTACTTGTATTTTAACTACAATACACAGAACTTGTATTAGAGTCCAGAATATATGGACTATTTGCAATTTTACAAGTCCTACTAGTATAAGTTCCTTTAGCCTCATCGGTATGCCTTCCTGATTTAAAAGCTCCAAACTCTCTACCCTTCTCTAACATTTACTGTAATGTCAATAAGCCATCTCAGTAACGTAATTTGAAATTTCCTTTTAATATATTCCAGCTAGAGGTTACAATCCTCATTTTCCCTCATGTCCACACTAAACCCAGTTCCCATTAGTATAAAGATAACATAAAATATACACATCACCAAAAAAGTGCGAATAAAGCATTACATACTGACTATAACCTGAATGGTAAATATACTTAGACTTCGATTCTGCCATGAACAAGCAGGCACAGGTTGGAGCCATTACAACCCTCACAGACACTTGTTTATCTTTGTTTCATGAACAGTGTTTTAATCATTTTCCAAAGCAACAAAAGAAGCCTAGCACTCATATTTACATCAGCCACTATTAGCTATCCATTATCCAATATGAAAACTTTCATCCATGAAACACCTTCTTTCTGAGATATCACATTACATGATGGTTTAATATCATAAGCCACTGTGTACTTGGCTCCTTTTTGCTGTAAACATTATCTGACTTAGTTAAAGCATCTGCTGAATCCTTTATAAAGAAAATATCCTGCTTGAAATAAGATGTAATTTTACCCAAACTATTACAGCTAAGGGTTTAATTTTTGAGCCCTTGGTGAAATAATGGGTCTAAATTGGGGACTTGCATTATCCACTTGAACCTTTAGTATACCAAACATTATGGGGAAGACAGGTTTCAAAGCAGTGCAAAATGGATAAACAACTTTATCTGAAACACCTTTCTTACATAACTTGTTTAAATTAAATCAATAAGAGTATAAGCTTTCAACACATATTTTGTAGATTTAGCAAAATTACCATATTCAAACATTTTTAACATACATATTGTTCTGAGTTCATGACTACTGCAGCTCCCGTTATCAGCTTTCTTGAAATATCTTATTTTATCATCCATTAGGGAGCTTAAAATAGTCCTTTCTTATTTTGTTAAATTATAAAATCTTCTTTTAGCTGACTGCAATAATATTCATATCTGCCCCTCACAAACATTTTCAAATGTTTCTGTATCAGTCAACAGAGCTTAATTACATGCAGTCTTGGTCTCCTAATATTAATTCTCTCAACACTTCTGTTTACATGCCTATTCAACAATTTTAAGGAACACAAAGTTCTCACTAAGTTAGCCCTTCTGATGGGGATAACAGAAAAAACCCTTTTTAGCATCTCAATTCCCCTCATTACTCAAAGGTCTTTTTCGTCTTCTTTCGGCTTTTTAGCTGGTTAGGGGTCGCCACAGTAAATCACCTGTCCGCTCATGATTGGCAGTGGAGTTTTACGGTGTCGAGTTGCCAGCC
The DNA here is from genome assembly GCF_019279795.1 of Protopterus annectens. NCBI lineage: Eukaryota > Metazoa > Chordata > Ceratodontiformes > Protopteridae > Protopterus > Protopterus annectens. The sequence continues at coordinate 1,262,126,674 of NC_056733.1, forward strand.
CAGCACCCAACCTTCCACGGAAGGCACACACACGCACACACTCATGCCTAGGGCCAATTTTAGAGTATCCAATCCACCTACAGCATGTCTTTGGGATGTGGGAGGAAACCGGAGCACCCGGAGGAAACCCACACGACCACAGGGAGGACATGCAAGACTCCATACAGAAGGCACCCCAGTCGAGGATCGAACTGGAGAGCCTCTTGCTGTGAGGCAGCAATGCTAGCCGCTGCACCACCGCGGCCACCCCCTCATTACTCAAAGGTCTGGAGGAAAAATTCCTTGCCTTAAACTGTCTAATTTTCTCCTTGGATACTAAATTCACTGCTGATTCCTTCCATTTGTTGCACACTTGTAATTCTAGTGATAATTGTGGTTGTATCATGTCCTGTTCACCCTTGGACAAGGTCTCACACGATATCTTTCTCTGCTATTAATCTTGTCTTTGTACTACAAAACTGTTGAAAAATCTCCATTCTTTGTTGGGATGCTCAGTCATTTGTGCTCCTTTGCTCTACACCCTTCTCTGTCCAACCTCTTTCTCTACCTTCAAGGAATGCTTCATTTTTTCTCCTATAGCTGCCAATCTCAAGGATATGTGCACTCTCATTCATCCAGGATGGGATTTTTTAAAACAATGCCATCCTCAAGCTCTACAAGCAGGTTATGCAAGTCCTGTTTGTTACCATCATTAATCACTGACTGAATTGAGGATTATGTCCCTTTTTCAAAACATACACTATACCAGTCTCAAAGCCCGTTTGATCACAAATTAACTTTAACTTCCTCTCTCTCAACTTACTCTCAAAGAATTTAACATCATAAAAATCTTGCTCTCTCGTGACAAATAATCACTCACATTAAGGATGCTTAAAATCTTGGAAATTACTGTGTTGATTTTCTCCCTTGCTTCCTACATGAAGAATTCATTACATTTATTTACTAGCCTCAAAATGTTAAGTCCAGTGTCATTAAATAACTCATTCAGTTTTAAAAAATAACATTCACATTCTTTTAGTACCACTAAGAAATTTCATAACATGCCCCTCCTGCACATTTGAGTCCAAAAACAAAACTTCCCTTGACAGGCTTTAATATTTAAAAGCCTTCTCTACTTGTTAAAACAATGTCTCCAGGGACAGATTTCATCTGGCAGAGTTACCTCCTCAAATCAGCTGTTTGAGTTTAGTAAAAAAGGCTGCCAACTTACAAACCCTTTTCCCATATTCATGCTGTTCATAAACTGCCTTGAGAGTCCAGTACACTGTGTAAGAAGAACTGTAAGTACAGTAGCGCCAAAACATCCCTCTGACCAGTGGATGTTTTTTTATGTGGGAAGCAACATAAAACAAATGGGGAAGGCAAACATCCCTAATCAGAAGCAGCTTTTAAATACCTCTAATTCACTTTAAAAGCCAACAGTACAACATATGTTGTGTCTGTATGCACTTTCTGGACAACAAAAAGTATGAAATTTTAATGTCTGTCTTTTCTGACTGGCTGTAATTTGCACTGATTTATCAGAAGATCAAAATTTTAAGAGGAACAGGGCAAAAATGTGCCTGTATGTGTTACCAGTATGGTTATTATCACAGTATTTTGTATTAAAAAATGGTATCTTTTATTGCGCAGTTTTGATATAAATTTTTTCATAGTGGGTAATGTTACTTTTTGTTCTAACTAGGATGCAGTGAACAAAAAAGTTTTTTCCCTCTAATTTGCCTAAACAGCAGGTGTGTAGCACTTGAATGGTTGTCCTAATGCTAATGTTATATAATTAACTATATACATTTCCCACATGTGCCATTTCTTTAATACATTTCAACAGCCAATGTATTTTACATTCCCATTCCACTTGACTGTAACATGTATTGCCAATATGGTTTGTTACCATAGCATTTTTACAGAAACTATGTTTCTATATACAGCATTTTTGTTAACAAGCGTTTTCCGATAGTACAGTGTGACTTTTGTTTTCTTTGTTGCAAGTTAGCTTTTTTGTTTTAAGTTAATTAAAATGTAATGAAAAAAAAACATACGTATAGAGTTTGAAAGTGAAGAAACAAATGAATGTGTAATTTCTTGCCAATTTGGTTACCATACCAAGTCCATTTTAGATAGAAAGCACTGTTTATTTATAGCATTTCTGATATAAAGCGTATGAGTTTATTGTGATGTAAGGGAAAGGTTTTGTTGAGATAGTAACATGCATGCTACTTCAAATATCTGTGTTAAGAAGCTATTATTAAAAAAAAACCAAAAAAACAACTGCATCTTGTCGCTAACTCTGATTACCTTGTCCAAGCATATACATAATATATACTAACAAAGTGTCCTTGATTTTAGCCATGTGTCCCTGATTTGAAGGGCTTTGTCCCTGATTTTGTTCTGCACAGTTTGAGAGGTTAAGTAGTGAAGTGCAATCTCCTCAAGTTAAAAAAAATGAAGAGGAGTATCCATTCTTTCTCCTTCTGCAAGCATCCTTCCACTAATGTCAGTGAATTAGTTGCACGTAAACAGAATGGACACAGTGAGAGAAGCACTTTGAATTCATAGAGAGCTCTCTGTAGGTGGGAAAAGTGCATTGCTGAGCAACCTTCTGACTGCCACTCCATGAAAGGCAATCTCTTAAAACGTTGTCATCTCTTATGCACTGTAAGCATAATTACGTTAATAAAGTTTTAAAAGTAGTTAAAGCTGACTCACTCAGTATCTTTCAGACATTTCAAGCTCCAAGCCACTAAACAGTTACATCCTCCACTCTGAGGTGTAATTTGCCCAGTTTGTGTGTGCATGCTGTGTGACTCTGAACAAGCCATTTATTCAAACCATTGTCCACCTGGTGCTCCTGACAACAGAAAGCTGCACCAAGCAAGCTTAGCCAGTAAGCAAATAAATAAAACAAATAAGTATAAAAATAAGTTAGAAGTGCAGCAGCTATTTCCAGTATCAGGACAGAGGATACAGGTAAGCATTTCCATTTCTTTAACATTTTAACTTGTTTTAAGTACAAAATGAAAAAAAAAATAATGCACGTCAAAAAATATAAGAAATGACATACTAAAAACTTATGTTATCAGCTGATTTTTTTCTGTTGGTCATTACTTGCCTAGAAAAGCAAAAAGGAGAACATGGATGAAATGGATGCTGTAATACAATCAAATGGAAGAAAGGGCTGAAAATGGGCAAAACAACAGCATGTAGCAAAGACTGCAAAACAATACACAAAGTATTCACACATGTGTACATAAAGATTTAAATAAACCAACATCCTGCTGCCTTGAGGCATCCTGTCTCTTCTCTTGGAAATATGTCTGTGAACTGTCAGAGTAATACCCACTGTTAAATGCATGCCTGTTATTTTAATGGTTGTTGTGAAAATTATAAAAGTCAAGTAAGTTTAAAAAAATAATCACATAAAGTAAGTTCTTCCAAACAGTAGCCCCAGGAAAGGAAAACTGTTGGCTGAATTTGAAAGAGAAGCAGCAGGTGCATCAGACCCAAACAGGTCACCCACAATGAAAAGCAATTCCTAAGGAAATGGAGCTTACATTGGCTCGAGGGGTAGAGCAAGTATTTTAAATTTACAATAGAGACAACAAAACAAAATGTAAACTGAGAATCTCATCAAAGAAAGTGAATCGTCAGACCAAAGCAAAACTGATCTATGAAATATCCATATATATATATATATATATATATATATATATATATATATATATATATAAATAAATCTATACCTATCAATGAACCTACAGTGGATGGGTAACAGAAAATACATGCCCTGGGATCATTTCATTGGCTCTACTTGACAGAGGATCAGTTAATTAATCAATGGGGCGGCGAAAGCCGACACACTCTGGCTAGGCTTATAAATGCCCTCAGGCAGATAGCCTAGTACCTACCTATCTATGAACCTATGAAATCAAGTGTGACTTTACAACTGAGGTAATAAGGTAAAATGATTGAACATATGATGATGTAAGAATTTCAGACCTGTGATGCAAGACAGGAATTACATCTGTGCAAGACTACTTTAGTCAGTTACTTAGTTCAACTATTACCCAATATAATGCATGGCTATTTCTTAATTAAAAATGCTACCTGAAAGACTTGTCTTTTAGCCAGTCACATATCCTCTTCTAGCTTGTTTAAAGAGCAAAAATGTCATATATTAAATATTACTAGTTTAGAATGGAATATACATACAAAATACACTTCCCAAACTGAGGGGGGGGGGGGGTCGTCTCAGGAAATTTCAATATTTATTTTATCAGCTCTACTGTTCATTTTACTGGTCACTGCACTTTCAATAACAATATAAGGATGCCCATAAAATAAACACTAGATCCTTCCATTCAGGCCATCCAATCAGAAACAAAGGAGGAAGACTCACTTTACTAATTAAACTAAAACTCTGTGGTGGACCAAGTGACAGATCAAACACTTGTGATCATCTTTGACGTTTGAATACAGTGCCTTCATGACAGAATTCCTTTCATGGAAGGAGAAAAAGGGGTCTATATTATAGAATTACTTTTCATGGAAGGGGAAAAAGGGGTCTACATTACTGGAAGTCTAGACAACTAAATTACAAAAATTGAAGGTAGCAAAAGTTTATGGCAGTCCTTTAAGAAGTGTCTATCAAAGTCTGACCTATTCTTACTGGTAATGTCCAAGCAGCAATGTTTCTGAAATACATACAATTTAACCAGATATCAGGGCACAGGTTACTCAGAACATGGGGACAGAAGCAGATACAGCTCCTGTGGAATGTTTTTTTATCCAGCCCTTTCAGTGCCATGGTTGCTAAACTCTATCTAAAATTTAAAGCAACCTGTCAACCACACAACTGCAGTCTGTTCAGTGACATGTCTATCTTCTATACCATCAGAAAAGGTGGAAAGAGGTGACTGTTTTTTTTTTTTTAATACATCAGTTCTGTTAATAAAACAAAGATCTATTGAAGCCTAGGTTGTATATGATGACATTAAGCAGGATTAAACTGCCTTTGAAAATATACACGCTATTGAGTGGACTAATTCAAAGTGAATTCCAAAAAAAACAGTTTCAGAATAAACATTGAATTTACACAAAGGAGCTCAGTGTTCCTCTTAACAGTCAAATACTGTTCCTCTTACCATAATGCCAGCAGCTCTGGGATTCATTTGACACAACTAAAGGCCACAAAAAATATTATCCAATCCAGAAACTTATGACCATTTGAAGTCAGTGGCTCAAAGGGTCAAACACTTCAAAATAAATCTGAGATTTGGTGTTGGAATGGACACTTTCAAGATTCAAATGGAGTGTTTGAGGATGGCCTCTACCACTGGCAACTAGATTACAGCACTGCTCTCAGAAGGTTCTGGAAAAGCACAAACTGCTGAAAGATAAGCTAACTTTTAACAGAAAAGTGTGGTAACCCAACATTAGGTAGCAACAAGTCACCATCAGAGTATCTATTTGATTGATGGAGGTACCTGGAATATACCAGACTTAAAGTGAAATATTTCTCTGAACTGCTTTATTTCGGAGTTCTAGGGTCATTTTGATGAGGGTACACCACAGTTCATTGATAAAACACATCACAGTCCAATCATATGTATCTGCAAGAATCTCAATAATGTTTCCCTTGAGATAGTGCTGAAAGGCTTGTAAGGAATTTTGAACCATGGACAACTCCAACAAACTGATAAAAAATCTAAGCTTGGGAGTTTTCCTTTGCACATTGGTTTGTTTAGCAGTCCAGATTGTCTGCTTCTTTTTTTCCACTTGAAACGCTTCAAAAAATGAATCATCCATGCTACTTGATAGAGCATCCCTTATTGTAGAATCTCTAGATCTGTCCACCAAAAACATTTTGTATGCATGTAAGAGCTTATAACAATAAACTTACATGGCTATAATGCCTACATGCTGAGTTCCCCTGTGACACCATAATTCACAGCTGTAAATGGGGGTGACTACCCCAGGTGAAAGCTTTTAGGGGACATTATTCTCAGGTATCAATGGTACAGTGTTGTAGCACATGCACTGCTTTATGAAGCTGCACAGATTATCACAGCTTTCATAAATGAATGTTGACATTATATTTGCAGTTACTGCTAAAGGGCTCAGAGGGTCTGTGTTGCAGTTTAATTACAGCATGCTTATTCATAGGTTCATAGGTTCATACTAGGCTATCTGCCCTAGGGCATTTATAAGCCTAGCCAGAATGTGTTTGGCTTTCGCCACCCATTTTAAATTTATTTTGCTATGCCCTTTTTCGAGGTTAGTATACTGTGCCTCTGTCTAACAGTGACACAGAAGTGATACCCGGGGTAAACCTACGATCTCCCATCCACTCATCAAGATTCCTCTTGAAGAGAGTCAATGAGGGACTCTGCCTAACCTGGACTGGGATTTTATTCCAGAGTGAAGGGAGCCTCTGGGTTATGAATCTGTCCCTCCAGCATGTCCTATTTATTTCAGTGCTGAGGTTCAAGTCTCTCGAGCGTGGCTCGATGGGATTTGGATTTTCTGAGGTGCAGCATGTCCATTAATTCCGGGTTGGACATGGCTTTATACGTCAGGCACAGATCGCCTCTGAACAGGCAGTATGCCACTGAGTAGAGCTGGAGTTTCTTTAACCGGGCAGCATATGGCATCTGTTTGAGCCCTTTGATCCTCTTGGTGAGGTACTTTTGGGGTCTTTCCAGTTGCTGCAGGTGTCTAGTAAGGTACATCCCAAAAGGGGCATTGTACTCAATTATGGGCCTGATGAGGGATGAGTAAAGAGGCATGATGACGTCCCCTGATCTAGATGTGAATCCCTTCATGATTAGGTGGGCTATATAAAATGTTTTTCTAACCACTTTGGCCACGTGGTTGTCAAATGAGAGATTGCTATCAACTTGGGTCCTCAGGTCCCTAATTACTTCTTCTCTACTTAATGGATTACCACCTATGTGGTAATTTGTGGGCACTTTGTTTTTGCCAAAGGGGATGACTATACACTTTTGGCATTTAGCTTGAGGCCATGGCTCTGGCACCAGTTGTCTGTTTCTATGAGGCCCTTTTGGAGGATGCTTGTGTCGACTGGAGAGTCGATTATGGCGCCCAGTTTGCAGTCATCTGCGAACTTGGTCAGCCACAGTCCTTCCGTGTTGGCCTGTACCTCCGAGAAATATATACCGAACAAGAGAGGTCCCAGGACTGAGCCTTGTGGGACACCACTTGTAACTGGTTTGGAGTCTGACATGGCTCCAGCAATTCTAACCATGTGGGTTCTGTCCTTGAGCCAGTTTGCAATCTATCTAGTGACATAAAGGTTTATATTTAAGCTGGTGAGCTTATCTATAATGCCCGAGTGGGGTATTGTATCGAAGGCTTTTGCGAGGTCCAGGTAGGCTGTGTGGACCACCTTCCCCTCGTCAATGGCCTTGGTGACTGTTTCAAAGAAATCAACCAGGTTTAAGAGGCAGGATATGCCCTTAACAAACCCGAACTGGGTAGGATCCAGTGTTTGTAGGTCCCCAATATCTTTATTTATGAGGTCCATGATGATCCTTTCCATAGATTTGCAGACCAAGCTAGTCAGGCTTATGGGGCGATAGTTTCCAGGATCCGCTGAGGCACCATCTTTATGGAGAGGGACCACTGTTGCTGTACGCCACTCTTTGGGCACATATGTAGTAAGGCTGAGATTGAACAGTAGTTTTATGTTTGTGTTTAAATCTTCTTGGAGTTCATGTAGGATGCAGCCCGGGACACCATCTGGTCCCATTGATGCTGTGTTTTTTGCTTTGGAGAGGGCGGCTCTTACCTGAGCATCTGAGATGTCAGGGGGGTAGCACTCTGCTGGGATAGATATTTGCCCTTTTGGTGGGGAGGGGGGGGGGAGAAGTTTGCGCTGAACTTGTCAGCTAGAATGTTGGCAATGTCTGTGGGTTTGGTGTATTTTTTGTCATTTTGGACTAATTCTGAGCATATCTGGGAATTACCACCCAGGTTCCTAACATAACTAAAGAAAGCCTTGTGATTATCCTTAGTGTCCTGTGCAATTTTTCTCTCGAAGCTGGCCTGAGACAATTTTATGTGTGCCCGTAGTTTTTTGCTAATACTGATCAGTGATGCCTTCCCTTTTTGGGATTTTGCTCTGTCATTTAGTAGCTTCCTCCTTCTATTGTATAGTTTGTTTATGGCTGGGGTCCACCAGACAGGACGTCTGCCTTTAGAGGATTGGGTCTTGGTTTTATTTGGGATTGCATGATCCATGCATTCCTGAAGGTGTTCATAGAATGCGTTTATAAAGGATTCTGCAGTCTGGGCCGTATTTTCCACAGGCCCGGGGGCTTTGAAGGATTCCACCTCAGTTTTGAGGAGTGTGAAATTTGCTTTAGAGAAGTTTTTCACTGTGGTTTTCTGAGCAGGTGGTGGGGTCGGGATGTGAATATCCAGTGAGATTAGTTTATGGTCTGATCTTACCAGTGAGGGATACACTTCTGGTCTGGAGCATAGAGTCCCCATGTTGGTGATGATCAGGTCCAGTATGTTTTCCCCTCTTGTGGGAGTGCTAACAAGTTGTTCCATAGCATTTGAGTTTATAAATTCTAGGGACCTTTGGGCTAGGGTGTTGGAGCTAGAGTAATGTTCCCAGTCTATGTTTGGGTAGTTGAAGTCGCCCAACATAATGGTGTTTGGAGAGACCTTCATATTTTCCAGTGTTCTCAGGAATGCCGAGTGGGGTTCCTGGGTTTGGGAGGGTGGTCTGTAGCAGGCTATAAACTGGAAGGCAGTTTTACCCACTGTTAGTTGCACATGGATAGTCTCTGATGCTTCGTGCTTTGCCACCAACCTGGAGGTGTGGGTATCTTTGATGAATATCGATACTCCCCCTCCTTTTGTGGTTCGGTCCAAGTTTTGGGGCCGAAAAGCATGGTATGAGGTATAACCTGGTAGTGCTGGGGTGCTCTCGGGAGCCGTGAACCAGGTTTCTGTTACTGCACAGATATCGATGTTCTCCATGCTAAGGAGAGTTTTGAGTGCGTGCATCTTGAGGTTTAGACTTCTGGCGTTGAGTAGCATTACTCTTAGTTTCTTATCCCTTGTGATACCTATGGAGGTGGGTTTGTCTTTTGAGCCTTGCCTAAAAAAGGCACTATGAGGGTAGCAAGAGCTTATTGTTACATTTGTAGCAAACAACTTGCTACAACTTCAGAGCAGAAGAACGTTTTTTTTGTGCTTTTCAACTTTGAGTTTGAGGTGGCAGTTTGGAGTATTGAAAAGGGCACCAGATGACCAGGCTATGGTTCTGTCATAAACATATGACAAACTAAAATCCAAAGGTGAACAAAACAAAACAGACAGAATCGCTGTCAATATACCTAACAGTACAGGCATATCAAAAGAATGGAGTTCTGAGTGGCTTTTAACAATAAACTCTCAAAAGTCTACAATCATATAAAAGACCCTACAACTCTATAATATGAGTAAGGAGCAGCTGTGACTTCTTACAAATGACAGGGATCCCAAGTCAGAAAATCCATAGTATTCTGCATAAGATCAGAGTCACTAGGGCTCCATCTGTCATCAACCATCCAGAAATAAAATAGAAACATAAATCCCCATACTATGACAATGGGTCACCATAAAACTAAGACATTTCATGAACACCAGATGAAATAACATAAAGGTCAACAGCTGAGAAAAATGAAGGAAAACCCTGACTCAAAGCAATCACGTGTCATGTGAAAAGGAATACAAAGATAGATATTTCTTGTACATGTCAAAGTATCAGTACCGTTTCTTCAAGTTGAAAGGATAAACTATACTGAACCATCTTGAACTTCCTGTAAAATACCCACCAAACTGGGCTTCTGAGGTCCAGAATCAGACAAACCCCATGATATTTTATGTAAAAGCCAAAACATTGAAAGAAAGATTTTACTTGCAGAGGAAGGTTCTGAGTCTACAGTATTTTTGAACAACACTGAGAAACCTCCACTGACAGGCACAATATGTGTGAGATCTGGAGATTGTGTGAGAATAAGGTAGATATATTAAAACTACCAAGGTGTACCCCCCTGCACCAGTGGCTCTACACTCCATCTGCTAAAATAATGTCAGCTCTACATGTCTGGACATGCTTGGAAAATATTTTGTGACCGCATCCCGGACTGTTAGAACAGTTTCAGGGAAAGACCAAATTCTGAAAAAAGCTGTAGCTTAGGAAGAGGGTGATACTTCACTGGAAATGAAGGCTTGCCTGGAGGTTAATATTTGTATTTGGAACAACAGAGGACTTTAGGTATGCCATATATTTTCAGAGGTGCTTCCATTCTTGCAGCCTTTTATGGGGCTGAGTTGACACCAGTTTTCTAGTTTTACACAAGTGGTGAATAGAAAGAACATATCTTAGTCATTCCTTGTGGTCACACGAAACCTTGTTTGCTAAACAAGTTATAGACCGTGTAGGGAGAATTTGGGAGTCTGTTGAATGTTACAAGGAAACTTACGAATCTTAGCCAAGAATACCTTTAAAGCTTCACCCCAAGTACTGCATAAAATGTTTGTGCATTTGCTATGTTGAAAACTAACTTAAGCATTCAGTGTCAAGAAGACTCTTCACAATCTCATTTTTCGCACTGAAGTTAAATCTAGTACTGGGTTTAAGTACACATTATTGTCTAAAATACTTTGCCATCTCCTCTTTATATCTGTACAACATGGAATCATGAAAGTCTAACAAGTGGCTAACTGTCATAAACAACTCTTCAGAACACGGCTTTTCAATAATGGAGGCTATCCCCAAATCTAAATAATGGAAAAATGAGAATTTGGCCAGAGGCAATAGAAGGTTTCAGACCCTTTTCTGAAAAAATGACATTGGGCTCCTTCTTAAGCATTCTATTGTTTTCATCATTTGACATAATGGTCACTGAATGTTCAGAAGATGATCCAACAATGTCCTTCAAGGCAAATGAGCCTGATAGAAATATGTAAAGTGGCTAACTTTTACATACAATTGCTAGCAATCATTTTTTATCCCCCCAAAAATATTTATTAACAGGCTGTAGTGCAAAAGTAAAACAATGTTTGCTTGCTACATACAATGCCATCAATTCCATCAAAAAAACGGTACCTGGCCATTCATTAATACAAAACTATAGTCAAATTGCATGAGGTTATACAAATGGTTGCTACCTGGCCGTGGTGTGTATTTTGTACTAGCCTTTTACTTTGTATTTCTCTTCATAAGATTAGAACACTTATAACATGAAAAACCTTATTAAATGATATACACCGAATTACTAAAAGTTAAAAGATGACAGAATTAGCATAACTGGATTCAATAAAATTAACATGAACAACACAAAAGACTCTGTGAACTATCTTTTTCCACTGTAACACATTCTTTTACTGATCAACAATACTACTCAATGCAATGTTTGCGTAAATCTCAGGCATAGTGCACATCTTTGTTTATCTTTGGTGGCTCCTTAGTCTCCTATACAGTGTTCATATACATATATCTCAGTCTAGTACAAATGGGTCCCTCTACTGCCAGAGTTTACAAAACAAACTGCCCCCATCATTTTTATTGTAGTCCAAGTTTATATTTGTCCAGAAATGGGGTGTGTCCCCTCTTTTCTTTAGTGCACCCTTTCTTTATGAAGCTTTTCTTTTTTTACACCCCCCCCCCCCACACACACACACACACACACTACTCCTCACCTTGTTATGCATACATCCGTTTCCACAGATAATTTTCTCTTATCAGTATTACAAAAGCATTCATCTTCTCTCCAGGGGAGCCTTGGTATATTTTTCCAGACTCCACTTTTCCTTCTCCTCCTAATACTTTAGGTCCAGCTCAAGCCTAAAGAGCATCATCTCACACTCTTCAAACATGTGTAACATAGTCTGCTTAAGTATAATACTGTTATTGGGCAAGAGGGAGCCTGGATCACTCCTGTCCTTCAAGTCCACTTTTGGTTTTCTCCTTCGTGAACATCTTCACTTACATACGGGATCTGCATTTAGAAAGACAGTATCAAACATACACAAAGCAACACTAAACAGTTAAGAAAAATTAACAAATAGAAAATTAGATGGATAAATATAGCACTTCCCTCGGTTACTGTCTGTTATATGTCGTCCCTTAAACTATTCTTAGTTCTTCATCCTGCCTCACTTCAGCTATAATTCCTCTATTTTAATGTTATAACAGTCTTATATTGCCTTACCCCTTGTCTTTATTGACCATTGCTATCATCCCACCCATTTTCTCCTCAACTCTCTGCCCAGTCATTTGTTCTATTTTAATACACATTTTCTTTTACTATGGACATTCCAGTCCCTTTCTTCACTTTTGGCTAAGACTGCCATTAGCCTTTCATCTTCTTCGATTTGTGGTAGGTTCCTCCGTTTCCATCTCCTCATAATCACTTTATTAGCCATTAACTTCTCTCAAGCAGCCCAATAAAAATAACTCCTAGATAGTGCTGCACTTTCTGCTTTCAATTTGCCTATCAAGTTTTGCAGCTCCCTTTTAAAACGCTTATTACCACCGATTCCCAAAAGCTATGTGACCAAGTTCCAATTTCTCCTTTCTCACATCTCCAATAATTTGTCTGTGCCATGGGAAATGTGCTAGAAATTCTATGAGTTGTATAAAAATATCTATGTAGACACCCAGGTGTGTATTCTGAATCTCCTTGATCTGGTTGCACAGCTTAACAAACTCAGTATCTTGGCCCCTTCTTCTGTCTTTACATTTTTCTCTAACAGCTTCTCCCAGGGTTCCTTTATTTTGTCTCCCACTTCCCCTTACGATCTTTATTTCGGATAAGATTCTTTTTATTTTCCCCGCTCCATCTCTGATGGCTTTAATTTTCTGTATTATCTCTGGGGGTGTACGTCCCCTTCATTTCTTCATTCTCCTTTGCACCATCAATCGGATCCTCTGGTAATTATCTCTGGGGGTGTACGTCCCCTTCTTTTCTTCATTCTCCTTTGCATCATCAATCGTGTCCTCTGGTAATTATCTCTGGGGGTATACTTCCCCTTCTTTTCTTCATTCTCTTTTGCACCATCAATCGGATCCTCTGGTAATTATCTCTGGGGGTGTACTTCCCCTTCTTTTCTTCATTCTCCTTTGCACCATCAATCGTGTCCTCTGGTAATTATCTCTGGGGGTGTACGTCCCCTTCTTTTCTTCATTCTCCTTTGCACCATCAATCGGATCCTCTGGTAATTATCTCTGGGGGTGTACTTCCCCTTCTTTCCTTCATTCTCCTTTGCACCATCAATCGGATCCTCTGGTAATTATCTCTGGGGGTGTACTTCCCCTTCTTTTCTTCATTCTCCTTTGCACCATCAATCGGATCCTCTGGTAATTATCTCTGGGGGTGTACGTCCCCTTCTTTTCTTCATTCTCCTTTGCACCATCAATCGTGTCCTCTGGTAATTACCTCTGGGGGTATACTTCCCCTTCTTTTCTTCATTCTCCTTTGCACCATCAATCGGATCCTCTGGTAATTATCTCTGGGGGTGTACTTCCCCTTCTTTTCTTCATTCTCCTTTGCACCATCAATCGTGTCCTCTGGTAATTATCTCTGGGGGTGTACGTCCCCTTCTTTTCTTCATTCTCCTTTGCACCATCAATCGGATCCTCTGGTAATTATCTCTGGGGGTGTACGTCCCCTTCTTTCCTTCATTCTCCTTTGCACCATCAATCGGATCCTCTGGTAATTATCTCTGGGGGTGTACTTCCCCTTCTTTCCTTCATTCTCCTTTGCACCATCAATCGTCTCCTCTGGTAATTATCTTTGGGGGTGTACTTCCCCTTCTTTCCTTCATTCTCCTTTGCACCATCAATCGTCTCCTCTGGTAATTATCTTTGGGGGTGTACTTCCCCTTCTTTCCTTCATTCTCCTTTGCACCATCAATCGGATCCTCTGGTAATTATCTCTGGGGGTGTACTTCCCCTTCTTTTCTTCATTCTCCTTTGCACCATCAATCGGATCCTCTGGTAATTATCTCTGGGGGTGTACTTCCCCTTCTTTTCTTCATTCTCCTTTGCAACATCAAGCGTGTCCTCTGGTAATCACATTATCATTCATCTTCTAAATTATGTCTAGCTTCTTCCCATTGCTGTGCTTTTTTTCATCATTTCAGACCAAAATTTCAAGTCTGTAACCCTCTTTTTCCATCTCCAACCCACATTCTGTGCTACTCTATCTTGCTTAGTATCCCCTATCATGACTAATTTCTGAACCCAATCTTGCAGATCCTTTCTCAGCAACTATCCCCAAATTATTCATCCTAAGTGTCACAGGTCTTCTTTGCTAGATTGAGTAGAGCTGTCACCAAGTCACTTTTTTTCCTTCCAAACACTCTTGGATTCCCATGTCAACTCTCTCCATTCAGCACCATATGCTGGGTCAGTCTCTCTGATGGCTAAAGTCAATATAGCCACTTCCAGATATCTTTTTAAAACCAGACCTCCCAGCCCCCTTTTGTCTTGGTTATTATTTCCTATGCCACCCCACGGTTTCAGTTTCTTATTTTCCAATAAAAATGTTGTCATCTCCTAAGTTAACCTTCTTCGGGTATACTCCCCTGGTAACTAACAAAAGATATGCCTTATATGGCAAAATAAAAAATTGTAACACTTGGACCTTTTGTTCTAGGTCAAGGAATATGGCAAGCCAAGTCTTCAACAAGGTTTTCACTTTAGTTAGCCCCTCTTATATTTTAGTTAAAGTCACTAGATTGTCATCTACAAATAGCAATATCCCTTTTCACTCAAAGCACCTTATTTTTTATCCAATCACCCTTGCAGTTAGTGACTCCAAGTATAATGCAAAGAGCAGTGAGTCGACTGGACATCACTGCCTTGTGCCTCTCTCCTTCGTAATATCCCGGGTAAAACTGGCTTGCACTTTTCTTCTAGCTTTAGTCCCTGAATGGGTGTCCTAATGACTTCTTTTCCACTTCTGTGGAAAGCCTCCCCTGGCCAACTCCTTTAATAAGTGCCTCAACATTACTCTACTGAAGGCTTTTTCTGCACCTAAGGAGAGGATCACCAACCTTGCATTTGTATTTTGGGACTGATGCATGATCATGACTGTCCATAATATGCTATCTGCCACCCTCCTACCCCTGACCAATTCACACTGATCCAAATGTATAAATTTCAGCATAACCTTTGCTGCTCTTACTGCAAGGACTGACATAAAATACTTGTAGTCATGACTGAACACTGATACTGGTTGGTAGGATGACAGCTAAAAGGGAGTTTCCCTCTTTTAACATTACTGCCACTATAGCTTCTTTCCAAGTTTTATCGGGTTCCTTGTCTTCTATAACATTGCTGAATATCTTTATCCATACTTTTGTTACTTGTGGTTTGGTTTCACACCCAGACCTCTATCTGCATTCCATCTGATCCCAGGGATTTACCTCTTCCATATCTCTACAAAAGTTTCCTCCCAGTTATTGATCATATCAAACTCTCTCCTTCCTCTACACCAATGTTTAGGAGTTCTACTTTAAGCTATTCATGCCCTTCTTTATTCATCACTGCCCTACCCTGCCCTGCTCATCTAGATGAAGCTCTTTACAGTATTTATTAGACAACTCTAAGAAATTTAATAAAGATGTCGGTCACTACGTGACTCCAGGGCCATTTTATATTGAATACTCCTATTTTGCTTTCATGCCCAAACTGCCTGTGCCTTAGTGGCCATGAGGAAGTCTCCAAATACAGTTTCTCAGAGGATACACCCATATATCAGAACTTCATATCCAACAAGTCCTAAAATATTTGCTTTAGCTTCCTTTGCCTCTCCACAGCTGTTTCTCCATCTACTCCATCTCTCTTTCTCTCTCTGAAGTTTCTCCATTTTCTTCAAAAGTTTACTCCTCTTAGTACTTGCATCCAAGACTCTGTCTTTTATATATTGTATCATTGTACTCATGATTTTACTTAAGTTTATCCCAGTTCTTACTGTCTATCTTCTGTACTTTTCTTACATCCTCTTGAATCATTTCCATACCCACTCTATCTTTTTTCATTTTCTTATTCGTAGTTGGGGAATGTCCAATTCCTAAGTAGCTCCTCCTGTGGGCCAATCTTATACTCTGTACTCAACATAGCATAAGCTGATAACAGAATGGCTTCTGTATACATCCTACTTTTTCTTGCTTTGTCCTCTGTACTCATTACAGCCGAATGACGTCTCCAGGTGTTTCCGCAATTACATCCTACTGCACCTCTAGGCGGCAAATATTACCTGTTCGTATTTGCATTAACAATGCCAAAACCATGCTACATACAAGGTATCAGAATATTTTATCTTGAAGTATACATGATGGCAAACACAACTGTATTCATATATGAGCTCTGTTGATTAGTATTTGGTAGAACTGTGAGGTGATAACTTCATTTTTTAAAGACTGAAGCCACACCCACTGGGAGTTAAAGGTACACACTTAAAAGTGCTCTACTGGAGGGAATGTAGCCCTGGTCTATTCTTGACCACTGCTTGCTCCACACAGAATAAAAAGATAACCCCTCACTAGTGTGGATTATATGCCACGTATTCTGCTTCCCCATTACTGTAATTAACTATTGCCCTTCCTTTGTTAATGTCCTAGCATTTGGCCCTCCATTAACTTCACTTTTAGTTGTTGCCATATTCCAATTGCCAATAAATAGAAGTTATGTCCTTACCATAACGTTCCATGTGGAGTGTTCATCTCGCCTTTGTTCTTACACATGGGTTCGGAGCCGATCCTCGGCTCCGTGTCGGCCGCTTGCAAGCTCTGCATCGAGAAGAAGCTCGAGACAACCTAATACCCACAATCCCCCTCTGCCTTTACCTCAGATCTAGTTTGCAAGCAAACCAGCAGTCAGAGAGAGAACACTCATGCCAATATCACATATGCACAGAACTAAGAGTCTATATATATAACTATATATCTATATATACATGTTAACTATATACACAACAACTGCAATGCAGAAGCAGAATGCCCCAGACCAGGCACCAAACTGAACGTTCGCCCTAAGGGTGGGAGGGTGGGAATGTAACAACAAAGGCGAGATGAACACTCCACATGGAACGTTATGGTAAGGACATAACTTCTATATGTGATAGTGTTCAATCTCGCCGTTTGTTCTTACACATGGGTAGCGTCCCTAGCTCCTTGTTCCTGAGGAACTCACGGAAGGACGTTCTTGAGCACAGTGGAACCAAAGGTTGCCCTGTCCCTAGAAACCTTGTCTACCTTATAATGAGAAATAAATGTATGTGGCTTAGACCAAGTAGCAGCCGCACAAATAGCGTCTAGTGGTAGGCGAGCTGCATGAGCCAGGGATGTAGACACTGACCTTGTGGAATGTCCTTTGGGTTTGTGCAAAAGAGTTTGATCTGAAGAATCATAGACATAGATGATACAATCAGTTAACCACTTAGAAAGAGTTCTCTTAGTAACCGCTACTCCTTTTCTGTTATCAGCAAAGGCTACAAAAGTTGATCAGATTTCCTGTGATCTTTTGTTCTATCCAAGTAAAACCTTAGTTGTCTGTGGACATCTAATTTGTGCAACATATACTCCATTTTATTGGAGTGATTTTTGAAGAAAGTGGGTAATTCAATGGACTGATTAATATTGTTAACAGAACAAACTTTAGGAAGGAAGGATGAATTAGTGCGAAGAGAAACTCTGTCAGAGTGAAAGATCAAATAAGGGTGTTTAATGGAGAGAGCTTGAAGTTCAGATACTGCCTAAGCGGATGTAATGGCTACCAAAAAGAGAGTCTTCCACGACAAAAATTTCAATGGGCAAGAGGAGGCTGGTTCAAAGGGGCAGCATCAACTTAGATAATAATAAGTTTAGACTCCAAGGTGACGTAGGAGATCTAATTGGTGGTCTAATATGAAAAACCCCTTTTAAAAAGGCTTTACAAAGTCTGTGGGCCATAACAGGAGCCCCACATTCTTCCACATGGAAATTAGAAATGGCAGCCAATTGAACTCTTAATGTGGCAGGAGAAGCACCCTGATGGAACAAGTCTGTTAAAAACTCTAATATTTTATTCAAAGGAGCTATAACAGGGTCCACTTGCTGTGTATTCACCCAGAATACAAAGCGCTTCCATTTACTAGTATACGTTTTAGTAGTGGAAGCTTTATGAGAAGCCACTAATATATTCTGAACTGCAGGCGAAAGAAGATCAGACCTGGCTAAGTTGGGAATTGGAGCAGCCAAGCTGCTAGATGGAGGGACAAGAGCGAGGGGTGAGGAGCCCCTGACGAGTGAGTCAATAGATCTGGTTCTGGGTCCAGGATCCAGGTTCCCCGAATGCAATGTGTCATGAGGAAGGGGAACCAAATTTGACGAGACCAGAATGGGGCAATGAGGATTATTGTCCTGTGTAGGCTGTTGGCTTTCTGGAGAAACTTTGAGATCAGGGGGAAGGGAGGAAATGCGTACAGGAGACCCGGGGGCCAATCGTGAATCAGTGCATCCCTGGGGACTTCCCCTGGAGGGGGTAATAGGGCAAAGTAGCTCCTGCATTTGGCGTTCATTGGAGACGCAAACAGATCGCAGGAAGGCTGGCCCCACATGCGAAAAATCTTTTTCGCAACTGACTGTTTTAGGGACCACTCGTGCGGTAACAGTATTGCTCTGCTCAGCCTGTCGGCTATGACGTTGGATGACCCCGGGATGTGCGTTGCTATCAGAAAGCGACCCGTGGACTCCGCCCATTGCCAGATTCTCATGGCCTCTCTGCATAGCTGATAGGACTTGGTTCCCCCTTGCTTGTTTATGTACCAGACTACTGACATGTTGTCCGTCTGAACTGCAATAGTTCCCAGAGGAAGAAGGGGAGCAAAGTGTTGCAACGCTAGAAACACTGCCCTCAACTCTAGAACATTGATGTGCAGATTGTACTCTAAATTGGTCCATTCGCCTTGGACTGTCTGTCCCTGAAAGATGCCCCCCCCACCCTATCAGGGAAGCGTCCGTGGTCACCGTAACTGTAGGCGTGGGTAGCACAAATGGTCTCCCCTTGGAAAGGTTGCAAGTCTGAAGCCACCAGTTTAGGTGTGTTTTGCATGTGTTCGTTATAAGAATCCCGTGTGTTAGAGGTAGTTGTTGGAACGACCATTGTGCAAACAGTAGCCATTGTAGGACTCTCATGTGCAGTCTTCCCAAGGGTATTGCAATAAGAGAAGCTGACATGAGTCCCAAAACCTTCAGTACCAGTTTTGCTGGGGATTTCCTGGACAAGAGAAGAAGATGTACGTGAGTCTGAAGTGAAAGTATCCTTTCTGGAGGAAGTCTTAGAATTAACTGATGTGTATCCAATTCCGCTCCTATGAACAAGATATGCTGTGATGGCTGTAGTAAGGATTTTCTGAAGTTTACGGAAATTCCTAGGTGAATACACAGTTGAAGAGTGTAGTCTCTGGCCTGTACTAGTTGACGCTGGGTGGTGGCAGAAAGGAGCCAGTCGTCCAGATACGGAAACACCTGGAATCCTAGGCGTCTCAAGTGAGACACTACCACTGCCATGCATTTGGTGAAGACCCTGGGGGCTGAGGTCAGACCAAAGGGCAGGGCTCGAAACTGAAAGTGACTGGCACCCAGCCGGAAGCGCAAATGATCTCTGGATGCCCTGGCCATTTTGATGTGGTAGTATGCATCCTTCAGATCTATTGAGCACATCCAGTCGTCCTTCTGTAAGAATGGAAGGATCGATTGAAGCGTGACCATTCGGAACTTTTCTTTCTTGACAAAGGTGTTGAGGTCGCTTAGGTCCAGAATGGGCCTCCAGTCCCCTGTTTTCTTTGGAACTAAAAAGAACCTTGAGTAAGTTCCGAATCCTCTTTGGTCCGCTGGGACTGGTTGGATGACTCTTTTTCTAGCAGCTTTGAAATTTCTATAGCTGCTGGCTCTCTCAGATGGGGCGGTACATCTGGGAGTCTTTTCTTTGGAATGGGATAGGATAGAAATGGTATATTGTAACCTCTGGTAACCACGCTTTTACCCACTTGTCTGTAGTTATGTTTTGCCAGGCCTGAGGGTATAAAGCTAAGCGACCCGACTGCCTCCAGAGCAGGACAGTCGGGCCTCCTCTCAGGAGTGCTGGAAAGGTTTACCAGGGAGTGTATCCCTGTCACCTTGATTCTGCGGACCTCCTCTGCCACCAGGGCGGCGTCTTCCACCTCTGCCCCCTCCTCTGCCTCTAGAAGGGGCATCACCCTGTGTGCCTGGGAAAGATCCTTGGGGTTTCGAAACCACATTTTTCCACCACGTTGCCCTTTGGGGTACGGTCTGGTTGGGGTGGAAAAACGGACTCCGACAGCAGACAGAGTCTTTCCCTCCTGCTCACACCGGGTAAGGGTCTCCTTTACTTTGGGGCCAAAAAGAGTGGCACCGTCAAATGGGGCGTTAGTAAAGGAAGACTTGAAGGCTTCCGCAAATGAACATAAGCGCATCCAGGATTGTCTGCGAAGAGCAATCGCTGAAGCTGCTGCCCTACTCGAACCTTCGGCTGCGTAAGAGATCAGCCTCATGGACGAGTTCACAATGGATGTAAGGGTATTAAGTTGCGCTGTCACTTTCTCTGAGACAGCAGCATCTGTAGTACCCTGGAGGGTATCTCCCAACTCTTTGACTAGATCCCTCTGTAGTCGTGTAAAGTGGGTCAAATAGTTCAGGGATCGCATGGAAAAAGCCGCTGAACTAAAAATGCGCTTCCCATACCTGTCCATAGTCCTAGAATCTTTATTAGGGGGATGGACAGATGAGGAAGATTCCGACATCTCCTTTTTTGTGGCTGCTGCTACCACCATAGCGTCCACTGGAACTCCTTTTGTCAAGTACGTCTTGTCCTGGGGTGCAGTGATATACTTATTAGGCTTCCTAGGGACTGGTTCCACTGTGTCAGGAGCCTCCCACGCCCTTCGAGCAATAAGTTCCATTAATTCATCGAAGGGCGGAGTGACCCAGGAGGAGGAAGGGCGAGCACCGAATGCCTTCAGCAAAACTGACTCATCCTCAGAAGGGGGGAGGGCTTGCCAATCACCTCTCTGCTTTAGGATCTCCAGGATGTCTGAAAAAGAGACATCCTCTGAGGGTGACTTTGGGGACCCTTCTGACTCATCTAAGTCAGTGTCCGATGTCAAAGATTCTTGTGGAGAATCTAAGTGTCTCCTCTTACACAATCTTTTCCTCGGAACTTCTTCGGGGGGAGCATCCGAAGAAGCCTCCGAGGAAGAGGGGGCACCCTCCAGGGGTGGCTGAGACACCGGTGCTCGACGTTTGGATGTAGCCGTGGGTGCAGAGGAGGATAACGGCCCTTTATGGGGAGGAGAGGTTACTTCTACTGATGTGGTTGTCTGGGTAGACAACACCTTCCTCATGAGATCGAAGGCCCCCGGGTCCCGAGTCGAAGAATATCCCAGTTCCGAAGAAATGGGAAGAATCCCCGAGACAGGCACCGAAGGCATCGACCCCGAGGACGGAGCCGAATCGATCTGCGCCGAGGCCCCGAGGGGAAGAGTCGGAACCGAAACATCGGTTCGACTCTCGGCCCCGGAACCAAGGACAGATCGTCGGCTCCGAGACTCCGGTACCGGATCCGACGGAGTCGAGGTGAGAGGAACAGCCCGAGAAAAGGACGGTTCTGGACCCGAGGGCTCCACAATCAGAAGATCAACCACTTCCGGCTCCAAAGACTGGACAGGTCTCGGAGGAGGAATGGATGGAGACAATGGGAGGCCTTCAAGTTTCGACACCAACTGGGTGGAAACCGAAATAAGTTTGGATAGGGCCGAATGCTCCAATAACTTCTGCACCACACGATCCACATCAATATCGGAGAGCTTAGAAGAAGAACGGGTCGAAGGACCCGAAGACGGAGCCGACCTCAATAGAGTCGAGGGAGGGAGCTCCATCACCGGTTCCAAGACGCGAGGCTCGAACTGACAACAGTTGAACACTCGGCCCAAGTCTGTGGAACCGGTGATCTAACTTTACTCGAAGAGCTCGGAGCCGATGACTTGGGCTCCGACGTCTTCGATTCCTTCGAGGATTTGGATGCCTGGTCTGAAGCATCCAGAGCCTCCTGAAAGGAAGGTTTTAATAATCCCCTGTCCATGAGTTTCCTGCGCCTATCTGTCATGACCCTCCCACTAAAAGAGTGACAAATTGAACAGTCCTCTTGTAAGTGGAGAGGGCCAAGGCAGTAGACACAGGAACTATGGTTGTCAGTAACTGACATTTTTTGGCCACACTGGCAACGTTTAAACCCTGATTTAATTTTCTCAGACATCTTAAAGAAGAAACAGGTAAGAGAAAAAAGTCAAGTACAGTAGAGTAGACAAATCCAGTAAAAAAGGTCAAATCCGATATATGTCAGTCCGGTTGTCAAATTCAAGTAAGGGGTGGAAGGCCCCGAAAAACTCTGACAAGTTTAATTAAACTTAACGGTACCGAGTATTTCTAACTTACCACACACACACACACACACTATGTCACCAAAAAGTACTTTTAGAATAATTTTTTGTCAAAAATAACAATAATAAAGTTATTTCTTATCTGAAGTTGCTCGAGCTAGATCCCAGTGATGCGAACGCAGCAGCGGCAAACTAGATCTGAGGTAAAGGCAGAGGGGGATTGTGGGTATTAGGTTGTCTCGAGCTTCTTCTCGATGCAGAGCTTGCAAGCGGCCGACACGGAGCCGAGGATCGGCTCCGAACCCATGTGTAAGAACAAACGGCGAGATTGAACACTATCACATCCATGGTGACACCCTTTTGAAACACCATTATTACTGTCAGCATCTTCCTCATCAAAGCTATTGTTGCTTTTGGGGAATATACAATCCTGTCAATGTTAGCTTAATTCCTAAAATCTATCTCATAAATCCGTAAACCATACTCTTTCAACAGTCAATATCTCCACTGTCTGTACCCATAAAATTATTTTTGTGAGGGCTACCACTCCTCTGCTCCTTTTTCCCCTGCAGTTTCAAAGTTTCTATAATCTGATATCCTTCTAAATGCACATTTTCATGTTCAGTACTATCTAGATGAGTTTTTACCATGACTACATTACTTCCCCTTTTTTTTCTTAATGTGCTGGAAGAACCTATCTCTTTTTACTGGCTGCTAAGGCCATTAACATTCTACCAACATATTCATAACATTTGCATACATGTAGTCATTCTACACTTGTATCTCTTGGCTTCTTTTGACTCCATAACACATACTGACTTCTCGTCAAATGATCTTATTTCCTTTATTCCTTGTTCCCTTTCCCACAGGCCAAGTTCTACATTCTTATTTACTTTTGCTGACAACATCCATCACAATGCTTATCTATTAGTTGCTAGATGACATGTTTTTCCCCTTTGCTTTTTGTATCAGTGCCTTTCCTTTGAGGATTGGTCTCCTATGGAATACTGGAATCGTCCCTTGATGTTCTAATCTTTCCTACGTGCTCCTCATCTCCCTGTTTGGCCCTTTTGTCTGTGTTTTCCCCCTCATAGAATATTTATAGGTTACTGTAGTACACTCAAAGCTTCAGCAGAACCTGGAAATGGCCTTGTGGATCCTGGCAAGAACAGTCTATATTGTGCAGGGTTTGAAAGGTGCCATTGTATGCCTTTCTGGTGACAAAGCCTTAATACTGTGATAAAAGTGTTTTACCTTTTCCTGGTTTCGAAGGAACAGTCTAGGTCTATGAATATACTGGTATTATTTAACTTCACTAGCGTCCCTGGTTTCCATGCTACAGCTAGCACCCTTTCTTACATGTAAGTGGCAAACCTTATTAATAATATCCTTTGGTCTTTTTTGCCACTGAGTTGCGGTCATCAGTGTTAGATGGGCCCTTTCAATGTTCAGCTAGAACTGGGGTATAACGGCCCATATTTCCAGTAGAGTTTTAATTATCCTTGGAAAATCTAATTTGTTTAACTGATCTGGGACTCCACTTACTCTTATATTTTTCATCCTAACATGATCCTCACTATCAATCATTTACTCACAGAGAAGTCCAATCTTACCTCAGTTGCCTCGTGCCCAAGGACACTGCTGATCCCATCCCATTCTTTTCTTGGCCAGCAATATGTTGTTTTAATATTTGTCATACCTCTTTTATTTCTTGGAGGATGAGGTTTAACAGTGCTACACTGTATTCTCTTCCCAGTTGTCTCCTCCCCTTAGTCATTTCCAAGTTTCTTCTATGAGCTTACCAGTGAAATCTCTGTTTTTTGCTTCTTCCTGACATTAAGTCACATCACTTAGGTACCAATGCTTTCACACATTCACTTCACTGCACTTTTCCAATAATTATCTATATTTTATAATTTAATCTTTATTCTTTGCAGGAAGTGGGCAGGAGTAGATGGTCACCTTAGGAGAGGCATACTAGAAGTCCTCAGTGAACTATCTCATCACATTTACAGCATGTTATCAATACTTGGCTAAGGTCAATATGAGAGTCAAATTATAACTTATAAAGTACTTTTAAGTACATTCTTCTCTCACGAGTCATTCACAGCTTATTCAAAAGTGCTACTCTTCACTTTACTATCAGGTTCAGTGACTGTGCACTTTGGAAGGCCATAGTAGCCAAACAAATCACTATTAATTGTAGTGTACTCCTGAATCTCTGCCCATGATAAAAGCTGAGTAGCCACAGATGAGCAGTTGAAGAAAGGACCATTCATTTTTAGGCACCATCAGCATGACTAGAAGAATCAAAATTAATAAAGATTCTGATGACATTTTTCATCAAAGCCTTCACAGATGATTCCTACACTACTGCACTCCTCAAAACCACTAATGCAGTCTTCAATGAGAAATCTCACTCGAGTCTTTACAAACGTTGACAAAAAGCTTGTCAGTGACCACATGTTCCAGTCCTACTACCCTCACTGGAAACAAGGAATGATCTGCTTGCAGCATTACTTGTCTTGTGAAAGACAGTCATCATCAGCTCTGAAAACCCAGTTGTCAATGAGCCAACTGATGGGGAAAGTTCCGTGGATCTTTCGTTCAAGTCCCAAAAAGTCAATGATCAGGTGAATGAGACGTATCTTGTTACATCAGCTGGTATTTATTATATTCCTACCTTACAACTCTGATGAAGACTGGGAATGTAACCTTTACTTTTTCACTTAACCAGAGAAGATAAAGAATCCTTTTAAATTCATCCCTCCTGCAAAATAAATTCTCACAGCATCTTTGTTCACCTGCATAGTGTGTTCTGATTAAATTGCTACAGG
Source organism: Protopterus annectens (assembly GCF_019279795.1). NCBI lineage: Eukaryota > Metazoa > Chordata > Ceratodontiformes > Protopteridae > Protopterus > Protopterus annectens. Next base: position 1,262,151,974 of record NC_056733.1, read on the forward strand.
GAAAATTATATTCAAGGTGGTGCTCCTCAGTGAGACAGTTCAGGTTCATCCTGTGGATACCTATTCTATCCATACTTGCATTTTGAGAAATGTGGTCTTTGAAATGGTTAAATACAATATTTTTTTGATGATAGTGGATATAAAAAGCTTACACACCCCTGTTAAAATGCCAGTTTTTTTTATATAAAAAATGAGACCATAATAAATCATTTCAAAACTTTTCCCACCTTTAGTGTGACCTATAACCTGTACAATTCAATTGTAAAACAAACAAATATGTTAGGGAAAAAATATAAAAAAATAAACAAATGTACAATAAGCTGGTTGTATAAGTGTGCACACCCTTAAACTAATACTTTATTGAAGCACCTTTTGATTTAATTACAGTATTCAGTCTTCTTGGGTACACACTTGCCATCAGTTAGAGAGACTCTGATTAACCCTAAATAAAGTTTAGCTGTCCTAGTAGGATTTCTTGACATTTACTCTGTTGCCTGCTACAACAAAACCCATGGTTCCCACAGAGCTTACAAAGCATTAAAGGGATTTCATTATATCAGTCAGGAGAAGGGTACAAAAAAATTTCCACAGCGTTGGATATACCATGGAACACAGTGAAGACAGTCATCAAAAAGTGGAGAAAATATGGGACAACAGTGACGTTGCAAAAGAATTGGATGTCCCTCCAAAATTGATGAAAAGATAAGATGAAAAAGTACAGTTGGGTACACTTACCATAAATGTAGATGCTTGAGAGTATTCACTGTTGCAGTCATCACATTTGGGTTATCCCTGCCAGGGTAGCCCTTGGCCGGCCCGAATACTGGAGACTAAGTATTTATGCATCGGCTGCTGTCGCTTGAGGACTGATGTCAGGTCGTCAGTAGTATAAAGTAAGGCAGCCGACGCCATTACAACAGTTTTTCTTGCCCTAACCTGTCAGAAGCCCCCAAGTAGGAGGCCAGCGTCTGGTGGAAGAAACCCCACAAGTGGAAAATAAATACCAATAAGTCTCTTGAAAGGAAAGGAAAGGAGAACAACAAGTTAGAATGGTAATAAAAGGAGAACGAGAAGAAAGGGAGATGGGGGGGGCCTGGACTGAAACAGTGAATACACTCGAACATCTACATTTATGGTAGGTGTACACAACTGTACTATGTTCTTCTTGTTTCACTGTTGCAGTTGTCACTTTTGGGTTAATTCTCAAAGCTGAGGAAAAGGGTGGGGGTAGTCACTGAAACTAGGGGCTGGCTAGGATGCCCGACTGCAGAGGCAAACCCTGTCCTGGATTTGGAGAAGAGAGGCAGATGGTAATGCTTGGTAAAAGTGAACAGATGTCCAGGTGGCAGCCTCCATTATGTCCCTGGTGGGGACTCCTCTGAGGAAAGCCGCAGAGGTGGAGGCTGCTCTGCTGGAGTGTGTCCTGACCCCCTTGGGTGAAGGCTTTCCATGCTGTTTGTAGCAGAAATGGATGCAGTGTGCTATCCATTAGGAAATGGTTTATTTGGAGATGGCGTTGCCTTCTTTCCCTGTAGCAAAGCTAACCAGCAATTGATCAGACTTTCTGAAGGATTTAGTCCTGTCTAGATAGAATCTGAGCTGTCTGTGCACATCTAGAGAGTGAAGAGTCCTTTCCCCCTTGTTCTGGGGATTAGGAAAAAAGGTGGGGAAATGAATGGATTGGTTGAGAGCCACTCTGGACACCACCTTGGGCATGAAGGATGGGTTAGTTCTGAGGGATACCCTGTCTGCATGAAAGATGGTGAAGGGGTCCACAGCCATGAATGCTTGCAGCTCGGAGACTCTTCTGGCTGAAGCGATGGCCAGAAGGAATGCTGTCTTCCAAGAGAGAAATTTTAGCTCTGCAGAAGAAGCTGGTTCGAAAGGGGGCAGTGTGAGCTTTTCCAATACAAAGTTAAGGTCCCAAGCTGGTGTTGGTGCCCTTCTGGGTGGTCTCAAGCTGCTAGCCCCCCTTAGGAACTGTTTGATCAAAGGGCGTGAGAAAAGGGGCTGCTCAGTGGGAAAATGAGCAGAAATAACAGAAGCATGAATTTTTATAGAAGAGAAAGAGAGGCCATTGTGTAGTAGGTCAGCTAAGTAATCCAGGATGAAAGAGAGGGAGGAAGGGCTGTGCTGTATTGGCTCCCTTAGCCGGGATCCAGGTGCAGAAACTTTTCCATTTATCAGCATAAGACTTTCTGGTGCTAGCACGTCTGGCCTCATGGATAACATCCAGAACCTGTTTACTGAGGTTGGCAGATTGGTTTGGGGTTAGGGAATAAGCCAAGCTGCCAAATTGAGTGTCTGCAATTAGGGATGCAAGAACTCCCCTTCCCTCTGGGTCAGGAGGTTTGGAATCTGGGGAAGATGCCATGGCGGTAGTGAGAACAAGCTGCGCAGCTACCAGTGCTGATGGAGCCAGTCCGGAGCTATGAGAATGGTCCTTGGTTTTTCCTCCCTTATTCTAAGCAGTACCCTGGGGATGACAGGTAGGGGAGGAAAGGCGTAGACTGATAGACTGACCAGGGAAAAACAGGGCATCCACTTTCCAAGTCATGCAGTGATGCTCCCTGGTACAGAATTTGCTGAGCTGATGGCTGGTGTGGGAGGCAAAGAGGTCAACCTTCGGGGTTCCCCATTTCTGAGTTATTAGGGTGAAGGTGCTTCTGTTGAGTTGCCACTCGTGTGGGTCCAGAAGCTTTCTGCTTAATTGGTATGCCAGAGAGTTGAGAGAGCCTGGTAGGAATTGTGCTAACAGATGTAGATGCATGCCAGAGGTTGTGTGCCAAAGGGTCATGGCAAGCCTGCATAGAGGGTAGGAGTGAGTCCCTCCCTGCTTGTTGATGTACCACATCACAGTGTTGTTTTCTGTTTTGATCAGGAGAGCCCCTGGAGAGAGAAGGGGCTTGAAAGCTATCAAGGCATGCTGCACAGCCATCATCTCTTTTTGATTGATGTGTGGAGGGATTTGCTGTGAGCTCCATTGGCCCTATATGCACCTGCTGTCCAGGTGTACACTCCAAGCACAGTCTGATGCGTCTGTGACGAGCGTCTGGGTGGCAGGGGGTGAGGAGAAAGCCACTCCCTTGTTGTGGAAGCATGCTGTTGTTCACCGTAGAAAATCTTTTCTGAGGCAAGGAATTATAGGTAGAAGAGTTTCCAGGTCTTGAGAGTGTTGGTACCAAAGGCTCTTTAGGTACCAGTGAAGTTTCCTCATATGCAGTCTGGCATATGGAATGAGTAGTATGCAAGATGCCATGAACCTCAGAGCTTGCAGGATCTTCCTTGCAGTTAGCTGGGGCCTTGAGTCTGGTTAAGAGAAGTAGGCTGTCAGGAAAATTTGTTTCTCCGGAGTAAGGTATGCCATCTGGGAAGCTGTGTCTAGACTTGCTCCCAGGAATATTATCCTTTGGGTGGGCACCTGTTTGAATTTCTTTTCATTGACTGTGTACCCTAAGGAGGTTAGTAGGGTCTTTACAAAGGCCAGATTCTTGAGCAGCTTCTCCTGGCTGTCTCCCTGAATAAGGCAGTCGTCTAAGTATGGGTAAATCTGAATATTTCTTTGTCTGCAAAAGGCAATGGTCGGAGCCAGACATTTTGTGAAAACTCTGGGAGCAGTAGATAAGCCAAAGGGAAGTGCAGCGAAGTCTTCCGCTATTTTAAGCATTTGAGACTGAGGCAAGGTATCAGGTGCCTGACAGTGGGTCGTCGGTTTCTTGGGTGTGGTTCGTACCCAAGGCCTAAGAAACTTGGTAGTTTTAGAAAGAACGATAGTCACAAAAGAAGACATCGGTTTGTGTCGAGATTCGGCAGTGCAAAGGACTTCCTCGGAACCGGTGCCTGCTCAGCAGCTCTGAACCCATCCAAGGTTGAAACAACCACGGGATCCTTAGTCAAAGAAGAGTTTTGCGGCATACCAGACTCCGAAAGGGTCTCGGTAGTGGCCTGTGAATCAACAGAAGCAGGCATCAGGGGCTGCAAAAGCGCCTCACTGACAACCGGAGAACTGACGCCTAGCTTAACGGAAGCGTCGTCGGTAGGTTTGGACCTGGGCAGTCTGTCTCTGTCTTTATCTTTATGTTTTTTCAAAAGATCTGTTGTCAGATGGCTTACCAAAGCCATATCAGAATTTGAGGACTGTAACCGAAAATATCTGGCTACAATAATGGCCTGATGACGGATAGTTCTGGCGTTGAACAAAGCACAGAAGCGAGAATAAGGGATGTCCTGGTCTGGGCCTAAACAAGTGACTCAGTAAGAGTGGAAGTCTTGGTGTGGTATTTGTTTTCCACAGGCGAGACAATTATTAACTTTTTCTGATATGGGTTTGTGCAGAAAAAAAGGATCCCCAATGGGGTACTTAATTTTAGAAGACTTCAATTTGGTAAACAAAAACTCAGGTAGGGGCCGACCGGCACTTTTGCGAACTGCTTCTTCTTCGGGCTCCATGGCAAGAAAGACTGATGTAATGGCGTCAGTTGCCTTACTTTATACTTCTGACGACCTGACGTCAGTCCTCAAGCAACAGCAACTGATGCAGAAATACTAAGTCCCTGGTATTCAGGTTGGCCGAGGGCTACCCTGGCAGGGATAACCCAAATGTGATGACTGCAACAGTGAAACACGAAGAACATCTGGTCACGGAAGCTGCCAAGAAACCTACAGCAACACTGAAGGAGCTGCAGGAATTTCTGGCATGTACTGGTTCTGTACTACATGTGATGATAATCTCCCGTATTCTACATATGTCTGGCCTATGAGGTAGGGATGCAAGAAGGAAGCCTTTTTTCTACACAGAAAAATATCCAGGCCCAGCTAAAATTTGCAAAACAATACATTAAGTCTCCCAAAAGCAGGTGGGAAAATGTGTTATGGTCTGATGAGACCAAAGTTGAATCTTTTGGCCACAATTCCAAAAGGTACGTTTGCTGCAAAAACAACACTTTGCATCACCAAAAGAACACCATCCCCATGGTGAAGCATGGTGGTGGCAGTATCATGCTTTGGGGTTGCTTTTCTTCAGCTGGAACTGGGGATTTAGTCAAGCTGGAGGGAATTGTGAACAGTTCCAAATACCATTCACTTTTGGCCCAAAACCTTTAGGCGTCTGATAGAAAGCTGAAGAATAATTTCACCTTTCAACAGGACAATGACCCCAAGCATACATCCAAATCAAGAAAAGAATGGCTTCATCAGAAGAAAATTAAAGTTTTGGAATGGCCCAGCCAGAGCCCGGACCTAAATCCAATAGAAAATCTGTGGGGGTGACCTGAAGAGGGCTGTCCACAAGAGATGCCCTTCCAATCTGACAGATTTGGAGTGCTTTTGCAAGGAAGAGTGGGCAAATATTGCCAAGTCAAGATGTGTCATGCTGACAGACTCCTATCCAAAAGACTGAATGTTGTAATTAAATCAAAAGGTGCTTCAGCAAAGTATTACTTTAAGGGTGTGCACACTTATGCAACCAGCTTATTGTACGTTTTTTATTTTTTTTATATTTTTCCCTCTAACAGATTTGTTTTTCAATTGAATTGTACAAGTTATAGGTCACACTACAGGTGGGAAAAGTTTTGAAATGATTTATTGTGGTCTCATATTTTTATATATCACAAAAACCTGGTATTTTAACAGGGTGTGCAAACATTTTATATTCACTGTATGCCCAGATGAACAACTTAAATTAATATTTGGAAGGCACACGTAGTCTAGAATATATAGGTTTGACAGGCAACCCAATGAAGCAGTGTTCTTCCATGTATTGCTATTGTCAAAAGTGTGACTGCTAGAAAAAGGAAACACAGAGCCAGTAAAAGAAAGCTTGGCATCTGTCAACAGCCCCGTTTTGAGTTGAGAAGAGTGTATTGGTAAACTGTCTTATTTCCAGTTCATAAAAAAACAGGTATGCATCCAGCATAATTTTCCTGGTCTCACTCTTCACCTTCGGACACAAACAATACAGCTTCAGAGGTAAATCACAATAATAATAGAGACAAATAATAATGTGCCCATTTTGCATGTAACAGCAGTGCTGTCAACGGCCGACCGATGCACTTGTGAACTGTTTCTGCTTCGGGCTCCACGGCAAGAAAGACTGATGTAAAGGCATCAGTTGCCTCATTTTATAGCCCTGACAACCTGACATCAGCAGATGCAGGAGACAAATCCTTTACTCTGGTATTTGGACCGTCCGAGGGCTACCCAGCAGGGATAACCCACAAGTGATGACTGCAACAATGAAACACGAAGAACATCAACAACAAAAACAATTACCAAAAATACTACAAAAAGCATATGTCTGGAACATTCCCCAAGGAAAGTGTCCAAACAATGATGGCACAATAAAGTTTCTGCATACTTAATTTTGTCATGAATGACTAGCAGTCTATCTATCTCACTGCATGGGCTTCTAGCACAGGTGGTAGCAAACCTGCCACTCAGAAGGATACAACTGTGATAAGTTCTCACGAACACTGAGCACTACTTTACTGTGCGGAATGTTGTAATAACAGCAAAAGCTGCTACTTACATAAACAGCCAGATACACATCATGCCGCTTCTAACCAAATGACGACGCCAGGCTGTTAATCAGCACAAACATCACCATTTCACATTTAAGGCACTCAGAGTGGGGAAAACAGACATTTACTAGACAATTAAAAACTTTTGAATGGAAGTATGCTATAGCAATGAGAAGATGAAAGGGATACCATGCGGGCAGGCTGCAATAATGTGGTCCACAATATGACATTGTGCAGGTGGTTCTAATAGTGAAACCAGAAAAGGATACTGAATACCTTCTGGTGAGGTGACTGTTTCAGAGTGTAGTACATTGCATTTTATCTTCTCCTTGGTCTCAGTCTTTACCTTTTAGCAGAATCCCAAGCAATGAAACTGTTAGGATCTTAATGACCTTGCACAACAGCTGGAAAGCTTCCATACTTACTATGGAATGGATACTCAAACTAAAATGTTCAGCATATGTGTAAAGAGAGGTAGGAACAAACATGCAGCACTGCAGAAATCTCCCAAAAAGACTTTTCAAAAGAAGGCTGTAGAAGTACCAGTACCTCATGGAAACTGTGTTCTAAATTTACCTTATTACAGCTTGTCAAAACTATTAAAACTAAACGCAACAGAGATGTCTAATGCCTAGAGATGGTTTACATTTGCACTGGTCCTCACATTATGAAATATTAGAAATTCTCCACAGTTTAAAGAACAAATGTAATAACCTGACTTTACTAGCAAGTCAAAAATGCTTTTTAAATACCCAGCCATTAAGAGATGTAATATTCACAGTATATACATCAGGGTTTAACAATAACCTCCGTCAGCATATGATGCCTTTAGGTGTATACAAATAACTACAAGCACATAATTGTATGAATCATATACATGCCACCTCTTAAGATATGTTTATATAAAGCATAATGCTGTTTGTATACATTCATAATAATTGCTGACTTTAACATTTAAATGTAATATAACATACATCTGTTTCAGTTTGTATAACTGTGGCAAATTATATAAACTGTAGTAGACCAGATCTGGCAGTTAGATAGAGGATTAAGGCTATGAGTTATTATATGAGCTTCACCCTGTAGTTCATGTTTTGATCTAATGTGTTACTTGAGCAACTCACTAAAACATACTGTACTCCTGGGTTAGGTCCAAATCCATCCACTACCCTGGTAAACAAATTAAAAAAACTTGTGGCCAGTATATCATGACTGAAAAGAGTACCTGAACCAATTTGTTTAACAGCTAGTCAATTAAATAAATAAATAAGTGAAATTATACTGCATGTGTCCATTTCACCTGAATCCAAAGAAAGACTGGCAGAATTCATTATCTCTGGTGAAGCCAGTGACTCATGAGCCTGGCACTTTTATCCTTGTATACAAAGATGAAAAAAAAGGCAACTGAACCTGGAGATGAAGTGAATGTCAGCTAATGAAAAAGAAGCAAAAGGAGCTGGAGAGATTGTATCCTTGTTGAAGCCTGCAAAACTCCTTGCTTTTCAATGTTTTAAGATTGTACAATGTTTTGGCAGACCTAACTACAGAAAGAAAAGCATCAACCACAAAGGAAAAAAAGGTAACCATGTGAAATGTCAAGAACCACTTCTGTGAGTTCCGAAATATAGAGAATGAATTGCCAAAAAAAAAAATAAAATAAGACTTGCATATACCAAGTCCAAGATAATAGCCATTTCTCAGAATATTCCCTCTTCTTCAAGGTACGACAACCTCAGAATTGCTATATGTAAGTTCAGAAGGTGTGGGGGCTAGCTCCCAACACTGGAGAGTAAGGGGGAGCTTGCCCCCCTGCAAAAAAATAAATAAATAAAGGAGGGAAACAATGATATTCATGATTCTCCTACATTTTACTTTTTTTTTACTGTATCAGTAATTGGCATTATGGAGTTCCAACATCGCAATAGAGTAAAAAAAATAAACAAATAAATAAGTAAATAAGTAAGCAGGATATGCTGGTTCAAAGCAAGTCTTATAAAAACCTTCAGAAGTGAAACAAGAGTGCATTAAGCAGAAATGGACCCCAGGCATACCTCTCAACCGTCCGGAATTTCATAGAAAATGCAGATGTTGAATTCATACAATTGGTAAATTCCTCATTAATGTGTGCATTTTTATAGCAAATCATTGAACTATAGTCACTAAATAGACTTCATATCCTTCAGAAAATACATGCAAATGCAAAACATGTTATTCTACCAACTTTTTAACTTTACAACAGCAATATTTAAAATCTGTCGCAAATTTTGAATTTTTGTCCCCCCATTACTTTTGGCTTTGTCCAGAATTCTTGCATTAGAGGCTAAGAAGAATGACCAATGGAACAAAATAATGGAGGTATAAACAACACAGTCCTATTATACAATAAAATAAGAATGGCAAAGTGGGGTAAGTGGGTATTTCTTATGCATACCCATCTGAGGGGCTGTCTCTTTTTAGAATGGCAGCAAAATACAAATGTTTCTCATTAGAAACATAAAAATGCTTATCACTAAGTGTTTCTTACCAAGACAAAAAAAAGTATTACGATTATAATATCAGCCTTCTGCCTATAAGAGACCAACAATGAAATGAGGAAGGCCAAGTCAAAATCTGTTGTTTAAACACTGGATAACACCTGATGAAACATGAAGCCTTCAATTAAATAAATCTTGAAAAAGGAGTACCACTGCTGTCTTCGTCAAAAAAGATCTGTAAGAATCCACTGGGATATTCTTATCTGCACCTAATACAACACTTAGAACTAAAGTAATTGGATAATAATTGTGAAACAGTCCACTTCTCAGTTTTCTGAATGGCATTCTGGTCTTTCTCTCTCTTTTTTAATGCAAAAAAAGAAAAAGAAAAAAAGCTAGCTGTCTGAAAATACCTATGACCCCTGAAAGAAAACAAATTTTCTCCATGTAAATGCAATTCACTGTACAGGTGAAGTTCTTGAACTGTGATATTTGACAAGTATTCAGACTTTGCAGAAATGGTTAATGCACCACTTTAGGAAGGTATTATGCTTATCTATCTATAGCACTCCAATGCCCTGAAAATTGTTCATGTTTATGCGAATAACTTAAATGTCAATATTTTATTCAAAATATTTTGCAGAAATCGACTTCTAGTTCCCTTGAGATCAATGTGAGAAACTAAGTCGGCACCATTTAATAATTAACATAAAACATTTCAACCATCTCCATTTAGAATGTTGCAAACTGTTTAACTTTGCAGTAGTCCTGAATACCCTACAACTGAGCTTCATGCAAAAATAAAGGCAAACTCTGGAAATAGTTTACTAAATAATTACCTCCTACCACTGCCCACAATTAAGCCCCTAGGAATGAGACATTCAATAGGAAGCTCATGTTGTAAGTGCCTGAACTCAGGCACTGAATATATTAAAAGCATAATCAGGTAAACAAATGTATTTTATTTTTTATTTATTCTCTGTTGACAGTGTTGGTTCCTCAATGTGTCTTCTTCAAGGGAGACCCGAGATGGTATTATTAATACTGACTAGCAGAAATTTGGACAGGACACCTGGAAACTTCCACTATTCTTTTTTGCAAAAAGGTGATGCCAGAGGGCTGTTACAGTTGTGAAGACAGAGAACCAATATGGAGGAGGAGGGAGGTAGAACCGGTGAAAGTGATGTGGAGTAGGAAAAAATGAGTAATAATAGTAATGCTGATCATGAGGAGATTGTAGTTACAACTGTAGAAGGAGAAGGATTATCAAAACTCATTTTTACAGATTTAATGTACCTGGGTAAACCAGAAGATGGAGTGAGTCAATGAAACCTGTAACTAGAAAAGAAGCAGGGGATAATATTGCTATGAAATCAGAAAAAGAGAGGAATAAGGAGGTTCTGGAAGAATGTTTTTCCGGAGAACGTCCGGCTGGTGAAGAAATGGGTTTTAAGGGTATGTACTGGCAACAGGGTTGCAACATGAACTCAGATAAGAATTTATCCAGGGATACATTAAAGGCCTAGCGGGAGCCATACAGCACATGCAAGAAAAGGCCCTGTGCCCACAATGCAGCATTTTGTGATTCTGAGACAATTTAGTCACGATGAAGAAAGACCACATGGTAAGTCTCAGAACTGCATTTACTACTGTGATGCGCAAATCATTGCTGAGCTGTACACTGCAGTAGTTAACTGCTGTGGCCATATCACACAGCCATAGGCATTCCCCCAGTCATTCTGCCGCACAACTAAGTACACATTCAAGCACAAACACCACAGTCCCCAGTAACTGTCAGTGAGTTATTCCCTGATCCCTGTATTAGTGTAGATGCCATTACAGCACAAGGGTTTATAGTACTCCCTGATGGCTAGTGCATCCCCACCCCCCAATCCCCATACTAGTTGAAGCTCCATTATGGCACAAGTGTAGTATGCCTGGTGGCTGGCATTCCTCCACCTCCCCAGATCCCAGTACTGCTGTCAGTGCTGTTATGGCACTTGGGTTTAAAATAATCACTGGTGGCTAGTATATGCAAAAGCACCAAAATGAAACTTTTCACCATCAATCCCTTCAACAGTATGTTCAAGTATGCACAAGCAGCCAAATTAAACACATCCCCACAGATCCCTTCAGTTGTATGCCCAAGCACCAAAATGAAACACTTCCATCACCGATCCCTACAGCTGTATGACCAAGCACCAAAATGAAATATTTCACCACCAATCCTTTCAGTATGTGCAAGTACATCCAGCCACCAAAATGAAACATTTCTCCCATCTATTCCTTCAGTAGTATGCCCAAGTATGCATAAGCACTTCACTGACTGCAAATAAAACATTTTCCCCTACAATCTCTTCAGTAGTCTGCTCCTATATGCACAACCACATCCTGATATTAAATGAAACATTTCCTCACAACGATCCCTTCAACAATTTGCCCCTGTAAGCACAACCACCAAAATGAAACACTTCCCCCACGATCTCTTCAGCAGTATGTCCAAATATGCACAAGCACCAAATTTAAACTTTTCCCCAATGATCCCTTCGGCAGTATGTCCAAGTATGCAGAAGCACCAAAATGAAACATTTCCCCCCACTGATCACTTCAGCAGTATGCCCAAACACGAAAATGAAACATTTTTACACTGATCCTTTCAGCAGTATGTCCAAGTACCAAAATGAAACATTTCCTCACCAGTCCATTAAGAAGTATTGTCCAAGTATGCACAAGCCCTTCACTGACTCTAAATACAACATTTCCTTCATGAGTCTGCCCCTGTATGCACAAGCACATCCTGACATTAAATGAAACACCTCCTCTAATAATCCCTTCAGTACTCTGCTCCATATGCACAAGCACGTCTCTGACACCAAAGGAAACATTTCTCCCAACAATTCCCTCAGTAGTCTGACCATATATGCACATTCAAATGAAATATTTCGCCCAGCAATCCTTTCAGTTGTCTGACAATGTCTGCACAAGCATGTTCCTGACACCAAATGAAACATTTCCCCTAACAAGCTCTTTAGTAGTCTGTCCATGTATACACAAGCACTTCCGACTCCAAAGGAAGCATTTCCCCTATGATCCCTTCAATACTCTGACTATGTGTGCGCAAACATGTCTCTGATACCAAATGAAACATTTTCCTCCAATGAGCCCTACAGTAGTCTGCCCATGTATGCACAAGCACTTCACTGTCTCCAAATGAAACATTTCCCCCAACAACCCCTTCTGTAGTTTGCCCACATAAGCACATGCACATCCCTGACAAAAAAATAAAACATTACCCACAACAATCCCTTCAGTAGTCTGCCCATGTGTAAAAAAGCACTTCACTGAGGCCAAATAAAACATTTCCCCCAACGGTTCCTTCAGTAGTTTGTCCATGTATGCACAACCACTTCGCAGACTCCAAATGAAACATTTCCCACAGTGAGCCCTTTAACAGTCTACCCGGGTATGCACAAGCACGTCTGTGATATCAAATGAAACATTTCTCGCAACAATCCCTTCTGTAGTCTATGTAAGTACAAGCATGTCCCTGCCACTAAAACAAAAAGTTTTTCTTCCATTCATATCTCTGTATTTTTCTGTTAAACTGTTGCTTACTGGCATAAGTTAAAGGGCATTTACATATTTGGTATGCAAATGAGCTCTCTGTGGATTCATCTCTATGAATCCTATTGATATGCCCCTTATCTGCATATCAGCTGCCTCCTATCCCTTATGCCTTAAGCACATTATGTTTTTACGACAGGAAGGCATGTCTGACGCAATGCCTCTGCATTTATGTATTCATCCTGAAAGTCTGTGATTTGCATAATGATGTAGCACCACTCTTTGCTGATTACCACTACAGGAATGCAAAACTCTGGCTATGAATATTAGCCAATGATTTAGTCATGGCTGTGAATGAAAATAGTATGAGAAATGAGGTAAGGGGCCTGGCAGTAGTCGAATGGTGTAGGAAAATGAACATGGATATTATATGTTTGCTTGATACAAGATGTATTAAAAAAGACACAAGAGAATGAATTACAGAATGTGGGGAAAGAAGATGGTATGGTGAGCAGGAAATTAAATGTGCTAAACAGCAATTCCCATAAAAAGTTAGGAAGTAAAAATCCTGGACAGTATAAGTAGTACCAGCAAAATCGGTAGTATGTAAAGTTAGAAAAAGAGAAAGAATAAGAAAGTTTTTTGTCATTTATACATAATACCAAAAGGATAGAGGAAAAAAATGTTTGAAGAGATTTAAAAATTGTTGTAAATATGTCCATAATTATGAAAGGAGACTATAAATTGCAATTTAAGAAAAGAAAAAAAGAATTGTAATCATATGCATATAAAATTATGAAAGAAGTAATACAATCTGGAGATCTAATATTAGAAGAAAATAGGACTTATCAAATGATAATTTTAGAGATAAATAGGTTATAGGTTACATTAAAAAGAAATGAAAGATAGACTTACATGATGGTTGCACACAGATCAATAGCTTAACTTCAGCTCCCTCAGTATGACAAAGGAAACTGAGAAATAAGGATTAGTAATTCTGCCAGCTTTAGTAAAATTCAGTTATGTGCTAGTAAGCACTCTGCCAGGATGTCAGCAAAGAAGAAACTAAAAGAGCCTGAAAGAAAATCAACTAGAAAAGGTGAAGAGAAAACACTAACTGGGAAGAATCTTGTAGCTGTTCAGCAAGAAGCAGTTTAAGTTCCATCTTTGGTAGAAGAGATGGCTTCCAGTAATTTATAGGAAAAATAAATCAAATGTACTCAGATTATTAAAATGACTAAAACACTGAAGGCGTACATCGACGCAAATAACAAAAGTCTGGAAAAAATGAATGAAGCTTTAAACAGCTATTCAGATGAACTGATAAAAACTTCACAAATCAGAGGTCAAAATGAAGAAAAAGCTGGATGAGTATTAGACTTATGAACAACTGTTTCGAAAAATTGTAGAGTTAGAGGACAAAGCATGCAGAGAAAATATGAGACTTTCTGCTGTACCTCAGAATCAAGAAGGAAAACATTACATTCATTTCATGAAACCATAAATACGGAACTGGATCGGTATTTCATATTAGGGTTTGTTTGCTCCAAACCTGTCCATGAAAAAATACCCAAGACCTTTTATATTTTACACGGGGTCCTGTTTACACATTTTTCTAGGGTTTGCAGACCTGAGTAAATATCACTGCTGTGAGAATGAGCAACATTTTCTGAGTATAGACCTCTGAGTTTAATAAAAAAATGAACGGCTAAAAACACAAATTGACTTTTTTACTCAAAATTCCAACTGGTAAGCGCTTTCACTCCCTTCATGGAACTTCTTCAGACCAAGTTGTATAATGAACACACTTATTTAAATAATTAATTAATTAAATAATTAATAACAATAACATGTGACCCAAAGCACTTAATGCTTTAACCCTTTCCTTCTAAGAACAACTTTAAAGTTTTCCCTATCATTTAAACCAGAGTATATACATGCATTCAGCCTGATTTGCCAGCAATATTCTCTCCAGTCCAGTTCATCTTCTGCATCAAACCTATGATCAAATCCATTAAGTTCATCAATTATTACAAATATGAAGCATGCCTTATTTTTTTCTAACAAATGTTTTTGCTTAACATGTTTTGCCAAGGCATTGCTTACATCAGTCTTGTCCACTGCTCTTATATGTTCATTCACTCGCATGTAGAATTCTCTAATGGTTCTTCCTATATAGAATGCTGGACATAATTCACACAGAGCCATGTATACCACATATTTGGACCTGCAATTATACAAATTATTCAACCTAATTTCAAAACTTCTTGCTGTCACTACAAAATTCTTAACTTCTTTCCTATATTGACATAACTTACAACTGTTACATCTTTTTATCCCCCACTTCCAACACATCAGGCATACTTGAGCATAAATTCCTTTTCTTAAAAAAGTCTTTTAAACTCTTTCTTCTTTTAGAGACAAAGACAGGGTCTCCCCATATAACATTTTTAATTTCTTGAAAATTCATTAAGAATCTCCACTTGTTCTTGATTATTTCTTTGATTTTACTTTCATCTACTGAATTGTCTAAAACACATGCTAGGGAAAAATCCTTTTCATGTTCTTTTGACTTGCTATTTACATTTGCTACCTTATGTTCCCTCACATTTTTTACTTCAATCCAATATTTGTTAATAATGTCCTTGGGGTACCCTATTTCTTGAAATTTCCTAATTTCTTCACATTCTTTTTCAAAAAAAATACTGCCTCATCTGTTAACCTGCCTATTCTAGTGAATTACCCCTTCACTATGTTTTTTTCCATGCTAAACTTATGCATATGATTGTAGTGAAGATAGCTGTTACTTTGCACTTCCTTTTTATAAATCTTAACTTTTAAAGCATTGCAAGATCTATACACATTCAGGTCCAAAAAATTAATGTTGTCCTTCTTAAAATTAAATGTCAACCGAACGTAACTCATGGATTCATTCACATGTTTAATAAAATCTAAGAGTTCTTTTTTTGGAACCCTCCCAAATAAAAAACAAATCATTAATAAAATGTCTGTACATGATGATATGTTTTGCAAAAACTGATTCTAAAATACTTCTTTTTCCCAGTTCATCAGGACTATATTTGCATAGCTGGGGGCCATAGCAGTCCCTATAGCTACACCATTCTTCTGTTTGTATATTTCAGCATTATACTAAAAAAAATTATAAGACAAAAAAAAATCAACATTTCTGCGAACAATCTCACTTGTATAGTGTTAAAAAAATCCTGATGTACGATGCTCCCTATTCACCATTTCCAATCCTTCTACATTTGGTATGACTGTATATAATGAAGCTGTAACCAACCACATCTATTTTCACATTCTTCACTAAAATTTTAAATTCAAAGGAATCTTTAATATAAGATTTACTTTGTACGACTAACTTCTGTAAATATGAAAATGGCTAGAGGTTCCGTTTTACTGTCTTGACTGGCTACTTTCGGCCTGAAATCAGGGCAATTCAAGTTTTTATGGATTTTAGAAAGTCCAAAAAAACTTCCTAGTTTGAGTTTCTCTACTCTAAAAAAACTCCACTGTTTCTTTGCCAATCAAATTATCTAAAAAAACATTCTTCTATGCAAGCATCAACAACTCCATATGCTTTTTTAACCACATTGTTACTTGGTAAAACTTGTCATCATTTAGCATCAAGGTAATTTTTTCTACTTAAAATGTATTAAGCACCACAATTGCATTGCCTTTATCTGCTTTCATAATATATAGCTTAGTGTCATTTTTTAACTCAAACAATGCATTTTTTCTTCTTTGTTTAAATTATAAAATACAGGTTCACATTTGTCATAATATAATTTTCTCACATCATTCTCACGTCACCAAAAAAGCTTCCAATTCTGGCCTAAGAATTGGATTAAACATGCTAGGTTTTCTGAATAATGCTTTTTCCTGAACCTTATTAGAGTTGTTACAGTCTTTAAATAAGCATTTTAAATTTAATTTTCTAACAAACTCTCTAAGTGTATTTATGGTACTTATCAAGTCAGCACTAGCAGAAGGCACAAAAGTCAATCTCCTGCTTAACACCATAATATGGTGTTTATTTAACACCACATTAGACAAATTAATAATTTTAAATGAATCACAGTACCTTGGTTCAATGGCTCTAATTGTTATTCCACTTCTTTCCTTTGTAATTCTGAGTTTATTTTACTTTACAATTTTAAAATTCTTTAATAGGTTTTGAGATGAATAGACTCATGTACATATAGATATTCTTAAGAGTCTGGTAGGTTTTTATTTAGGATTTATTTCTTGTACTACATGTTCTTAAACAATATGTTTTTTTTTTTAGCCCAACAAAATATAGTGGTATGTACTATTTCATTTTTAATTCATTTTCCCACTTAACACACAAACATGAAGAAATTCTTACAGACAAAAGTGATCTATGTTAAAAATATTTCTGAATGTTGGTAGAAAAGTTTCCTATAGAATTTTGAAGACTTATTTTAACTTTGTCTTTTTTGGTACCACAGTAAATGCTTTCAGGACGTTTTAGCAATTATTAATGTGTAATTTTTAGTTTAACAATCTGATATTCACATAGCTTGACGTAGGGCAGCACTGTGTTGAATATCACACTGGTTGATGTGGGAAGTGGTATTTAGCAAATAAACATGTTAATTGTCTCTTTTACAAAACAACTACCCTGGTAAGCCACATCCTGTGCTTTTAAACAGGTATACAAATGGAATGGTGAATTTCTACACTTTATTCTTTTTTTGTTTACAACTTCTATATGGACTGCTTGTTAGTGTGCTTTTAATAAAGAAGATTCAACTTGAACCAGCTTGTGCACATCCCTACTTTCATTAGTGTATATATGGTTTCCTCATTATTTGTTATTAGTAAAAATGCAATCATACTAGCAGAAAGAGTTGATCTTGACAAAATGGCAAAGTATTAAAAACTACAGACAGTAGAATGTGGACAATGATTATTCACTGTACACTAGGCAGAAGAGAAGCAAATTTATCCCAGAAATCAGGGAATGTTGAGAGGCATGTGTGAGATTCAAGCTGCTGTATCCAGCTGTCTCAGAATATTTTTTTCCCGAAGGATCAAAGTCATTTTTGATGCAGAACAGACGAGGAATAAACACAAAAGTTTGTCCAACAAAAAGCAAGCCATCAAACAGATGATGACTACGCTTCTCATTCTTCTGATAATAAAGCTCACAGAGAGACTTTGCCAGTGAAACATTTTCCACTATTCCAAAGGAAAATGCTTGAGAGAAAAAAAGCACAGGAGCGACTAGAAGAATTGGAAGTGCCCTGGACTTGAACTAGAGACTAGTGTTGGGAGATGCAGATGAAAAGGAAAAAAAACAGCAGCATTGAAATTACTGAATTCATTTAAGATTATAAAGCATCAATCATATTTGACAAATATGGCTTTACAATAAAAAGTGGCCGAGAAAGATTGGACTTTTGTTGGTTTTGTTAAACTTGTGCATGAGCTGAAAAGCATATACCCTTTATGTCATTAATGCTTAGAAGGACACAAAAAAGAAAAAAAAGTAATTTAAGCAAAACAATTTTTGATCTTAACAGTATTTGTATAAAACACTTCATTATATAAATGTCACATAGTAAAGCAGAATTGTGTAATTATGTAATCAAGAGCATCTAAAATGAGGGTGTGAGGTACAGTCTTTTCAGTGATTGTTGTATGTGATAAAGATATTAAAGTGAGCAAGTATTTTTTTTAGTTTTAAGAAATGCAGGCATTACAATGTAAAAAGAGAAAAAGGTCTGGACAAAAGGGTACTTAATTTAATATACTGTAAACTCAGGCTGCTGGGGTGGAGGAGAGGATGTTAAAGTACACTGTTTATAATATATGTAAAGTTGAGATGCTTTCTCTTACCTTTGCAAAGGTCAATGTCTGGTTTAATGCCTTTGGCTTAATCTGAAACATGTTTTAGTAAAAATAAGAAAACATGGCAAGTGCAATGAGATATCTGAGTATCTTGTATATGTAATGATATCAGCCTCTTTTTTTTTTCCTTTAGCAAATATTTGCTCAGCCTGAGTTGAGACATCTACAGCTGAGGGCAGTTGTACATTCTGTTATTATGTTTCCATGGAGACACATCAACTACAAGTACAGGCAATTAATCTTGAGAGTTCTGAGCATTGTTTGCTGAGGGAAATGTAAAATTGAAAGGTACAACAGCAAGCAGCTCAGTAAAAATAAATATGAAATTACTGGAAGTGAGTAAGAGACAACTTTGTTAGTGGCTTAAATACATCAATGTATTTACTACAACAGTCTATAGTTTAGTTTTAAAGAGAGTTAGTGCACTTTAAGTCTAAAAGTTAATGTTTTCTGAAAGTATACAAGCTGTTTTCACATCTGGGTGGGAAACAGAGGTAAGAAAAGAACAACACAGCAATCAGTGTAAGTGGGATCACAGGTTGTAGCATGCACTTTAGCATGGATTTTAATTTTAGGTTAGATAATGCCTGGGGGTGCAGCTGTTGATTTGTGACAACTAGTCTTATCAATAGGGTTAAACTTCATTATTTGAAGATGTACATCATTTTGATTGTTCATTTTAAGTTAATAAGTTCTGAGGGGGTTATTTTCTGACCGAGGGTTTTCATTAAAACAAAAAGCCCTGATACATTTGAAATAGATTCAAATAGAGATGGCAACAAACAACTGTATAAAAAATTAACCTGACAATCATTAGTGTGTGCATGTAACACAATAGTTGGAAACAAACATTAAAAAACTGTCAAATATAACAGGTGAGAATAATAACGTATAAGAGCTATGCTACCATAAGGAATGCGCGTAAAGTTGTTCTATATAGATATATCAGATATCTGATGAAGCGTGGACTCACCACGTAAAAGCGCTCATTTTTGTATTTTAATAAAGAACGTGTTTTGGATTATACATTGGATTGTTGACTACTTCTTCAGTTGGAATACAAGTGGTCTATATAGAACAACTTTACGCGCATTCCTTGTGGTTGGTTCCTCACTTTTGCATTTTTATTTTCCTGTCCTTTTGGTGAGTGAACCGTTTAACAGGGATACCAACTGCATTTTCAGCTATGCTACCATATTATTTTGGAATGTAAATGGCCTCACAGATATAGACAAAAATATAATGATACTTAATTATATTAAGAAATGCAAAAAAAACCCCAAAAAAACTGTCAAATATAATAAGTGAGAATAATAACTTATAAGAACTATGCTACCATATTATTTTGGAATGTAAATGGCCTCACAGATATAGACAAAAATATAGCGATACTTAATTATATTAAGAAATGCAAAAAAAAAAAAAACTGTCAAATATAATAAGTGAGAATAATAACTTATAAGAACTATGCTACCATATTATTTTGGAATGTAAATGGCCTCACAGATACAGACAAAAAATATAATGATTCTTAATTATATTAAGAAATGCAGAGTGCAAATGGCAACTGCGGTGGTGGTGCTGCGGTAGCATTGTCGCCTCGCAGTAAGACGTTGTCCTGTTCGATTCTCAGCTAGTGTGTCTTCTGTGCGGAGACATGCGTGAATGGGTGTACTTTCGTTGAAGGTTGTGCATCAGGGCCGGCAACTTGGCACGTAAAAATCTACTGCCAATCATTAGCGGACCGGAGTTCCGCTGTGGCGACACCTAACCGGGAAAAGCCGAAAGACACAACAGCAACAAGAGTGCAAATGGCAATGCTGCAGGAGACACATTTGGACAGAAATGAGCATTTGAATTTGATAAAGAAAGGATTTCAGTCTGGCCATTGAGAAGAATATAAGGAACACAGGAAAAAGGGAATAATTATACTAATTGCTAAAGGGGCTCCAAAAGTGATAGAAGAGGAGAAAAACAAGATGATAATAGTAGATGTTTGGCAGTAAGGGGCTACTGGCAAGGGAGGATTACACTAGTGTGTATTTATATTCCACCTAAAACTGACATTATGGAGCTTAAGAAATGTTTGGGAAAAATATTCAGCTTTCAGCAGGGAATACGATTTATGGGGGGACTGGAACTTATTTTGCAATAGTCAAGATGTATATGGGGGACCTAGAAGGGAAAATACAACAAAACAGGGTATACTTCTGAAGAAATTTGTGAGGATATTTGCTATGGAAGACATGACTTCAGTAGTAGGAACTCTGAGGAAATGTATACATTATTCTCCAAGGTACAATAACTGGACTACAATAGACAAATTTTATTTCACAGGAAAATGTGCATTTAATTGAAATCTTTGACACATCCAATAACTATACTTCAGATCATATTACAATAAAAAACTAACGTAAAAATGCAGGGTAATAAAGTAAAATGAGACGCTGGTGCTTCCCTAGAGATGAGTTTAATTTAGGAATGGGTAGTGGAAATTATACAAGCATTACTAGCGAAGTTAGAGATTTCTTCAGTACTTCTAGCTAATGAGTGGGATAAAAAAGTGGAGTTTAAAACTAGGGTAGAATTAAAAGAAAAATAGATATACTTAAGCAGCAATAGAAATTATTTAGAGGGATTGACAAAGGTTGAAGCATTGCAGAATAAGAGGAATCTCACAAAACAAGAAGAGGTGCAACTGCAGTGTTAAAGTGAAACATACGGGAGTATCTGGATGATATGCATGAGTTTACATAGATTGCTGTTAAGCAAACATTTTTTTTTTTATAACTTCAGTACACAAAAACTGTTAGGAGAATGATTTAGGCAACAGAAAGTACAGAGGTTTGTTGTCAAACGTACAGAGTCTATAACAAGAAAAATAACTATACAGCCTGAAGAGGTATTATAAATATTTTGGAAATTTTATGAAAGTTTGTATAAAACAGAGAAGTGTGGAAATCAAGAAAGAGTACAAACGGAAATATGTACAGAAGTAGTACGCCAAGGTTAAATGTAGATAAGGTTAAAATTAACGGTAAGACATGAGGCGATCAGACAACTCAGTATCAAAGCTGCTTCCTTGTAGCTGACTGTGATTCATTCTACAACCATCTGGATATACAAAAGTTGATATAAGTATACTTTTTTTTCACTTGATCTGTTTCAGTGATAGTTAACAAAACTGTGCTGCATTTATTTATTTGCTTGACTGAATATGGCTGGTCTCTGTCAGGATTTTGTCAATAAAACTGTGCTACATTTATTTATTTGCTTGACTGAATATTGTTGGTCTCTGCATTTTGTCAACAAAACTATGCTGCATTTATTTATTTGCTTGACTGAATATTGCTGGTCTCTGCATTTTGTCAACAAAACTGTGCTGCATTTGTTTACTTGCTTGACTGAATATTGCTGATCTCTGCATTTTGTAAACAAAACTGTGGTGCATTTATCTATTTGCTTGATTGAATATTGATGGTCCCTGTCTGCATTTTGTCAACAAATCTGTGCTGCATTTATTTACTTGCTTAACTGAATATTGCTGGTCTCTGCATTTTGTTAACAAAACTATCCTGCATTTATTTATTTGCTTGATTGAATATTGCTTGTCTCTGTCTGCATTTTGTTAACAAAACTGTGCTGCATTTATTTATTTGCTTGACTGAATATTGCTGGTCTCTGTCTGTATTTTGTTAACAAAACTATGCTGCATTTATTTATTTGCCTAATTGAAAATTGCTGGTCTCTCTCTGAATTTTGTTAACAAAACTGTGCAGCATTTATTTATTTGCTTGAGTGAATATTGCTAGTATCTGTCTGCATTTTATCAACATAACTGTGCTGCATTTATTTATTTGTTTGTTTGAATATTGCTGGTCTCTGCATTTTGTTAAAGGAGAACCACACCCACAGACTCAAAAAACATGTTTATTTCATCATGGTTTGGTGTTTCCTACATTTTAACACCACTCTGGGGCTATTTACAGGTTTTTAAATATTTTTATACATAATTTCTGAGTCTGACCACATGGGGTCTGGCATCTTGAAATAATTCTTATTGTTTAGTCTGTCCCATAATGCAGTGCTTGTCTGTAAAAAATTACATCATGCATGCCTATTTCTTCCTGAAGCTCCTGTCACTGCATTTATTTTACATGCATACACACTGCTGTCTTTCAGTCAGTTAGTTTTAAGTAACATTTCATGCCATTCAGTGACTACGTAAAACACAAACAGTGCAAATGCCACAGAACAGACTTTCAAAGTGTTTTTTAATGCTTCTTTTTAGAATGGCTAAACTGCAGTGTTTTGTGAAACCTGAATTGTACTACTTTGACTCATCTACCATCCCCCTTCACACCTAACTTCCCTAGCTGTCAAAGTGCTAAGAGTAATTTGAGCTGTTACCACCTGTGATTGACAGCCCACAGCCAGAAACATGACTCGTGTACTGTTTCCTTGTTCTAGCCTTTACTTTCTGTATGGGTAGGCAAAGGACCAGGTAGCCGAGACATCACAGCATGGGTGGTTTTTTTTAGAAAGGTCGTGGAAATGTCAGTTTGGGGAAGGAATTGGCCAGAAAACTACCTGTATTCATAGGTAATTATGACATCAATGAATTGGAGAATGCAGCAAGCTTTACCAGGGTGGGACAAAAGTTTCTCGAAAGTGAAACCACCACAGTACAAGGTACTGTTTTAGTGGAGCAAAACAGTCAATTTAAAATATTTTACATGCTGTATTGTTGTTTATTCATAGCAGGGCCAGTAAATAGGGAGAAAAGGGACAGAGAAGTTGAGCATTTAATAACAGAATCCCATTGTTGTCCTTTAACAAAATTATACTGATTTATTTATTTGCTTAAACAAATATTGCTGGTCTCTGCATTTTATTAACAAAACTGTGCTGCATTTATTTGCTTGACTGAATATTGCTGGTCTCTGGTTGCATTTTGTTTTTTCCCCACCGTCCCACGCAAGTGTTGTTGTATTCTTAAACTTGGTGGCTTTGCAACTGCCCACCGCTGCTGTAAATTTGATTTTGGACACTCCTCCCAGTCTCATCTCATTTGTTCACTCTACTGAGTACAGTGAGACCATCTGACAAGGACTACCCCCTTGCTTCTTTGACTTTGAACACTCCTCCCAGTCCCATTTCATCAGCTCATTCTACTGTGTACAGAGAGAGCATTTGGGAAGGCCAGCCCCCTTAGTTTCTTAATCTTGAATTATCTTCTGTTTCCTCCCTCTTCACCTAACAAAAAAGAAATACACTTTATTCAGCTGCTTTTAC
Organism: Protopterus annectens; assembly: GCF_019279795.1. Classification (NCBI taxonomy): domain Eukaryota; kingdom Metazoa; phylum Chordata; order Ceratodontiformes; family Protopteridae; genus Protopterus; species Protopterus annectens. The sequence goes on from NC_056733.1 coordinate 1,262,175,723, forward strand.
TATAATTGTGTTCTTCCTACTTTATTACCTTACTTTGTTGCTTGCTCTTACGTGTTCGAGTGCTTTTATTCTGCTGCATGTATTACTGCTTGCTAGTTGGCTGATTAAATATATCTGTTATTCTAAGCCTCTTAGTTTTGGTATTAACACTAGGGCCTCAAGCCAGTTGTTTTACATTTAAGAAGGTTTTTGTGGTCTAAACTCTTGTGGCCAAACTCTTATCAAAACCCTCTCTCCATAAGTCCGCCCAATTATTCAGAACACTATATCCGAACAATTCCCATCAATTTCTCCTTCCAGCCTGGTCAACATGGGCATACTGAGACAGTGCAGCAAATGCCTCATGACAGCCCTCTTCTCCTAGTGCATAATTCTTCTATGTACGAGAAATGCATCTACATCAAGTAACCTGGAATCCATGCTCTCTTGCACCACAGTCAGTACTCCTGACAAAGAGGAGACTGCCAGCACAAACACCACACCACCCACATCACAAAGCCAAGCACAGCACACACACACCTATGCAGAGGTCTTCAATAAAAACTTACCTAAACAGTACAAACCTTCAAAACACACTCACAAACATTCCACACACAACACCAAATACATCACACACAGCAGATAACACACCAGCGTCTCACAAACACAGCCCATAAGGCATAACAATAACCCAACATAGCTCATAAAGCATAGCAATAAACCAAACATACTAGTCATGGGTAACTCAGTTGTGAGACACACCAATATCCCCCTCACCAGGCTCGACAAGGAGAAGGTCACGGTCAGTTGACTGTCAGGTGCCAGAATCCACCACATAACGCACGCACTTAAGTCTCTCCACAACAGGTACAAGTATGACTCTGTCATTGTCCATGTTGGTGTGAATGACTTGAGATGTACCTCCCTGGACTATATAAAGAGAGACACAACTGAGCTCTCAGAGTAAGTGTCCCAGGCAGGTATGACCCTAGCCTTAAGCAGCATCCTAATTTCACCAAGAATGATACCACAATACCAAAAAAGAATAACAGACTTCAAAATTGGCTTGGTTTCTGGTGTCATTCCAAGGGGATCAAGTATCTATCTGGCAGGGATGACATGGTTGATAGGCCTCGATACTTTGCCAGAGAAGGCCTCCACCTGTCTCCCCTTGGATTCTGGCCAAGGCTCTTTCCTCCCCCATTGTGCCTTTTTTAGGCAATGTCCCAAAGACAAATCTTCCAACATAACACATATGTCAAAAAGCAAATTGAAGGTCATGCTACTTAACGTTAGGAGCCTTAACATGAAAATGCCCTCACTGGAGGGTCTCCTGTCATTGGAAGATGCCAACATCTGTGCAGTCATGGAAACTTGGTTCAAGGCTGTGGAGAACACCCCTGCCTTGCCAGGCTATACCTCATTCCACAGATTCTGACCCAAAATGAGGTCGGGAAGACTAATGTCGGTGGAGTCTCTATCTTCATTATGAGTCTCTATCTTCATTAAAGTCAAGCACATCTCCAGACTTATTTGCCAGCATGCCACATTATAACTTCTCCAGATGCACCTGACAGTTGGCAAGACATCCATCCAAGTTACAGCCAGTTATAGATCCCCTCCATGACTCAAGCCACCCACTCCTCCTGCCTGGACCTACTTGACTCCATCATGGTACCCCCTAACACCCTGATCCTTGGTGACTTCAACTACGCCACCATAGACTGGGTGAACTATTTCTGCACAAATGCACTCACCCAGTGATTGCTTGACTTCATCAGTTCTAATGCACTACACCAGCTCATCTCATCCCCCACAAGGGGAGAAAACATCCTGGGCTTGGTTCTCACCAACATGGGTGACTGCTACAAAACTCTCATAGTAAGTTCTTCCCTGGTGAGATCAGATCATCCGTCAGTCTCATTCGAAGTTTTTATCCTGTCCAACCGCCCCAGCTGTAACCAAGCTAAAAAAACTTCTCAAAAGCTGCCTACAACTTCCTAAGGGAGGGTAACAGTAGCTTCACACCACCACCACCCTCAGAGGATGCAGGCAACTATGCTGAACAGTACAACAATGCATTACACATGTACCTGTACAACTGCATGGACTCAGCCATACCCAACAGAACTAAAACCTGCTCATCAAGGAAACACAAACCTGTCTGCTAGACATCCACTATCAACAGGCTTTAGAACAAAAGGAAGAAACTGTTGGCCAATGGTAAAAAGGAACAAATTCCAAATGGGAAAAACTCTCTCCTTAGCCTCAACAAGCAAATTAGATCACTGGAGAAAACCTCCAAAAACAATTATGAATCAAAACTAGCCTCCGAAACAAAGGGAAATGACAAAGCCTTTTTCAGTTATGTCAGGAACCTCCATGACAAAGCCCAGGTTTGTTCTGAATTAATACTTAATGGTATCACTTACACCGATCCTATTGACTTAACCAACCTGCTAGCAGATAGATCCAGCACAAACTTCACCCACCTGTCCCCCCCAAAGGCCCATTTGACATCCCCGTACCTCATATCTCCACAGATCAAGTGTTAAAGGCCCTATCCAAGGCAAAGAACACAGCTTCCATGGGACCTGATCGTGTCCCAGGCTGTATTCTGCACCATCTCCAGCAAGAACTAGCTTTGCTATTGAGCACCCTATTCAACCACAGACTAAGTACAGGCTTCATTCCAACAGAGTGGAGAAAAAGAAGTTATGTACCTACCATAACGTTCCATGTTAGTTGTCTTCTTCTCGCCTTCTTTCTTGCTGGTTGGGTTCAGAGCCAATCCTCGGCTCTGACTCGGCCATCTTCAAAACCTCGAGAGCTGCTTACTGGCTTGAAGCCCCCACTATATCCCATGATGCCTGGCGCTAGATACCCAGATCTCGTTTGGTAAGTCTAACTGCAGACATAATAATAAATGAATGCTATCCTAGAATGCATAATTCCTACTGGGGAGACTACTAAGCAGAAGGAAATAGCCAGAGAAGACTCAGCCAGTGCAAAATCAAGAGGAACTCTTCTCGGTCCACTAGGATAGGGGGATGGAGGGTGGGACGCAAGAAAGAAGGCGAGAAGAAGACAACTAACATGGAACATTATGGTAGGTACATAACGTCTTTATGTTAAGTTGTCTATCTCGCCTTCATTCTTGCTGGTTGGGACAGCATCCCTAGCACCTAAAATCCTGGGTGGCTCATCAGAAAAGACTCTTCAGAACAGTGGAACCAAAATCAGCTCTGCTACTGGAAACCAAATCCAACTTGTAATGCAAAATGAAAGTATGTGGGTTGGCCCATGTAGCTGCAGTACAAATAGATTCCATGGGCAACCTAGCCTGAAAAGCCACCGAAGTGGCTAAAGCTCTGGTGGAGTGACCTTTTGGTTTGACCGGTAATTCTTTATTCCTGAGTTGGTATATGAATGTGATGATAGAAGACAACCACCTGGATAAGGTCACCTTGGCGACAGGAAGACCCTGTTTACCTACTGCATAAGACAGGAACAGTTGATCTGATTTTCTAATGTCTTTGGTTCTATGTAAATAAAAGCGTAGTTGCCTGTGAACATCTAACTGATGCAACTTATACTCCGCCCTGTTGGAGGGGTTAGGGAAAAACACAGGAAGGTCTGTGGACTGATTCAAGTTACTTTCTGAAGAGACCTTAGGAAGGAAGGAAGGATTAGTCCTAAGAGCAACCCTGTCATTGTGGAAGATGAGGTATGGGGGACGGGTAGAAAGAGCCTGTAGTTCCGAAACTCTTCTGGCTGAAGTAATAGCTACCAGAAAAAGGGTTTTCCAAGATAAGAACTTCAGTGAACAAGAAGCTGCAGGTTCGAAAGGGGGCAAAATTAGCTAAGCAAAAATCAAATTTAGATCCCAGGGTGGTGGAGGATCTCTCACTGGGGGCCTGAGCAGAGTGGTTCCTTTGAGAAAGGCTTTACACAGCTTATGGGACATGATATTGTTTTCCGACAGGCCAATGTGAAAATCTGAAATTGCCGCTAACTGAACTCTAACTGTAGCAGAAGTAGAGCCAGCATGGAAGAGCTCTGCGAGAAATTCTAAAATGGCATGTACAGGGGCTGAAAAGGGGTCTATACCTTTTGCCTCTGCCCAGGAAGAAAAAAGTTTACATTTACTAGCGTAAGTTTTTCTGGTCGTAGACTTGTGTGAAGACAAAAGGATTTTGTGCACAGAGGGGGAGCTATCTGGGAGCCTGGCTAAGGTTGGAAGTGGAGCAACCACGCTGTGAGCTGGAGAGAGTGCAGAGATTGTTGCAGCCCGCCTGATTGATGAATCAAGAGGTTTGGAACTAGGTCCAGAATTCAAGGCTGTTCGAGAAGATAGTGATGCAGGAACGGAAACCATATTTGTCAAGGCCAGTAAGGTGCAATGAGGATCATTTTGCAACCCAAAACAGTAGCCTTCTGAATGAGCTTTGGAATGAGGGGGAAAGGAGGGAAAGCATAAAGAAGTCCCTGGGGCCAATCGTGGACTACAGCGTCTCTGGGGGAATGTCCGGGAAGTGGAAGGAGAGAAAAGAAATTGCTGCACTTGCTGTTGAAGGGAGTTGCAAAAAGGTTGCAGCAAGGTTGGCCCCATCTGCGGAAGATTTGGTCCGCAACTAACTGGTTCAGAGACCACTCGTGAGGCATGAGAATTGCTCTGCACAGCCTGTCTGCTATGACGTTGGACCTCCCAGGGATGTGCATTGCAATCAGAAACCGTTGGGAAGAGATCGCCCACTGCCAGAGTCTGAGTGTTTCTCGACATAGGGGGTAGGACCTAGTTCTGCCCTGCTTGTTGTTGTACCACACTATGGACATAATGTCCATTTGAACTGCAATGGTCTCGGTAGGAAGAGAGTCCTGAAGAGCCTGCAACGCTAAGAGCATGGCCCTCATCTCCAAGACATTTATGTGCAGATGATACTCGTGAGGTTGCCAGATGCCTTGGACTGTTCTGCCCTGATAATGCCCCCCCCCACCCAATCAGGGAGGCATCCGTGGTCACTATAGCCACTGGAGGGGGGAGAACAAATGGTCTGCCGTGGAGCACTGATGTGGAAACCATCCACCACGCAAGATGCTTCTTGCATGCTTGAGTGATCATAATCATGTAAGACATGGGAAGTTGCTGGAAGGACCATTGGGTGAAAAGAAGCCACTGGAGAATCCTCATGTGAAAACGAGCTAGAGGTACAAGTACAATTGCTGCTGCCATGAGACCTAGCGTTTGAAGGACAAACCTGGCTTGAATCCTTTTCCATGCTAATAAAACCTTGACATGCTGGCGAATCACTAACACCCTGTCTGGTGGGAGGCTCGGCAACATGTGTTTGGTATATAAATTTGCGTCTATAAAGGTGACAGACTGACAGGGCGACAATGCAGACTTTTCAAAATTTATTGTGATACCTAGCCTGGAGAAAGTGTTGATGGTGCAGTCTCTGGCTCGCAGCAGGTGATGTCTGGTGGTAGCAGTGAGGAGCCAGTCGTCGAGATATGGAAACACCTGGAATCCTTGCCATCTCAGGTGGGCGGTAACTACTGCCATACATTTGATAAACACCCTGGGGGCTGTGGTGAAACTACAGGGCAGAGCTCTGAACTGATAATGGCTGGCTCCCAGCCAGAAACGAAGGAATCTTCGGCAGCCTCTGTCCATTTTGATGTGGTAGTACACATCCTGAAAGTCTATGGAGCACATCCAATTGTCCTGACGCAGAAAGGGTAAAATGGACTGAAGCGTGACCATCAGGAACTTCATTCTTTGTACAGACTTGTTTAGTCTGCTGAGATCCAAAATGGGTCTCCAGTCCCCTGTCTTTTTTGGTACCAAAAAGAACCTTGAGTAAATTCTGGAACATTGTTGGTCTGCTGGGACTTGCTGGATGGCCCTTTTTTTTAGCAGTTTTGAGACTTCTTGCACTGCTTGGTCCCTTAGATTGGGTGGAACATCTGGAAGGGACTTGTTTGACCTTAAGGGGGTGCGAACAAAGGGAATTCTGTAGCCTCCGGATATGACAAACTGTACCCATTTGTCTTGTGTTATGTTTTGCCAGGCTCTTGGGTAGAGAAATAATCTTCCCCCGACTGCCTTCAGAGGTGAGCAGCCGGGCAACCCTTCAGGGATGCTGGAAGGGCTTGTCAGAGAAAGATTCTCTGCTGCCCTGGTTTTGCGGACCCCCTCTGCCACAAGGGCGGCGTCTGTTATTGTTCCCTCCTCTGCCCCTGGAAGGGAACTCACCACGTGTGTCCGGCAAGGCTCTTTGGGATTTCCGGAACCACATCTTCCCACTCTTCTGACCCTTAGGATATGGTCTGGAAAGAGTGGAAAAATGGACTCCTACAGCAGAGACAGTCTTGCCTTCCTGCTCACACCTGGTAAGGGTATCTTTCACCTGTTTTCTGAAGAGAGAGGAACCATCAAAAAGGGTGTTGGTGAAAGACACTCTGAAAGGTTCTGCAAAGTTAAATAACCGCATCCAAGCGTGCCTCCTTAGGGCGACGCCTGTGCCTGTGGCTCTACTTGCACCATCGGCTGCATACAAAATGAGCCGCATGGAGGAGATTACCACTGAATTAAGAGTCGCCAGCTGGGAGGCTGCCTTAGCCTGGGCCCCCTCAGCTGATGGATCTTGGAGGTATCTCCAAGCTCTTTCAGGAGATCCCTCTGAAGACGGGTAGGCATAGGTAATTCAGAGACCACATGGAAAAGGTCGCTGAAGAGAACATCCGCTTCTCATATCTGTCCATCGTCCTGGACTCCTTGTTAGGGGGATGAACAGATGAAGAGGTTTCAGCCAACTCCTTCTTTGTGGCCACTGCTGCCACCATGGCATCAACGGGGACACCCTTGGTCAAGAACTGTTTGTCCTGCGGGGCAGTAATGAACTTGGCAGGTATTCTAGGGGTCGGTTCCACTGTGACTGGAGCCGTCCACGCCTTTTGAGCCACCACAGACATCAGTGGGTCAAAAGGCAGAGACACCCAGGAGGTGGAAGGTCGGGATCCAAACACATCCAGAATACCGACTCATCCTCGGAAGGGCTTAGGGTAGTCCAGTTTCCCCTCTGTCTAAGCATCTCAAGGATGTCTGAGAAGGAGACATCTTCAGAGGGGGATCTTGGGGACCATTCTGACTCCTCTAAGTCAGTATCCAATGTGACAGACTCGGGGGAGTCAATATGCTTCCTCTTGCATTTTTTCTTGCAAGGTGGCTCCTCTGAAAGACCAGGGGAGGCCTCACAAGAGGAGGATGCACCCACAGGGGTGTCCTGGAGCACTGGATCCCCACGCTTGGGGTCTGGAAGAGGGGCAGAGGCTGATGCAGGCACCCTAGGGGGAGGAGCCAATGGGGTCGATCGTGGGACTGACTCAGGGGCCAGTACACTCCTCATCACATCGAAGGCATCCCTGCCCGGATGCAGAGAAGGCTCACGCTCCGAAGAAACCAGAAGCCCTCCCACACCGAGGGAGACTGCTCTGAGGCAGATGTGGGAGCCGAGCTCACCTGCGCCGGAGCACCGAGAGGGAGAACGAGTTTGGACAAGGGTCCAATGCCACTCGCCCCCTCGGAGCCGACGAGGGAGTCACTGCACTCAGATCCCTCCAGGGAAGGTACCATGGAAGGGATTGGAGCAGACGACGAAACCGAAAGAGAGGGTATTGGCGCCGACAGTTCCACGACTCGAACCCCAACGAACTCCGGCTCCGAGCTCAAAGGAAGAGTCGGAGGAGGAATATCTACAGCTGTGGACGGAGCCGACTCCTGATGAGGAGGGCTGGACAACATTTTGGCTAGGGCCTGCGATTTTAAGAGCCTACTGACCACTCTTTCCAAGTCATGGTCCGAAAGTCTAGAGGACCGACAAGAGTGGGATGATCGATGACTACGCTCTGACTGGGGCAGGGGCGACTTCGGAGCCGAACGTATCGACTCCAAAGAAGGAGACCTGGATCTCTTTCGACTCTCAACTGGCTCCGAAGACCGTGTTGGAGCCGACTGGGAGAGAGGGACCATCGGTTCCAGCCGGAGCCAAAATGGATTGTGTGGCTTCACCCAACGACGGCTCCAAAATGGGAGCCAACGGTTTAGGTGGCCTGGAAGATTTCACCAGCTGAGCCTTCGCCGGTGAATCTTCGGGTTTAAGCATACCCCTCAGAATCAATTTATTTTTGCACTCCTGCAGGACTCTTGGACTGAAGGCATGACAGATTGAGCAAAAGTCCTGCAGGTGCACAGTGCCCAGACAATAAACACAAGAAGTGTGACCATCTGTCAGGGACATCTTCTGACAGCATGAGTCACACTTCTTGAATCAGGAAGGTTTTGGATCCTTGGACATCCTAGGGAGAAAACCAAGGACATGTTTCCACACAGATGGTTAAGGTAACCAACAGTAAAAGTTAACACTCTACAGTTACCACAACCCAGTACATGTACCACTACAACAAAATCTATCGAAAACTATCACTAAACACTAACAGTAATTAATTAGAAGAAATTTTTTTTTTTTAAAGGGAGATAGAAAGAAAGGTTAACCTCCAACTTAAATGAAAAGAACCTTTCTGTGGAAAAGGGAGAGAAGGGGGGAGGGGAAACTCTCTAATTTAAACGAGTGTCTTGAGGAAGGGTAACACTTATCTAGGAAGAAAACTAGCTACAATACTAAAGTCTAACTAAAGTACAGTTGTGTACACCTACCATAAATGTAGATGTTCGAATGTCTTCACTGTTGCAGTCATGACTGCAGGGTTCTCCCCTGCCGGCAGGCAGCCCTCGTTCGGCCAGAATCCCAAAGTCTGGGTCCGGCGTTGGCTGTTCAACCATGCTCCCTGACGTCAGAGCACCAGGAGTATAAAGCTGACAGCCGACGTCATCTTCTCCAGTTTTTCTTGCCCCAGATGTCAGGAGTCCCAAAATGAAAAAGGTCCCATAACCTTTGCAAATACACCTCAGAAGAATGCTGAAAAAAGGAAATACACAAAAGTAAAAATAAGAGGGGGACAGGAGGGAGGGAAACCCAGACTGCAACAGTGAAGACACTCGAACATCTACATTTATGGTAGGTGTACACAACTGTACTATGTTCATCGTGTTTCACTGTTGCAGTCATGACTGTAGGGTAGAATCCCAAAGCTGAAAGAAAGAAAGGGAGGTGGTCATAAAGAAGAAGGGGCGGCTAAAAGGCCCTGCAAGACTGCAGAGGCAAAGCCTGCCCTAGACTTAGAGTAGAGAGGTAGATTGTACTGCTTAGAAAAAGTATGCACTGAACTCCAAGTTGCAGCTTCCAAAATGTCTTTGGTAGGAACTCCCCTGAGGAAGGCCGCAGAAGTGGCAGCAGCTCTGGTGGAATGAGTCCGTATACTCCCTGGGATTTGCTTTCCATGGTGTGAATAACAAAATCTGATTCCATGAGCAATCCATTTAGAAATGGTCTGTTTTGAAATGGCTTTCCTTGGGAACTTGAAGCATAAGAAACAAACAATTGTTCTGATTTTCTGATGTCCTTGGTTCTGTTCAGTTAAAAACGTAGTTGTCTGTGTACATCCAAGGAATGTAAGATCCTTTCCCCCTTATTTTGAGGAGTGGGGAAAAAGGTTGGCAAGTGGATAGTTTGATTTAAAGCTACTTTGGAAACCACCTTAGGCATGAAGGTAGGATTAGTCCTCAAAGATACCCTGTCTTGATGAAAAATAATATAAGGTTCCACAGCCATAAGAGCTTGAAACTCTGAAACTCTCCTGGCAGAGATTAGTGCTAACAGGATAGCTGTCTTCCAAGATAAAAACTTGATGTCAGAAGAGGCAGCAGGCTCAAAAGGAGGCAAGGTTAGTTTTTCCAAAACATAGTTGAGATCCCAAGCAGGAATACGAGGAGATCTAGGCGGTCTTAAGTTTTTAGCTCCTCTGAGAGACTGTCTCATGAGCTGGTGGGAAAAGATGGGAGGGTCTCTATTATAACCTCCTTAGAAAACAAAAATGGAAAAAAACTAAGGGTAATGCTGCTCAACGCCAGAAGTCTAAATCTCAAGATGCAGGCACTTGATGCACTCCTCAGCATAGAGAACATCGACGTCTGTGCAGTAACTGAAACCTGGTTCAAGGCTCCTGAGAGCACCCCAGCGCTACCAGGCTATACCTCGTATCATGCATTTCGGCCCCAAAACCCGGGCCGAACCACAAATGGAGGGGGAGTGTCCATATTCATAAAGGACACCCACACCTCCAGGTTAGTAGCAACACATGAAGCATCAGTGACCATACAGGTGCAACTAACCATAGGCAAAACTGCTATACAATTGGTAGCATGTTACAGACCACCCTCCCAATCTCAAGAACCCCAGTCAGCCTTCCTGAAGACATTGAAGGATATGAATGTATCACAAAATACCATCATACTGGGAGACTTCAACTACCCAAACATAGATTGGGTACATTATTCTAGCCCTAATACCCTAGCCCAAAGGTTCCTGGAATTCATAAATTCAAATGCACTGGAACAACTAGTCACCTCTCCCACTAGGGGAGATAATATACTAGACCTGATCATCACAAACATGGGGACAAAATGCTCCACACCGGAAGTATACCCCTCACTAGTGAGATCTGACCACAAACTAATCACCCTGGATATACATATCCCACCTCCACCCCCAGCACAAAAGATCACAGTGAAAAACTTCTCAAAAGCAGACTTCACTCTTCTTAAGACTGAGATGGTATCCTTTAAGCCCACTGTGCCAGTGGATACCACATCCCACAATGCCGAATCCTTCACAAATGCTTTCTATGGACATCTCCAAGAATGCATGGATCATGCAATCCCCAAACAAATCCAAGTCCCCCTCCACCAAATGTAAGCGTCCTGTCTGGTGGACCTCAGCCATAAACAAATTGTATAACAAAAGAAGGAAGCTACTGCACGTCAGAGCGAAATCCCATGAAGGGAAGACATCTCTGATCAACATTAGCAGAAAACTACGTTCTCTCATAAAAAAATCCAAGGCAAACTTTGAGAGAAAAATCGCTAAGGACACTAAAGATAACCACAAAGCCTTCTTCAGCTATGTTAGAAAACTGGGCAAAAACCCTCAGATATGCTCAGAGTTGGTTCACAACAACAAAAAATACACTGAACCCACAGATATTGCTAACAATCTGGCTGACAGGTTCAGTGCAAATTTCTCCCCTCCTTCACCCCCAAAAATAGAAATACTTATCCCAGCTGAACGTAATCTCCCTGTCATCTCAGATGTCCAAGTGAGAACCGCCCTAAACAAAGCAAAAAACACAGCATCAATGGGACCTGATGGTATCCCGGGGTGCGTGTTACGTGAACTCCAAGAGGAGCTAAACCCACACATAAAAATGCTATTTAACCTTAGCCTTACTTCAGGATATGTACCTGAACACTGGCGTACAGCAACAGTGGTCCCACTCCACAAGGGGGGTGCCTCTACGGACCCTGGAAACTACCGCCCCATAAGCTTAACTAGCCTGGTCTGCAAAGCTATGGAAAGAATCATTATGGAACTCATAAACAGAGACATAGGGGACATGACCCCACCCAGTTTGGCTTTGTAAAGGGCAGATCCTGCCTTTTAAACCTGGTTGACTTTTTCAAAATAGTCACCAGAGCCATTGATGAGGGCAAAGCAGTCCACACAGCATACCTGGACTTGGCTAAGGCCTTCGACACAATACCCCACTCAGGCATCATAGATAAGCTAAACAGCTTAAAAGTAAACCCTTATGTCACTAGATGGGTTGCAAACTGGCTAAAGGACAGAACCCATAAAGTTAAAATCGCTGGAGCAATGTCAGACTCAAAGCCAGTCACAAGTGGTGTCCCACAGGGATCTGTCCTGGGAACCCTCTTGTTCGGCATTTATTTCTCAGATGTTAAAGCAAACATGGGAGGGCTGTGGCTGACAAAGTTCGCAGATGACTGCAAACTAGGCGCCATAGTCGATACACCAACAGACACACACATCCTACAAAAAGGCCTCACTGAAACGGACAACTGGTGCCATAGTCACAGCCTAAAACTAAATGCCAAAAAATGTATAGTCATCCTTTTTGGAAAAAACAAAGTACCCACAAATTATCACATAGACAGCAACCCACTGATTACGGAAAAAGTAATCAGAGACCTAGGGACCCAAGTAGACAGCGACCTCTCATTTGACACCCACGTTGCCAAAGTGGTTAGAAAAACATTCTACCTTGCACACCTCATCATGAAGGGATTCACATCCAGATCCTAGGATGTCATTGTACCCTTATATTCCTCCCTCATCAGACCCATGATTGAGTACAATGCCCCATTTGGTATGTACCTCACCCGGCATTTGCAACAGCTGGAGAGACCACAAAAGTACCTCACCAAAAGGATCAAGGGTCTCCAACATATGTCTTATTCTGCCAGACTAAAGAAACTTCAGCTCTATTCAGTAGCATACCGCCTGCTCAGAGGTGATCTCTGCCTGACGTACAAGGCCATGTCCAATCAGGATCTGATGGACATGCTCCACCTCAAAAAATCCAAACCCATCAGGACCATGAGAGCTAAAGACTTAAACCTCGGCACAAGTATGAATAGGACATGCTGGAGGGATAGATTCATAACCCAAAGGCTTCCCATGCTTTGGAACAGGATCCCAGTTTGTATTAGGCAGAGCCCCTCACTGACTCTCTTCAAGAGAAATCTTGATGAGTGGATGGGAGATCGTATGTTTACCCCAGGGGTCACATCTGTGTCACTGCTAGACAGGGGCACAGTAAACTAATTCTATTATATAAGGGGACCTTCATTGTGTCACTACTAGACAGAGGCACAGTATTCTAGATTTATTCTGTACATTTTTGTACCATTTCAAGGGGTGGCAAAAGCCACATCACTATGGCTAGGCTTACAAATGCCCCAGGGCGGATAGCCTAGTACTACACTATGAAACTATAATACTATAATTAGCAGAAATAGCAGAGGCATGTATCTTAATAGAAGAGAAAGAGAGACCCTTATGTAAGAGATCTGTAAGGTAAAGTAAAATTAACGTAATGTTAGGAAGAAGAGGATCAGAATCCTGAGCCTGCATCCAGGAACAAAATCTTTTCCATTTTCCTGCATAAGATTTTCTAGTGCTAGGACGTCTGGCTTCTAAAATGACATCCATAACCTGCTTGGGTAGAAAAGAAGAAATCAAAGGCCCTGGATTAACCAGGCCACCAGGCTGAGAGTTCTGACATGAGAGTGTAGAACCTGACCCTGATGTTGGGACAGAAGGTTCGGCGACTGAGGTAAAACCCAAGCGGGCTCCAGGCATAGGTTTTTTAGAGTTGAATACCAAAACTGCCAAGGCCAATTTGGAGCCAGCAAGATTATCATCTTGGGCTTGTCCTGTTTTATCTTCAATAAAACCCGTGGAAGAAGAGGAAGAGGCGGAAAGGCATATCCCGAGAGGTTCCTCCAACTGAATGACAGGGCATCCACTTTCCAAGCTTCTCTGTGGAAAGTCCTGGTGCAAAAATTCTGTAGTTGATGATTGAGATGGGATGCAAAGAGGTCTATGTGAGGACATCCCCAGACTGCTGTTATCATCCTGATTATTTTGGTGTCCAGCATCCACTCGTGTGGATCCGAAAGGTTTCTGCTCAAACTGTCTGCCAGGAAGTTTTGTTTCCCTGGTAGAAACTGAGCTTGAAGATCCAGATTGCAAGCTAGAGCTGTGTTCCATAGATCCATGGCTAGTCTGCAAAGGGGGTAGGAATGAGATCCCCTTTGCTTGTTTATGTACCACATAACTGTGGTGTTGTCCGTCCGTATTAGTAGTTGTCCTGGTTGTAAGAGATTCCTGAAGGCCAATAGAGCTTTCTGAACGGTAAACATTTCCTTCAAGTTGATATGCAGGTGCTTCTGATCCTTTGTCCAAAGGCCCTGCAGACAATTGCCCTGAAAATGGGCTCCCCAAGCATAATCCGAGGCGTCCGTGGTTAGAATCTGAGTGGCAGGAGGCAGACGGAAGGGTTTCCCTTTGTTTAGAGCACATGCCCTGGACCACCAAAGAAATTCCTTTTGAAGGCAAGGAAGGACGGAGATCAGTATGTCTAAACTGTGGCAATGCTGAGACCATACACTTTTTAGGTACCACTGTATTTTCCTCATGTGTAATCTTGCATATGGTACGAGAAGGATGCAGGAGGCCATGTAACCCAAAGCCTGCAGGAATTTCCTTACAGATAGTTGAGTTAAAGTTGCCAAGGTTCTGAAAGTTGAAGCCAGCTGTAATTGTTTTTCAGATGTCAGAAATGCCATCTGGGTTGTGGTGTTTAGAAGTGCACCCAAAAAAGTTATCTGTTGTGATGGTGTTAAATTTGACTTTTTTATGTTTACAGAGAATCCCAGGAACTTGAGGAGGTTCTGTACAAATTCTAGATGCTGGAGTAAGACATCCTTGCTGTCTGCCTGAATTAGACAATCGTCCAGATAAGGGTAAATTTGAATTCCCTTGAGTCTGCAGTAAGCTACTACTGGAGCCAGGCATTTGGTGAAGACCCTGGGCGCAGTAGACAATCCAAAGGGCAGCGCAGAGAATTGAAGGTGCCTCGATCCGGCCTTGAACCTGAGGTATTTTCTGCGATCCTGCCTGATGGGAATGTGTAAATATGCCTCCTTTAAATCCAAAGTTACCATCCATGCATTTTTGGACAGCATTGGAAGTAGCTGCTGTATAGTATGCATCTTGAATTTTGGAATCTCTAGAAAGGTGTTCAAGACCGACAGATCCAGAATGGGTCTCCATGAATTTTGCTTCCTTGGGACTAGAAAGAGCCTTGAGTAAAAACCTTTTCCCATCTCTGAAAGTGGAACCAGTTCTATGGCATTCATAGCCAAAAGAGCTTCCACCTGGTTTAAGGCCTCAGTCCATTGATGTTTTGGAAGGTCTGGCCATCCGCTTGGCCTTGGCAAGGTATGAAAATGGAATTTGTAACCTCTTAAAACCACATCCAAAACCCACTTGTCTTGGGTTATTTGAGTCCAATTTTGATAAAAAAGAGAGAGTTTTCCTCCGAGAGGGGCTTCCAGGCAAGAAGTTCCTGTAGCCCAACAGAGGGAGTCATTGAGTTTGTTTTCTTTGAGTTTGTGACCTGTCCTCTCCTCCCCTAGGGGTGGAGAGCTTCTTGGCCTATAAGAAGCTTGTGTTTGAGGCCTTCCTCTGGAGCGTCTATATCTACCCCTCTGAGGCCTGTCTGAAGTGGGAAAGGACAAATTTTTTGAAGGCCAATTCCTGCTAAATCTAGGTGGCTGTACTTGTAAGAAATCTTTAACTGTTTGCATGGATTTCACCTTATCCTCCATCTTTTTAATCACCTCTTCAGCTTTTGATCCAAAGAAAACATTATGCTGAACAGGAGCATCCAATAATTTAGCCTTTACTTGTTCAGGCAAATTTTGTTCCTTTAGCCATGCATGCCTTCTAATAACTGCGCCAGAGGCCGCAGCCCTACAAGAAGCCTCCAAGGCATCAAATCCACAGTGTAAACCATGCTTCCCAACTTGTTCAGTGGCATGCAATAAGTCATGTAATTCCTTATCATCTGCACAGGCAGAAATGGAAGTAAGCTTTTGTTTTAAAACAGACAAGAGAAATTGATGGTATTTAAACATATGAAACTGACAGTTTAAAGCCCTAATGGACAAAGTAGCAGAAGTGTACACCTTTTTGCCCCATCTCTCTAAAGATCGAGAATCCTTTTCAGTAGGAATGGGATTTTTGGCAGAAGCAGCCTTAACTCCCTTAGGACCCTGAGAAATGGTTTCAGTGTCAGCAGAAGGGTTCTTGTATAAAAACTGATGGGAATCAGGAACCCTGTAATATCTATCAGGCTTAACAGGAGCAGGAGGAAAAGAGTCAGGGGTTAAGTTAGCCTCCGAAAAGGCATCATCCACAATATCCAAAACAGGAGGAATAGCCAGGGGTCTATGTTGGGGAAGAAGAAGAAAATCCCTCAGTCTTTTCTTTGATTCAGAATACTCCTGTCCTTCCCAGTGGAAATGTTCCCTCATTTCATGCAAAGTTTCCCCAAAAGAGAAATCCTCAGGGGGAGAAGCTGAAGGAATGGATTCTTCAGCATCAGAATCCTCATAAGGAGGGAAAGAATATTCCTGATCAGAAGAAGAAACTGAGGAAACAGAAGCCTGATCAGAGGAATCATAATAAACATCCTGCCTTGGCCTTTTATCTGGAGGGGGATGTGAACCCCTAATCATAGTAAGTAAATCCTCCGCCATCTTGAGTAACTGTTTCTGTGACTTGGGAGCCGGTTCAGAGGAGGCCTGTGTTGTAGTCTTTGATTTAGAAGGAGTCTTTGCCTTTGTCTTTGGCTTTGCCTTTATTAGAAGCTGAGTAGGCCTGAAAACCCCTTCGGAAGCTGGTACCTGCACAGCGGCTCCGGACCCATCCGAAGGAGCATTTTCCGAAGGTCCTGCAACAGAAATATTTAAAGGCCTGGTTGGCTCCTCATGAGAGTCCATTTCGGCCATTGGTTCTGAAATGGCCGATGACAGGGGCTGCAAAAGCACCTCACTGACGACGGCCGAATCTGAAGCTGACTCTGCTTGTGCGCTATCATCAGATTTGGACCTCGGAGGCCTGTCTTTATCCTTGCGACGTTTGTGAACTCCGGTAGCCGGAACCGTATCCGACGACATTTTGCAGTTAAAGCGCCTACCGAAGTAATGAAAAGCAAAATCGTACCTTCGCTTAATTGTACGTTGATTGAATCTAGCACAAAACCGACAACTAGCTACGTCATGGTCAGGGCCTAAGCAAGGAATACAGTAAGAATGAAAATCCTTATGAGGTATTTGCTTCCCACATGAAATACAATTATTAACTTTTTCTCACATCGGAGTGGAGCAAGAAAAAAGTTTCCCCAACGGGGTACTTAGCTTTGAGTGGAGAAGAAAATCTTCGGACTGAAGTATAACAGAAAAAATCGTCAGGAGTCAGCCGACCGGCACATGCGAACTGCTATCACCGCACGGCAAGAAAGACTGGAGAAAATGGCATCGGCTGTCAGCTTTATACTCCTGGTGCTCTGACGTCAGGGAGCATGGTTGAACAGCCGATGCCGGACCCAGACTTTGGGATTCTGGCCGACCGAGGGCTGCCTGCTGGCAGAGGAGAACCCTACAGTCATGACTGCAACAGTGAAACACGATGAACATCGACTAATTCTACACTAACCAATACAGTTTTAACAAGAAAAATACAATAATAATAATAATGAAACTTATACGACCTGAGCTAGTAGAACAACCTCGCAGCAGAAGCGGCAAACAAGATCTGGATATCTAGCGTCAGGCATCATGGGATATAGGGGGGCCTCGAGCCAGTAAGCAGCTCTCGAGCTTTTGAAGATGGCCGAGTCAGAGCCGAGGATCGGCTCCGAACCCAACCAGCAAGAATGAAGGTGAGATTGACAACTTAACATCTGCCATTATCATCCTCTTGTACAAAGGTGGTTCCAGTATTGACCCTGGAAACTATTGCCCCATTAGCTTGACAAGTCTTATCTGTAAATCTATGGACCGTATTATTATGGATCTCATAAACAATGACATTGGCAATCTCCAAGCACTTGACCCCACCCAGTTCAGATTCGTCAAGGGCAGATCTTGCCTGTTAAACCTGGTTGACTTCTTTGAGACTGTCACCAAGTACCTGGATGAGGGAAAGTCAGTACATACAGCTTACCTTGACTCAGCCAAAGCCTTTTACACAATCCCCCACTCTGGCATCATCGAAAAGCAAAGACAACTTGGAGTAAATCCCTATCTCATCAGGTGGGAGGTCAACTGGCTCACCAATAGGACTCACAAGGTCAAAACAGGCGCCTCCACCTCCGACAGCAGACCTGCCACTAGTGGTGTTCGCAAGGGATCTGTCCTCGGACCCCAACAGTTTGGCATCTACTTCTCAGAGGTCCAGGCAAAGAGAAAAGGCCTGAGGCCGACCAGGTTTGTAGACTGTAGGTTGGGTGATGCCACTGACTCCCCAACTGATGTTAACATACTGCAAGAGGGTCTCACAGCAACAAATGACTGGTGCCAAAGCCATGGCCTTAAATTAAATGCAAAAAAAATGTATTATCATACCATTCAGCAAAAACACGGCTCTGTGTTTACCACATCAACGGCAACGCCCTAAACACATAATCTGTGGTGAGAGACCTGGCTACACAGGTTGACAACAATCTAACATTCGACCATTATGTAGCGGCAGTGGTCAGAAAAGCCTTTTACTTGGTTCATCACACAAGTAAAGGGATTGCATCCAGAAAAAAGGAAGTTATTACCTTCTCTGTACACCTTCCTCATTATGCCAATAATTGAGTACAACGCCCCATTTGGTATGTACCTCTGCAAACACCTGCACCAACTGGAAAGGCCACAGAAATACCTCACAAAGTAAATCCATGGCCTCCAACACCTGTCCTATGTGGACAGACTCACATCACTTTCACTCTACTCGGTATTGTACAGATTGCTCAGAGGTGATCTGTGTCTCGCCTACAAGGCAATCTTGGACCCTGCCCTACTAGAGATACTCCGTATCTTTAAGTCTAACTCCTCCGCATTACCAACTCAAAAGGCCTAAGTTTAATATGCAACATCAACAAAATATGCTGGAGAGACAGGTTTGTCTCCCAGAGGCTGCCCCATCTCTGGAATAGACTTCCCATACATGTCAAACAGAGTAACTTGCTGACCCCCTTCAAGTGCAACCTTGATGAGTGGATGGGAAACCACAAATTTGTCCAAGGGGTTCCATCTGTGTCCCTCATTGACAGGGGTGACGGGTGCTGACTGCGGCTTTTTTGTGGGGATAAACTCTTGGCTACCTTGTAAAGACCCTAGGGTCATATGCCTTGGAACTTCCTATGATCCTATGAACAAGACATGCATCTGGAGCATTTTTCCCCGGGCCTCCGCTGAAAACAGGCTCTGTGGAACCTAGTCGGACTTTCCCGGTCAACAAATGATAAATAAAATAAATAATAAATAATAATGATGGTGAATAACGAACCTGCAGGAAACTCTCCAGGAATAGATGGTATTCCTGTGGATGTCTGGAAGCTAGGAGGGAAGAAAGTGATACAGATTTGGAAGGTTTTGTTTAACAGTATTTTAAAAGGATATGAAGCTGGGTCTTTACTGTCTTTATGTATTACAGCCACCACATCCTGGAATAAAGCTATGGTGGCTGTAATACCTAAAGACAGTAAAGACTCATCAGACCCAGCTTCTTATAGACCCATTTTAATTTTAAATCATGATTATAGAGAGTGTATGTCTATAATAGTTGAAAGAATGGCAAAGATGTTGCCAAAACTGATAGATAAAGATCAATGTGTTTTTTGTGGGGGGAGGCAAACATCTGACAACATTAATAGAAGAATGATGATCCAAAGGGGAGCAGAATGTAAGAAAATACCGCTGTTGTTGGTGGATCCTGATGCAGAGAAAGCATTCAGAGAGTAAGCTGGGATTTTATAAGTAGGGGAATGGAAGTATCTGCATTCCCTGATACAATAAGATTCATTAGGAGCATACGTGATGGGGTTTCTCTCTGATTAGTAGGGTTCGAACAGAAGAATCAGACAAGGATATACTCATTCCCCTTTGTTATTTGCTTTATATTTAGAGCCACTGGCAAAGAAAATAAGGAACTCAGAAATTCAAGGATATAACTGGTATGGTAATCAAGAAAAGTTGGTTTTAGTTGTAGATATAATTTTGTACTTGATAAAACCAGAAAAGGATATCTCAGTGATGTGGAACATTCTGAGACAGTTTCAAGTCTTTTCAGGATATAAAATGAATCAATATAAAACAAAGACTATAGCTGTAAACTATGTACCCACACATGAATTGGTTCAGCAATACCCATATTTACAGGGACACGATAAAATGACGTTTGGGATTATGGGTTAAAAATGCTTCTGTTACAGCAGCTACAGATATGTGGGAAAAGAACTAACAAGATAATATAAAAACTGAGAAGCTGGAAGCTCTTATTTATCTATATGGATAGCACGATAAAAGCAATGAAAATGTTTTAAGTCCCTTTAGTTTTTTATACAAGTCAGACATATTTTTTATCAACCAGAGAAGTTGTGGAGAATAATTAATAAAGTGACATGGAAGAGGGCAAAGGTCAAGTTGGATGAGTTGATCCTCCCAACAGAAGTTTAGGATTACCTGATATGAATGGATATTTTAGAGGTACACAATTAAGGCTCATACATATAATGGAAGTAGAAAACGTAAGTTAAGTATTTACCATAACAATAGATTCATGTTGTCTTATTTCTGTCTGGTTCAACATGTAGGATGTCTGATCTGGTTGGATTTGACCTTGGCACCTTGTACCAGAGTATTGGATCCAAGAGCTCTGACTCCTTCCCTATCCACTATTCTCCTCTCCTGACTGAATTAACCCAGATTGAGTTTGCTGACTGATTCCAAACAGTCTGAAATAATATAGGAAGGAATGGAGAAAAGGACAGAATTTTGAAAGGAAATCCACTATAGAGGAAAGTAGACCACAAGACAGACAGGGTCCAAACAAGGTCTGTTTGGTTCCTAGGAAAGGAAAAATTACAGTTTGGAAAGGGGAAGGTAATTGAACAAAATGAAAATAAGAAAACACAGCTCTATTGTTAAGGAAAGTACATAACTTACATATTTTTGGGGGTGAATGACTTGAGAATTACCTCTGGACTTTATGAAGAGAGACATGACTAAGCTCTCGGACTGTGTGTCACAGGCAGGTATAAGCACAGCCTTAAGCAGCATTCTTCTCTCTCCAAGGATGATGCCACAATACAAACAAAAAAAAAATGATTGAATTTAACAACTGGTTAAGCTTCAGGTGTCATTCCAAAGGGATCCAGTATCTATAAGGCTGGGAGGAGATGGTCAACAGTCCACATTGCTTTGCCAGAAATGGTCTGTATCAGTCTCCTCCAGGCTTTTGGTTACTGGCAAAGATATTAACCATCACTATTGTGCCTTTTTATGCAGTATCAAAATAACTAACCTCCCAATGAAACAAAATCCTCTCTAGATAAACTCAATACTGCTGCTTAATGTTAGGAGTCTAAACAAGAAACTGCACTCCCTGGAAACACTCTTCACTTTGGAAGATGATGACATCTGTGCAGTCACTGAGACATGGTTCAAGGCCACGGAAAGCACTCCAGCTGTGCAGGGCTACAACGTCTTCCTTACATTCAGAACACAGAGTGTGAAAGCACCAAAGGAGGAAGTGCATCTGTCTTTATTAAGGATAAGTACACCTTGAGACTGATCAAACACTATGACTCTCTCAAGCTGCTCCATGTCCAATTAACCATAGGTAAAATCATCTGCCACATCATAGCATGCTACAGGTCCCTCATCACGAATCAGGAAAAGCATACAGCATACCTGGGCTTACTGCAGTTACTTACACTACAGCCCAATAACTTACTCATGGGTGATTTTAATTATCCTATCATCAACTGTGAAACATACATGGCTACAAACATGCTGGCTCATAGGTTCTTAGACTTTGTCAATGCAAATGCTATGGAACAGCTAGTCAGCATACCCACAAGAGGCTCAAATGTCCTGGACTAACATGGGAGAGCACTGCCCCTCCCCTGGTGATGTCCTGCTAAGATCATACCATAAATCAGTCTCTCACGATGTAATTATACAGCCAGACACCCCATCAAGCTTAAAAACCCTTAATAATTTTTCCAAGACAAATTACCTCCTACTAAGTGATGGTATAAGAAGTTTCAAAGCCCTCTTGAACACAAATAACAGACTCTTATGCAGAGGTATACATCAATGACATGTATAACCACTTAGAAAGTTATACAGAATACCAGGTAGACACCTAGTATACAGGCTATACAGCAAAAGAAAGAAACTGGCTCAAAAGAGGAATAAATCACTCTCAGTCTAAACAAACAAATTAGAGATCATGTAAAGTCCTCAAAAGCTAATTAAAAGCAGAAATAACCTCCCTAGATGCAGATAATCACAAGGTATTCTTTAACTAGATCTGGAATCTAAAGGGGAATACCCAGCTATGCACTGAACTGGTTGTAGATGGCATCACTCATACTGAACTAGAGGTAATAACCAACCAAGCAGCTAACAGATTTGGAGCAAGCTTCACCACCTCATCTCCACCGATCTTCCTCCAAAGTATACCTGCCACCATTCCTCACCCTATTATCTCAACAGGACAGGTCATCTCTGCGCTCTGCAATGCCAAAAACATGACATCACCAAAACCAGACAACATCCCAGGTTGCCTTTTAAACAACTTAAAATGTGATGTAGCAGAACCACTTGTATCCCTGTTTAACAGCAGCCTATAAGCTTGACTACCATCATCTGTAAGGCCATGGAAAGAATCATTATGGACCTTATCAACAAGGACATAGGTAATCTCCAAACTCTGTACCCAACCCAGTCTGGATTTGTTACGAGTAGATCATGTCTGTTAAACCTGGTTGACTTCTTCGAGAAAGTCTCCAAGGTTCTGGATGAGGGAAAGACAATGCATACTGCCTACCTTGACCTAGTCAAGGCATTTGACACAATCTTCCACTCAGGTATCAGAGAAATTGTCCCAATTGGGAATTAACCCCTACGTCATCAGATGGGTAGCCAATTAGCTCACCGACAGGACACATACTGTCAAAGTGGGTGACTTCACCTGTAGCAAAAGACCAGTCACCAGTGCATACCCACAGGGTTCTGTGCTGTGGCCTTTACTGTTCAAAATCTATTTCTCAGAAGTCCAGGTAAATGTGGACGGCCTGTGGCTGACCAAGTTCACTGATGATTGTAAACTGGGAACAATTATTGACGACAATGTCAATATATTGCACAAGGTGTTAATGCAGACAAATGACTGGTGCCAAAGCCAGGGATTGAAGCTAAATGCAAAATAAAAAAAGCATTATTATTCCCATTGGGAAAGCTAACAACCCTGCTAAATACATTACAGACAGCACCCCTGGTAAGTGAAGACCCAGTGGTACATCATCTGGGTACTCCGGTTGATATCATCTAGGTACTCAGGTTGATACCAATCTGAACTTCAATCACCACGTATTCACAGTTGTAAGGAAATCCTTCTAAGTGGCACATCTCATAAGTAGAAACATTGCATCTAGATCTAAGGATGTTATAATTCCATTATAATCAAACCAGTAATTGAACACAATGCTCCCTTTTACATTTATCTCACCAGACACCTGCAACAGCTGGAGAGACCACAGAGGCTTCCCACCAAGAAAATACAAGATACATAAAACAAGTCTTATGTGGCAAGACTGAAAGCCCTGTCACTGTATTACATCTCCTACATGCTGCTAAGGAGTGACCTGTGCCTGGTTTACAAGACAGTCTCTGACTCAGCCCTGACAGAAATGCTACACATTTGTAAATCAACTACACAAGGGTCACTTGCTCCAGAGATCTTCACCTAGCCTTTGACACCAACAAATCATGATGGAGTGATAGATGCATGTCTCAGTGTCTACCGCTTGTCTGGAACAAGCTTCATATTCATGTGAAGTGGGACCCTTCCCTGACCCTCTTCAAATGCAACCCAGATCAATAGATGGGTGACCATAAATTCACTCTTTGGGTAACACCCATGTCCCTCATGGACAGAGGCAGTCGGTATTAGTTAGCATAGACTCATACCTCTGAGAACTTTGCTCACCTAACTACTGATAATTGGGGCAATTCAGGATATATATGTCTAGGCTTATAAGGGCTCCTGGGCCATTAGCCTAGTAACCTCCTATGAGCCTATGATGTTGTCTACTTTCACCTGATTCATCATGTGGGACAGATTCCCAAGCTACCGAAAAGAAACCTGGGTGGACCCAAGAAAGGACATTCCTGAGTTTGGCACAGCCAAAGGAAGTGTGAGTCCTAGACTGCACATGTAGTTTATAATGAGACACAAATGTATGAGTTGTAGACCAGGTTCCTGCAGCACATGCATCACTGACAGGTACTCTTTTTACAAATGCAATAGAAGTTGCCATTGTTCTGGTAGAGTGAGCCTTAGGTTTAGAAAGAAAGGACAGTCCTTTTGACTTACAAACAAAGGAAATTCCATCTGCTAGTCATTTGGAAAGTGTAACTCTAAATATGCTTTGTCAAAGAAAAGGATAAGACAATTGGTCAAACTTTTGGAAGCCCTTAATATGGTATAGAAAAAACCTGAGTCGCCTGTGGATGTCTAAGGTATGTCGGATATATTTTCCGTTGTTAGCAAAGTTTGAAAAGAACACTGGCAAATCAATTAGTTGGTTCAGGTTAGATTTTGAAATAAAGAATTGCAGTTTGCATGAAAGTGCTTGTAATTCTGACACACGTTTTGCTGATGTAATGACTATCAAAACTATAGTTTTCCCAAGAAAGTTATTTCATATTTGATAAAGCTGCGAGTTCAAAAAGTTTTGGGGTCAAAGACTGAAGTAAAATCGTAACATAACAAGGAGGAAATGAAACATGAACTTCAAATCAAAAATGTTTCTCTAAGAAAGGCCTTGTCACCTTAAGAGAAACAGTAGAGGAATCATTATGTCCTACGTGAAATTTGAATTTGTATCCTCTAGACTTTAACATACAGTAGCAAGAGCCTCCCATAAAATGTTCAGAAAGGAATTCCAGAATTGCTGGTAAAGGGGCTAAAAATGGGTCTAGTTCCTTTGAAAATACCCATACAGAAAAATGTTTCCATTTACTTTTGTAAGTCTTTTTCGTTGAATCCTTCTGAGATGAAGAGATTATATGAACTACCAGACCAGAATGCTGGCATCTCTGGCAATCGATAAAATTGGAGAAATCGTGCAGTTAGTTTTAGGGGCTGCAGATCTAGTAGAGACATCCTGGAAGGGTGACTGAGGAGATAGAGGGTGGGATCCAGAAACCATGGTGGGTGCAGAAGATGACGCCAAAGAAAGGGGAACCATACCTGCCAAGGCCAAAAGGTGGCAAGAAGATTACTATGGCCTTGCACTCCATGGCTTTCTGAATGAACTTGGTGATAAGGGGAGCTACTGAAAGGAGGAAAGGAGACCTGGGAGCCAAAAACTGACTCGATCATCCCTTGATGACTGTTCCTGTGAAGGGATGAGGATGAAATAACTGCTCCATTTGTTGCTGAAGCATGAAGCAAAGGTCACAGCAAGGTTGGCCTCAGCGGCTGAAAATCTCCATTGCCACTGTTTGTTTGAGACAGCACTTGTGAGGCAGTAGTATAGTTGCTCTGAACTTGTCTGCTAGTATACTGGACATTCTAAGAATGTGTGTTGCTACTACAAAGTGGTTTGAAGACATTGCCCACTGCTAAACTCATATGGCTTCCAAGCAAAGAAGTGACAAATGTGTTCCGCCTTCTTTGTTGATGTACCAGACTAATGACATGTTGTCCAAGTGCATTGCAATCATATCCTTGGATAAACAGTCCTGAAAAGCCTGAAACATTAGGAGAACAGCCTTCAGCTCCAAGATGTTGATGTGAAGTTTGGCCTCTATTGATGACCACATCCCTTGAACTGTCTTCCCTTCATAATGCCCCTGCAACCCTGAATGGGAGGCATCCATGGTGACTGTGGCTTTGGGAGTAGGACGACGAAATGGTCTTCCCTGAACAAATGTCTGGGACATAGTTCACCACTGTATATGATCTCTACATATCTGTGTTAGATTAATTCTGTTGTGAAGAGAATGTAATTTCTAGGACCACTGTACTGCTAATGTCTGTAGAATTCTCATGTGACTTCTGGCCAAAGGAACCATACTAATGGAAGTGGTCATCAGTCTTAAGACTTAGACAGCCTTGTTTGTGGTCAAGACTGTAGCAACACTTTGAAAGGCTAAGGACTTTAATGAGCTGACTCTTGCAAGGGGAAGTTTTCCAATTTGTTAGACAGTGTCTATTTGGCAACCTACAAATTCTATGCTCAGAGAGGGATGAAGTTTGCTTTTGTTACATCTGATAGATATTCCCAAATGGACTGCCAGAGACAGAAGGACTGACTTGATCCTTGAAGGTAGCAATTAGAAGCCAATCGTCTAACTATGGAGAGATGAAGATCCCTTGTAGCTGGAAATAAACAGATACAACTGCCATTATCTTACTCAACAACGGGGGGGGGGGGCAGATTTGGGGGAGTGTGGTGGCATTGAATGGCAGCACCCTGAACTGAAGTGATTGGTTCCCAGGTGGAAATGGAGATACCTCCTGGATTCCCTCTGGATCGCGATATGATAGTAGGCATTCTGGAGATCGATACAGCATAACCAATCTTCCTTCCTTACAAAAAGTAGAATGGACTGCACTGTGACCATCCAGAATTTTGTCTGTCTGACATATTTATTTAGATTGCTGAAATTCAGTAATGATCTGAGGAGTCCCCTGCCTTTTTTGGAACTAAAAAGAACCTGGAAAAGACTCCATATCCTGTTG